>NC_140169.1:122635296-122670924 GCF_963971535.1 Notolepis coatsorum
TATCTATCTATCTATCTATCTATCTATCTATCTATCTATCTATCTATCTATCTATCTATCTATCTATCTATCTATCTATCTATCTATCTATCTATCTATCTATCTATCTATCTATCTATCTATCTATCTATCTATCTATCTATCTATCTATCTATCTATCTATCTATCTATCTATCTATCTATCTATCTATCTATCTATCTATCTATCTATCTATCTATCTATCTATCTATCTATCTATCTATCTATCTATCTATCTATCTATCTATCTATCTATCTATCTATCTATCTATCTATCTATCTATCTATCTATCTATCTATCTATCTATCTATCTATCTATCTATCTATCTATCTATCTATCTATCTATCTATCTATCTATCTATCTATCTATCTATCTATCTATCTATCTATCTATCTATCTATCTATCTATCTATCTATCTATCTATCTATCTATCTATCTATCTATCTATCTATCTATCTATCTATCTATCTATCTATCTATCTATCTATCTATCTATCTATCTATCTATCTATCTATCTATCTATCTATCTATCTATCTATCTATCTATCTATCTATCTATCTATCTATCTATCTATCTATCTATCTATCTATCTATCTATCTATCTATCTATCTATCTATCTATCTATCTATCTATCTATCTATCTATCTATCTATCTATCTATCTATCTATCTATTGTAAATAACTTAAACCCTAGCCCTATTTTCTGAAAATCCTAAAAATACATACCTAAGTAAATGGAAGATTGCTCCACTTCTAAGTTTTACAAGGTCCATTTGCATGTTCTTGGTATCTACAGTAGGGACATCTATGGATCTCAGGGAATGTATTCCATGTGTCAGAAATATTGTGTCTGTTACTAGGCCTGAGTAAATTGTGATGAAACAAAGGAGAATATAAATAATGATTTTTCTTTGCATCTTTGACAGTGAAAAAATGCAAAAAATTACCAGACATGTAAACCTGCCACTGAGCCCATTCACCACCTTCTTGAGACCATGTGCAAAATATCTAAGCAAATTAATAAAGGGAAGATGATTAAACAGAAGGTTTTGTAGATACAGTACTGAATTCGGCCAAACACATGCTATTTGAAATAGTATTATAGAATATAGAACATCAGGCCTATAAATGACCTTATATAGCCAAGTCGCACATCTATGGATCAGGCCAAATCTTCTCTTTCCAATGGCAGAGTTAAATTTGGATTTAGTATCACCAGGCGTGCAGCAAGAACCGTGAATGAACTGTAAATACAGTTACTTTTTTATTAAGGAAATTGCTCCGCCATTTTTTATCGGATTGCAACGCGGATTTTTGCTAAACGTTCACAGAAAGGTAGATAAACTAACTGCATTCTAATTTATGCCAATAACGTTCAGTTTTGTGGTATAATCCTGAAAAATCCACAAGTTATTTGATTGACAGGAGCTGGCTAGAGCTGGGTAGTGTAGTTTTTCGAAATTCCAACACTCATTGAAAGCCCTGTCTGTCCTGCATCATAAGGACTCCAAACAATATGGCAGCTCGCATTTCTTTCTGTCGATATTCGCTTGTTTATGAATGCATTTCCTAAACTGATATTTCACTAATAACACTTTAACCGATTGGTATTAACAAACATATTGTTGAAAATATACACTATGACTGCTGTTTTGACAGGATTAGGGTATTTACTCTTGGCTACATTTGAAAAGAAAACGCAACATTAATCCATACAGTTTGGAGAGATGGATTTATGGCTTGGGTTTGGTACCGGACGCGTCAGGCTTAACCTCTTCTACCCGAGCAGTCCGCCGGTGGACCGCAGATGACATCACGTCATAAATCTATCTCTACAGAGTGTATGAATCAAACTAGCGGTTTTCCCCCCAAATATATCCAAGAGTTAACACCCTAACCATGTCACAACAGCAGTTATAGTGTATATTTTCAGCAATACGTTTGTTTACCAATAGTGTTATTAATGAAATATCAGTTGTGTTCATAAACTAGCGTATTTCTACCGGAAATAAACGAGAGCGGCCATTTTGCTGTAGTCATATGTGAAGAGGGCAAACTACATCTCCTAGCGATTTCCAGCTTCCTGCAAGCAAATTACTTCCTGATTATTATTTTTTATTTCTCTTATTTCCCGGGATTATATACCACAAAACTGAACGTTATTGGTATAGATTGGAGCACAGTTAGTTTGTCTACCTTCTGTGAACATTTAGCAACCATCTGTGTTGAAATCCGATTCAAATGGCGGACCTGTCGCAAGAATAAAAAGCTGACTGTATTTACAATAGATTTAATTCTCTGTTTTTCCTGCACGCCTGGTGATACTAAATCCAAATTGAACTCGGTCATTGGAACGAGTAGATTTGGCCCGATCCATAGATGTGCAACATGGCTATAATAAGGTAATTTATACAACACCTCCTGTGTTCTAAAAATGTTGTAATCCAATCCTAACTAGCTGACCAATAACTATTTCTTTATTTGGTCTTGTGTCAGTCTTGTATTAATTCTGCTGCTATTCTGAAGAAGCATTTTCATTGGCTTAGTGACGACATAAAGGAAGCTTGATTCTTCCTGCTCTTGGCAGAATGTAGGATGTCTGCCCGTTGCAATGTAATTTCCTTGCCAATTAATGTCAACATCAATGTACGTTTGATTCTCATTCATATTAACTCTCACTGTGTAGTTTATCTTAGACCAAGATCGTAGCAGATTTAGGCCGGATGGACTAAAATGATTGATAGTTGATTGAGCGAGCGAGCGAGGAGTCTTTTGTTTCAAGTTCAAGTTTCTTTAATAGTTGTCATACAGAAGTACAGAATACTTTTATACAAAATGCTTCTTACTGTTACGCTCCAGAGACTGTGCAAGACAAGATAAGTATGAAATAAAATAACATAGTATAGCATGTAAATTAGAAGTAAAAAAAAAAAAAAAAAATGAGGTCACAGTGTTCAGTATAGACATATGTACAATGTTCGATGCAGAATAGACGTAACTGAGTTACCATATAATATACAATACTGTGCAGTGTACTAATATACAATACTATATAGTGCAAGGCAGAAATGGGATGAGGTGCAATTTAGGTACAATTAACTAGTATGTTATCATACTAGTTGCGAACGGACAGAGACAGAACAGCAAACTAAAAAGTATCTGAGAGTTTCTCTCTCTCTCTCTCTTCAGTTTTTATGTATGTCACAGAGCTCAGCCCCTCCACTGTATACCCAATGTGCCCGATGTTAACTCCGTTTACTACTGTCTTATCGCTGGAGCACAGACAGAACTTTAAAAGCGTTTGATGCTACATGAATCCACTCGCTTATCTTGACTATGGGACGTAATAAAAATATATTCCGTGTTCCACTGAAAGCCTTTATTTAAGGTAAAGTGTGCCCATAGGGAATGTGAAAGTCTTATGTGCAATCAATTTCCTATGCACATTAGTCTACCATTCACTAGTACTTATTTGGATACAAATAATTTCTGCATACCTTTGAAAGACACATATTTTTATAAAGCAAAATACAGTATGCTAAACATAACATATTTGTAAACAATGACCTTTTGTGTTCATTATCAACTCTTGTAACTTCTGATGTCTTCATGAGTCCTGCTGTGGCTACAGGGGAAGGCAGGATTTAGCACTGTTGGATGTTCTCCACATTTAAGATGATCATTTCCCATTTGGGCTTTAAGCGTATTCAGGAGCCCAGGCTTAAAGATTTAATATGAAGTCATGCTCCCGCCTAAGTCGTTATGTGTAAATACAAGATAAGGAATTCAACGGGAGGACATCTCCTGGCAAGCCTAATGCCTCCTCTGCCACACACACACACACACACACACGCATGCAAGCCACACATGCACACGGCAGCGCGTGCACACGGACGTGTACATTTGTCTGTGCTCTACGGGCATACAGGGTGGCATGCTAACACTCTGTGTCATTTGTGGCCTGATCCCAGCGTGTGTGTGAATAATTGGTCAATACCTCTCTTGATATGAGCGGCTGGCGCAACTTCAATTGCTCCGCGTCGCCAAGAAGTGCCTCAAAGTCAGACAACCGGCAGCAAACACGAAACACTTGAATTGAAATCTAATTCTTGATGGGGATCTGGAGGACTTTGTGTTTGCTTGTTATGGAGACCGAATTGGAGGATAACAACCAGGGGGTGGGGAGTGTGCAGACGGAGCGAAAAGCTATTCATCTTATGTTATTTCAGGATTCGTCTGGGCAATTACAAAAAAGTCATTTAAATGCTAACAAGTCAAACGAGAAAACGAAGTGGGACTTAAAAGAGTAAACCTCTGAATAATCCCTGTGATCAAACAGGAAGAAAGGACACACTAGAGGGTCACACTAGGTAAACACAAGTCTCAGATGTTTTAGACACACATCGTCAAAGGGATCGACATGACGCCGGCTGAATCGGAGGATGAAGGAATTGTGGGCCTACTGGACAAGGATTCCACGCAAAGGGCTTCAGTCGGAAATCAAGGAAGGGAATCATAATAGACAGGTTTCTCATTCATAGACATACTGTGTTCGAGCCTGTCGTATATTCTGATGGTCGATGATGGTCAAGAATACCGTAGTAGATAAAAGAGCTCTGGATACTTCTTAATATCAGAAGTTGCTTTATTTCAAAATAAGGTTCAGTTCACATTAAGTGAAGTCACTATTTGACTCCAGACATCCTTCTAAGTTAAAACGCACACACACATGTCAGGTATTCACAGCAGGGCATCAGGAGCAAAAAGCAGGAAGCAGAGAGAGTTCTTTCTGCATCAGTTTAAATATTAAAATGAAATCCCTCCTATTCCAAAATGATGCCTAATCAGTATAATACTTCCCTATTATACTGTCCATTCACAGCTCTGTTTAGCTACTGTTGGTGAAGCTGCAAATATGAATTGCCCCACGCGGGATCAATAAAGTTGTCTGAATCTGAATCTGAATCTACTCAAATTTACATCTTATTAGTTTTAACCAACTAAATATACTGATACCTCCTTGTCTCTAAACTTAGTTATATTGCTACATGCTACCTTATAAGGAATTGTCTAAGGCCGCATGGGCCCTATAATAACATAAGATGGCTCATTCAGCCATCTGTTCCTTTGTTCTCAAGAAATGGGCCTTTTCTCACAGACACTCTATCTTGCATACTGCAGTATTTAACCATTAACTGACATTCTAACATCCTATCTCATACTATCAATGTATTAACCTATAATTCCTTATGAACAGATACAATTATACCTTATACCTATTGCGCCACTGACCTCCTGCCGGGGGCTCCCCTGCCTAGTGGCCGCCTGTATAACGTCTCACGCCCGGAACGGGAAGCGATGGAAAAGTATATACAGGAATCTCTGGTGGGAGGCTTGATTCGCCCCTCGTCGTCTCCTGTGGGGGCGGGGTTCTTTTTTGTCGGCAAGAAAGATGGAACTCTAAGACCGTGTATTGATTACCGTGGTCTTAATAACATTACGATAAAAAATAAATACCCACTGCCCCTCATCAGCTCTGCCTTCGGTCCTCTGCACAGTGCCACTCTCTTCTCCAAGTTGGACTTGCGCAGCGCGTACCACCTTGTTCGCATTCGGAAGGATGATGAGTGGAAGACGGCCTTTAATACACCTATCGGCCACTTTGAGTATCTTGTGATGCCGTTCGGTTTTACCAATGCTCCAGCGGTATTCCAGAACATTGTGAATGAGGTGCTCGGAGATATGAATCGACAGTTTTTTTCGTTCATCTGGACGATATTTAGATTTTTCCAAGAACCTGGAATCTCACCAGCATGTTCGCCTAGTCCTTCAATGGCTGTTGGAGAACAAACTGTTTTTTTTTTCCTTTTTTTTTTTTCCTCCTTTTTCCCGATTTTTCTCCCATCCCACCCTTCCTGGTTGTTGCGTACTTTCCCCTACTGTTGGTCCGGGAGACCGGAGACTGTCACATGCTTTCCTCCGACGCATGTGCAGCCTGGGGCAGGCAAACCTGGCCGCGCAGGTTCTCACCGGGGAGAGTGTAGCGTGTGGGAGGCCACACTATCTCTCCTCAGATCCAACCCTCGCTGAGCAGGCGCCCCGACCGAACTGTAGGGGTCGCTGTCCACAACGCCCAGGACCCACCCTTCAGCTTCCCACCCCCTGATACAGCCAATTGTATCAGTGCGAGAGGCCAGCCAAGCTGATAGCAACGCCGGGAGCTGGATTCGAACAGGCGAATCCTAGTGTCTCCCGGTGTTGGTGACGAACGTAATCTCCGTGCGCCACCTGCCCCCCCAACAAACTGTTTGTTAAAGCAGAGAAGTGTGAATTCCATGGTCCCTTTGTGTCCTTTCTGGGCTACATCATCTCCGAGTGACCGGTGCAGATGGACCCCGCTAAGGTCTCTGCGGTCACTCAGTGGCCCCAACCATCCTCCGTGAAGCAGCTACAGCGCTTCCTGAGCTTCGCAAATCTTTATCTGTGGTTCGTCCACAATTATAGCCGTGTAGCCCCGTCCCTCTGTGCCCTCACCTACACTAACTCGTGTTATAGCCGTGTAGCCCCGTCCCTCTGTGCCCTCACCTACACTAACTCGTGTTATAGCCGTGTAGCCCCGTCCCTCTGTGCCCTCACCTACACTAACTCGTGTTATAGCCGTGTAGCCCCGTCCCTCTGTGCCCTCACCTACACTAACTCGTGTTTCGCTCGTGTAGCCCCGTCCCTCTGGGCCCTCACCTACACTAACTCGTGTTTCGCTGATCTCCTGAGGCAGATGCTGATCCTGACCTGCAGTTTGTGGTGGAGGTTGACGCGTCGGATACGGGAGCAGGAACTGTTCTGTCCCAGGGGTCCCGTATGGACAATAAACTCCATCCGTGCGCTTTCCTCTCTCGACGTCTATCCCCGGTGGAGAAGAATTATGACATTGGTAACAGAGAGCTGCTGGCTGTGAAGCTGGCGCTAGAGGAGTGGCGTCACTGACTGGAGGGAGAGGTCCTTCCCTTCATCGTTTGGAGTGATCATAAGAACCTCGCCCATCTCCAGTCTGCCAAGCGTCTCAACTCCCATCAGGCCTGGTGGCCGTTATTTTTTTGGAAGGTTTGACTTCACCTTATCTTATCACCCAGGTTCTCAGAATGTCAAACCTGATGCCTTGTCCCATCTCTTCTCGACGGAGGAGTCCGGTTCTGACCCAGACCCCCTTCTGTCGCCCTCCTGCTTCATAGCTGCTGTCACCTGGGACTTTGAGCGCACGGTCAGGGCGGCACAGCGCGCCCAACCCGACTCCGGCAAGGTTCCGCCCAACTGCCTGTTAGTCCCGGACTGCATTAGTTCGGCTGTTCTACAGTGGGCACACTCCTCCAGGCTCACCTGTCACCCCGGGATTAACCGCACCCTGGTGTTCTTGCGACAACACTTCTGGTGGTCTACCATGGAGACAGACACACAGGCCTTCGTGTTGGCCTGTACCACCTGTGCCCAGGGTAAAGCCTCCCACTTAGCACCATCGGGGCTCCTCCATCCGCTACCCGTCCCACGCCGGCCATGGTCACACATATCGATTGACTTTGTCACAGGACTGCCCTCTTCTGACGGTAAAACCGTGGTAGACCGGTTTTCAAAGTCTGCACACTTCCTTCCCCTACCCAAACTGCCCTCCGCCAAAGAGACTGCACAGCTGATGGTCCAGCACGTTTTCCAACTTCATCATCGGGCTCCGGGCCCCACGCTATCATCCCGGCCAGGAGGTGTGGCTGTCTACCTGTGACCTGCCTCTTAAGGTAGAATGCCACAAGTTGGCACCAAAGTTCATCGGTCCTGGGTTCCACGACGGATGATCCTGGACCCGGGGTCAGCTTCCATGAGCAGCATCCTGGTCTTCCCGGAGGCGCGCCCGTTGATGGGGGGGTACTGTCGCGGTTCCTGGCTTCTCTCTCTCTCTCTCTCTCTCTCTCTCTCTCTCTCTCTCTCTCTCTCTCTCTCTCTCTCTCTCTCTCTCTCTCTCTCTCTCTCTCTCTCTCTCTCTCTCTCTCTCTCTCTCTACTAAACATTAAATACAACTTAATTTCTCACTCAAAGAATATTCCTAAATGAGACCATATTTTCACTATCTTCGGTGATTCCGCACCATGGACATGTCTGCTCAAAATAAGTTATTTGGGGATGACATCAGAATCAGAAAGGTCTTTATTGCCAAGTAGTTTTCACATACAAGGAATTTGCTTTGGTCGTTTTCGGTGCGACAGACATTAACAGACAGATAATACAATAAAGAGGTGGAGTACAATTTAATTAAATATGAACTAAGTTAAAGGGGAACTCCACTTTTTTTGGAAATTAGCTTATTTAACATCTTCCCTGGAGTTAGACAAGAAGATGCATACCTTTTTTGTCTCTGTGCGTGCATTTTAGCTTTGGGAATAGACGCTCTGTTAGCATAGCTTAGCTTCATCACTGGAAGTGAGGCAGGACAGTAGCCTTACAGTGCCTTACAGTGTATTGCAAGGTCTGACATTGACCAAACTTGATATGCATGACCTTGGTGGGCTCTAGGTCAACTCCTGAAAAGGGGGTCAATGTCAGACTTTGCAATCAAAAGTTAGGGGGCTAATAACCCTTGCCATAATTTCAGTGCGCCCCCTAACTTTGATTGCAAGGTCTGACATTGACCCCCTTTTCAGGAGTTGACCTAGAGCCCACCAAGGTCATGCATATCAAGTTTGGTCAATGTCAGACCTTGCAATACACTGTAAGGCACTGTAAGGCTACTGTCCTGCCTCACTTCCAGTGATGAAGCTAAGCTATGCTAACGGAGCGTCTATTCCCAAAGCTAAAATGCACGCACAGAGACAAAAAAGGTATGCATCTTCTTGTCTAACTCCAGGGAAGATGTTAAATAAGCTAATTTCCAAAAAAAGTGGAGTTCCCCTTTAAGCACAATAGAATATAATATAATTATGAAATAAAATATAGGCCAGGGCTGTAACTGTAAATAAAGAGGTTGAATAAAATAAAATGGGATATAAACTAAATTATATATAGCACAATAGAATAGAATAGAATTATGAAATAAAATATAGGTGGGGCGGCTATATTGAGTGTCAAGTCAAGAGTTTTATTTGTCACGGCATACAAGTATGCAGTGAAATATGGGGGGTCTTGCCCGCAACGATTGTGCATAGTACAATAATACAATACAATAATAAGAATCCAAGGGATGAGAATGCGACATTTGTGCAATAATACAAAGTCATAACAGTAAAGACATATGTACATGTCTCATGAGTTTTTCAAAAGCATGGTAAGACATGCTAGGTCCTGTAATAGTGCAATACACTGTTAGCTACGGATGGGGCACTGGGTCTTATGTACACTACTATACATGCTTTACTATACAATCTACAGTTATACTATGTGTCCTTATGCTAGCTTGCTATCCATCTATTTACTATACAAGAACCACTCCTGTTCTTGTTTTTAAAGTGACCTTTCATTGTGTAAAGTGACCATAGTGTGAGCGTGTGCAGCATATGTGTGTTCATGTTAAAGTGACTGCTAGTGTGTGAGCGTATACAGTGTGTGTGTTGTGTGTGTGCTCATGTGTGCTTGTGTGTGGAGAGTTCAGTGTTCAAGACTCTGATGGCCTGGGGGAAGAAGCTGAGCCGAAGTATCTCTGTCCTAGTTGCTGGTGTTGGCAGGCGTTTGCCTGACCGCAGCAGCTTGAACAGGCTGTTGTTGGGGTGGTGAGGGTCTTTCATTATTCTGCAGGCTCTGGATTTGCACCTCTTGTTATATAAGACCTGCAGGGGTGGTAGTGCAATACCCGTAGTACGCTCAGCTGAGCGTACCACTCTCTGTTGGGCCTTCTTGTCCTGTGCCGTGCTGTTTCCATACCAGGCAGTGATGTTTCCAGTCAAGATGCTCTCTACAGCTCCGGAGTAGAAGGACTGCAGTATATTCCCCGCTACTCTGAACTTCCTTAACTGTCTCAGGTGGTAGAGGCGCTGCTTCGCCTTTTTTACGACTGAGTCTATCTATGTGTGTTGTCCATGTCAGGTCCTCTGAGATGTGGACCCCCAGGTACTTGAAGCTGCTCACCCTGTCCACGGTAGCCCCGTTTATCCTCAGTGGTGTGTGTGTACCCTGCTGTGTTCTCCTAAAATCCACGATCAGCTTCTTGGTTTTACCAATGTTCAGGAGCAGGCTGCAGTGGGCAAGGCGCTCGCCACTAATGCAGGAGAGATGCAACAGCTGCCTCCTCGTGTACCGGAGGGGACACATGATGCAAGGCTTGGTCCTCACTGCAGCCGACCAGTGGGAGGCATAGTCTAGCAACGTTCAAGACAGGGGAGGGGAGAATTGAAGGGAGAATTGGCGAGGCGAAATTGGGATGGGAGAAAAATTGAAAATAAGAAAAAGTGGATAAAAAAAAAGAAATAAAATATAGGCCAGGGCTGTACAACTGTAAATAAAGAGGTCGAAATCAAATTAAATGGGATATAAACTAATTGAAATATAGCACAATAGAATATAGTACAATTATAAGTAGAAAATTAAATAGGAATAGGTCATAACAAACAAATGCAATAACGAAATCTTTTGCGCTGCATGTCTGCATCTTCTGCTTTACCTAATTAATTGGTTGAACAGTTCTTTGCTCCTTTGTGTATAACAACATGCCCGATATTTGTGACATACTGTATTGAGAGTTTACTTGACTGACTTTTGCTCTGATTAATTGGAAAGCCGGATAAAAGGTGTTGTGGGAATTGTATACTGAGAAGAATAAAGGTGTTAAGCAGGGCCATTTAATTAAATATTGAGCACTCTCAGATGGAGGTCTATGTTGGTGACCCAAAGTGCTAGCAATACTAATTAAAATTTCACTTCTGTCAAGGGACCAACTACACACCCTCCCTCTGTCCCCACGATGCAGCTTTCTCACCTGCTAGAGAATTAATTCCACAGGATAAACATTAAAGAGTCACATTTAGACGCTTTGCACAGTGGGAACGGATAACACTCGCATTTCCCATAAATATGAGTTCCATTGGCAGTGATGAGCTAAGTCACACGGGAACACCATGACCTGAAATGAACATGAAAATGAATGTGCTGCGTATTCCCAGGGTGCTCATTCATTTTAATAAAACTTGAAATCAGTTGGCACTGATTATCAGATGATTCATTCATCATTCATCTTTTGTATTTCAAATCCACGGGAGAACAAAGTCTGTCCTCGCTGTCAGTAACGGCAGCGCCGGGCTGCGAGCAAAGCCAATTCACTGGCATGTAATGAAGAAAGCCTCCAAACTATAGGAGTCTTGGAGAAAAGCCTGGAATTTTATTTTTGACTCTGTGGAGCCAAAGTGACAACCTGTGTCTTGCTGAAAAAATAATGAGGAAGGAACGCTAGCTCATCACTTCAGCAGCAGCCCGTCTTTGTGATTACTGGATGGGTGGAGAGTCCGGCCCAGTCTTGGCAGAGTGCTGTTGTTTCCGAAAGTTGCTCAAGTCGCGGCCCACTCCCGCGCAGAAAGTCAGGTACAACATCACCTCTTGTGAGTGCACCGGTTTGCAAAAGTCACTTGCTGTTGAGTCTGCAGAACGGCTGAACCGCATGCTCCTCTATAAAAGGAAGGACGAGGCAGGACCTCTCGTCGCGCGCGGTTCAGACTTCGCCGTCGTGACCTCCTTGTGATAACAAATTAAAGTGGAAACTTTTGACAACAACCCGTCAATTGGCCACGACAGGGGTTCTCGCAATTTCCCTGAAGGAGCACAGCCTCTGACAGAGCATACAAAACAGAGTCAAATAGGATTTCCTTTTTTTTCTTCTTTTTACTATCTAAAATACGGTTATGCCAAACTCCCGAATACCCTGAATAAGGTGAGGA
Source organism: Notolepis coatsorum (assembly GCF_963971535.1). NCBI lineage: Eukaryota > Metazoa > Chordata > Actinopteri > Aulopiformes > Paralepididae > Notolepis > Notolepis coatsorum. The sequence goes on from NC_140169.1 coordinate 122,647,223, forward strand.
TAATCCTCTATGAAATATTTTCAGAGAGTAAACCTGCAGAGGAGCAGCAAATTATGATGTCAGCAGGATGCTTGTGAAAGCGTGTGCCCGGTCTCATCAGCACAGATGTTGGGAAGCATCGGCGAGGAGAGCGGTTGAGCAGGATGACCTCAATCACCATCTCAACCCTCTTATTAGACCAGGCTCAATGAAGGCAGCACAGGTCCCATTAATGGCATATTGGCTCTTACATGAATTCTTTATTAGGCTTGAGAGCTTCAATTTACACCATGCTGCGAAATAGCGGCTATGGGATTTTCAGTGACTTTCAGACAAACCCCCCCCCACACAATACTGATATACAGTAGTGCCCATAGGCCATTTGACTCAGAGAGGGGCTTATTAATTCACTGGAGTTCCAATACATAGGAGGTTGCAGGCGAGAAGGGCACTCGGAGCCTCTGGCACTGCACCTAAAGACAGTGCGACTGAAGGTTCGCGAGAGATATCTTGTGAGAGAGATGTCATTCAGAAGTCACCTCCAGTAAAAAAAGGGGTCTCTAACGCACAGAATTATTCCATCAGCCCCTGCAGTGTTTCTGTCTCTGGAGCCTAGTTTCACTACTGTCAGGTCTCAACACATGGGACAGGACTTCAATGTGCTTCTATAAAAAAGTGAGGGTCCCACAGAGAAGATGAACTATCCGGCCTCTCAAATTAACATGCAGCACTGGCGGAGGAGTGAGGCTTGTGATGCCGCTTCTCCAGGTAACGTTCTTAGCAGACGCGGGGATGAAAGCGGCCATGGTAGGGAGGTCAAACATTCTTCCGCAATGTGGCTCGGGAGGTAAAGCAGACGTCTGGTAATCAGAAGGTTCCGGTTCGATTCCAGCTCCTCCAGGGCAGTGTGTCGAAGTGTCCTTGAGGAAGACACTTAACCCCTAATTGCTCCCAATGAGCAGGTTGGCAACTTGCATGGTTGCCTCTGCCATCGGTGTGTGAATGTGAGAAACAACAATTTTAAAGCACTTTGGATAAAAGCACTTTCATTTAATTGACCATTTAATCAGATGGGAGCTCGGCCCATAATGCGATTCATTGCACACATGAATCGCATGTCGGTTGATGAGTGGTTGGAGAAATGCCTGTCAAAATGGCGGCAGTGTTTTTTGCATTAAAATGTTGCACCTTAAGTCTCGACTACAACCGTGTGAAATTCTTTCCGTTTGGGACTTTTAAGTTTAAGGCAATCAAATAAAATGTTAAGGCCTTTATTGGTGGTGTGGAGGAGAGAAACATCAGATGAGCTGTTCAAAGGGGACCCCCCAACAGGATGTCGGTGATAATATAATATAGTGTTGCTATGGATGATAGATGGATGGAGAATAGAACAGGCGAATAATTGGTATGTATGTATATTGTATACATGTAATGAAACACATATAAATACATACATACATGGTAGCAATAGTATCTATGGTACATAAGTACACTTTTTTAAATGAACATAAATAAAGCTAAGAACAAAACAAAAAGGCATAGGAAAACGAGCGCTGGTATGAAAATAAGATAAAGGCTAAAAGTCAAGGCTCGGAGCTCAAAGTATCAGAGTCATATTTATTTATACTTTACTGCCAAAATGCAGTGCAGTATTACACTGAAAGACGTGACTTCACTGATGTACTCTACAACAAAAACATCATGGAAGCTGCTGATTTAAACCCTGATGCTGACAATGACGTGATGTAAGTGGATACATCAGACAGGCACATCCAGGTACTTTGCCACTTTTTTTGGCCTACTTTTCGGGGAAACACAGACACTGTTCCTATTAACCGCCATTGTATTTGGTCTGTATAAAAACTGTCTGCAGAAAAGGCGCGGACTGGCCATCGGGAAATTCAGGAATGTTCCCTGTGGGCCGGTCCACAGCATTTATTTTTTATTTGATCAGTTTCTATGTATGATATGTCTATATCAGGGGTTCCCAAGAGGCATTTTAATTTGGCCCGGCAAAGTTCTATTAATCAAACGCGGAAAATAAAACATACTGTGTATGTTTCTCCTATGACAATAGCGGCCGCTTTTATTATGAGATTCGTAGCGCAGAGAACCTGTATTATGAAACAGGAAACACCTCCGCCTCGCCAGTGCACATCAAAACGCCCACCAAGGGAAGCAGATGAGATTTGGCTTCAGACCAAGCTAAACGTCATCATAGCTTTTGTTCTAGCTAGCTAAACTATGGACTAAGGGAGCGGTTCTCAAACTACGGGTCGCGACCCAAAGTGGGGTCGCAGGTAGGTGACAGTGCATTGGCAATTTTTTTTTTAACAGATCGAGTTTTCCACCCGGCAGCTGTGTGTATTTGCCATGTCACGCGACTCTCACCCCTTCATCAATGGAGGCCGACACACGTATTCCAATACACATCTCACTACACCCTGCGCATTTATAATGGTGGGGGGGGGTCTGGGCTTTTGTGTGTAACCCAGACTCGCAATTGATGGGTTTGTTGTCAGAAGCTGTGCTGGTTGGCCGCGATGAAATGGGCTCTGCCTCAGATCTCGAGGCAGAGTATTCGCCTTTGTTAACTCGGAGAAGAAGCGCAGATTTTCCTTGCAGACAAAAACAACACAATGGCAGTGAAATGTGCTGATAATGTGCTGGAAACTCAATTAGTGGCACTCCAGGATAATCAGCGGAGATTTGGGGGTATTTACTCAGCTTGATGGCTTTTTGTAGGAACAGAATGCAGCCAGGAGGCACTCAATGATCTTTTGTGTGACGAGCTACTGAAAGTCAAGTTCACTGGACACTGGACAGGCCCTCGCTGGATATCAGTCCGGAACGAGTACCAAATGCTGCGCTGATAAAGCGTGTCCCCTTCACGTATATTCTTTCCCCAATACATTTCCAGTTCCGTGTTCGCCTTCTGCGATCTGATTGGCCACTGACGTACGCTAGTTCTGCCCCCCCCGGTATGACGCCAGGCGGGCGTAGAAATAATGCGTGGAGAGCGAGCCTCAACGCGCGAGCGCACACACATCCGACATCTGACTTAGCTTACCTCGTTAGTCTGCTGGCTGTGGATCCTATGGTCACAAGTTCAAATCACTCTTGGTTAAATTTTTTTTTGTACGTTTAATTAATTTATCCACTCTGGTTGGATGGTGTGTATGTATATGTATGTATTGTGCTGTATAAGGACAATACATTTGAATCGAATCTCATTTTGAAATCGCTACGCTGCCTATGGACACGACAGTGGCAGACAGCTTCGGAGGTGATTGCATTGCACCATGATCCACTCAACAGGCAGCGATTCCAAAATGAGATTCGATTAAAATGTATTGTCATTAATTTATACAGCACAATACATACATATACATACACACCATCCAACCAGAGTGGATAAATTAATTAAACGTAAACAACAACAAAAAAATTTAACCAAGAGTGATTTGAACTTGTAACCATAGGATCCACAGCCAGCAGACTAACAAGGTGAGCTAAGTCAGATATTAAAACTGAGTGACTAATTCATGATTTAGACTTGTGCCAATTGCATTTGTCCCTAATCTTTAGTATTGGCATTAATAAATCAGATGTCATGCTAATATGTCATGTTCTACAGTAGGACTTACTACTGTGATACCCATTAAAACAGTCATTCGAATAATAGAAGCCTACTTTGCTGGAATGATTCATTTCAAAGTGCGTGTGTGCGCTAGCGCGTTGAGGCTCGCTCTCCGCGCATTATTTCTACGCCCGCCTAGCGTCATACCGGGGGGGGCAGAACTAGCGTACGTCAGTGGCCAATCAGATCGCAGAAGGCGAACGCGGAACTGGAAATGTATTGGGGAAAGAATAGACGCGTCCCCTTCGCCTGAATTCTTTAACTAACGGATTTCCAGTTCCGCGTTCGCGTTCTCCGCTCTGATTGGCCACTGACGTTTCTGGTCACGCCAATCGTGTGACGGCAAGTTCTGCCACCGGTTAAGCTTAGGCACTCTTTCGAAGTTGGTTAAGGTTAGAGTTTGTCTTAGAGCAGGGTGATAGAACACCAGCCCTGATTCCAAACTCTAACCATAACCAACTTCGAAAGAGGTAGTTTGCTGCTGTTCGAGGCGGAAATGGGCGCGTCACGTGATTGGGCGCACATGTCACATGACCAGAAATGTCAGTGGCCAATCAGATCGCACCAGAAACGTCAGTGGCCAATCAGATCGCAGAACGCGAACGCAGAACTGGAAATCCATTAGTTAAAGAATAGACGCGTCCCCTTCGCGTGTAGCTTAATCCCAGCGGAAGAGTGCAAGAGCGCTTCCGCATTTTGCCCTGATTGGCCGCGGTAACGCCCTCCAAATGCGCATTTTCTTTCCCCCCGCTCAGACGCCGAAATGGAATGCATGTAGTACATTGCAACACAACGCAGCATTTCTGCGTACATTGCAACGTAACACAACGCAGCTGTCAACTGTACTTTACATATTATCCAAACGAGGACCACATAATGTTATTTCCCTGTACATTGTAACGTTAACACAACGCAGCTGTCAACTGTACTTTACATATTATGGAATACATGTATATTATCGCGACGCGACGGCAGTGCGGAAATAGGCTGTCTATTGCCATTCTCTAAGACAAACTCTAACCTTAACCAGCTCCTTAAAAGCGCCTAAACTTAACCATAACAACTCCGAAACAATGCTTAAAGTTAACATGCCTAAACTTAACCGGCGAAAGAATGCAAGTTAAAAAAAAAAAAAAAAAAAAGAAAATGAAGGGAATCAAACTTGTCACCAACGGACCACAGGATCCACAGCACGGCGGCATACCAGTTGAGCTAAGCATCAAATGAAAAACATCAGGGATTACAGCTACATAATGCCGCAAGCTCTGCTGCGTCCATCGCGTGTATATATGTGTGCTAATATGGCGTGTTAGCGTTAATATGTGATTAATATGAACCAAAGAGTGTTAATATGTGATTAATATGATCGCCTGCTGCGTCCATCGCGTGTATATGTGTGCTAATATGGCGCGTTAGCGTTAATATGTGATTAATATGAACCAAAGCGTGTTGCTAATATGGCATATTAGCGTTAATATGTGATTAATATGAACCAAAGCGTGTTAATATGTGATTAATATGATCGCCTGCTGCGTCCATCGCGTGTATATATGTGTGCTAATATGGCGCGTTAGCGTTAATATGTGATTAATATGAACCAAAGCGTGTTAATATGTGATTAATATGAACCAAAGCGCCGAACCAAGCGGGGATCTCATGCGCATGCGCGCGCGCGAGCACCTGGGTGAAGGAAAAGGAAATGCGCATTACCGTACTGGCGTATGGCGAAGAATGCGGAAGCGCTCTTGCACTCTTCCGCTGGGATTAAGCTACACGCGTCCCCTTCGCATCAACATACCTCTGTGAGGGCGGATTTTCAGAGTAGAAGCGGATCTCTGCCAAAGCGCACGTGAGCGCATTTTCTTTTCATGTTCTGGCAACATATTTTGGCTAAATATGCCTTGTTTTATAAATGTGTATACAGAAACAATTCCATTGCTTTTGTTGATAATATTCATTCATTTAATTGATAACATAGTGCTGTAATTTCATTTTCTAAACAACGTGTGCTTTTATTTTGATATTCCTTATTTCCACGTTGAAATTACACGATACAGTGTGGGGTCGCCAAAATAAAAAACCTAAATAAAATGGGGTCGTGGTATAAAAAAGGTTGAGAACCGCTGGACTAAGGAATGATTTCATAAAGTTATGATTTGAACAACAATTGAAAAAAGAAAATGGAAGGCCGACACCGCAATTGTGTATTGTTCAGACGAGAGGGAGTAAGGGACAACATTCTTAGAATATCGAAAACTACAAACAGAATGGCTAACTGCGAGGGAAGCTATTTTGCTATTGAAAGAGAGAAGGATGTCATTCCTTAGTAGCGTGGGGTGAGTGATTTTATTAAAACTATTTAAACACACACACCTGTGTGATTTAGCTCTGTTTATTTTATGTTCTCTTCCATCTTCGCTGAAACTGATGATTATAGGCATGGTGGGATAGGAAGGATATTTATCTAGCCTTGACTGGGGGGCATATTCTACAGATTCATTAAGGCTTGTGATTTGTAACTTTAATCCAAAAACTTTACCTTGTATTTGATTGTGCTGTTGTAACTGATTGGAAATATATTCTGTGTTTTTGTGTGAAGAGCTATCATTGTATTGCATGGGTGGAACCGTAATGGGAACTAATTTATACTATACGATCACAACGCTGTTATTGTAATGCTTTTTTGGTAACAATAGGTTTGTGTCGCGGGTGGGGGTATATGGGTGTCTGTATGGGGGTGTGGATGTACCTGCGGGATCCCAAGAGGAGGACGTGTCCCGGGATGGTCTGGAAGAGGACCTAAAGGCTTACCTGGCTGATATAACAGGCAAGTGTATATCGGCCTATGATGGGTATTTGAATCACCGTCACTGTACTGCACCATGCTGTCCCTGCTTTCTTGTCTTGACGGAGTCCAGGAAGTCCTGGTGGGAGAGTGGAGAGCCGTCTTGGGAGGATGGTGATTTTGTGCAGAAGACAGCTACAGCAGGCGAGTGCAGGACCACCAGGGGGGGGGGGGGGTAGCTTACTTAAACGTCATGCAGTCTACACATGTGTGCCCTCTTTCTTACGCAGCTGGGGAGCGTCGTTGGAGGGAGCAAGAAGTGGATTGGCTGGCTGGCGTGGCGGGGCGGGGCGGTGCCCGGAATTACTGCCGCTGTTGAAAGGAGGATCAATGGTGGACAGTAGCAGAACAAAACGGGAGTCGAGAGGACGACACCAGAGGACGCGGAGCTGCAAGAGTACGAGGACACGCGACTCTTTTTGTCTTGTGCTTTTCTCCAGTGGAACATTTTCCTATTGCCGACTGCGGTGTTCCCCCCCGCTGTGGAACGGGTGGAGCCTCAGACAGGAGAGACATTGTCGCAGCACTGCACGCCGTGAGTAAATGGATACAAGATATCAGAATACGCGCCTGACAAGCGAACTGTTTCCTGAGTGGTAAATGAAGAAATAGAAGAACAGTGACTGCATTGGAATTAGGAATATTATTAGTAGCGTGGAGCTGAAGATTATCAGAACGGCATGCAGTAAGCCAGTAAAACTGTAGAAGATTTGAACCCAGTATTTTGGACACTCCATCCTCTGTGAACTACCTCTCTCTCTTTGTTGTATCATATGGAGGATATCTAATTTGTGCATTGTGACGAACCCGGGAACGGGGGGACCTTGCTATTACTGACTTTGCCTTCCATTACAGGCGGGAGGACATTATTATACGCCTGGTGCTTGGAGTATACTAAAACACCCCAGTACGGACAGAACGGTTTTAGCCCGAAGGCGTGAGGGGCTACGGGAGCGGAAGGGGGTGGCGTCCTTCCGGCCCTCACCTTCGGGCCCCGGTCATAACTAAACCTTTTTTTGTAGTGTTTGTAAACTCAGCGCTTCCACTGCCCAAACCTAGGTTAGGATATGAGAGGAGTATTCTAGGCCTAGTCACCACCCCTAGCGGTGAGCAGCCCCCACTATTTTATCCCAGCCCCCTTAGTTGCTGTGTGACACTTAGTGTGTATTTACATAACCTATGTTCCCTATAATCATTTGCCGTGGCTCCCCGAGAGATGGTGTGATATCGATACCTATTTTAGGCTATTTGCTGTGAACCGTGTTTTGAGGTGGTGGTGTGATTGTAGACTAGTGTGTGATAGTCATAGACCCGTGTGCAGAGCAAACCCTTTTATTCACGTGTGTAGTGCCTCGGGCGGGGATAGGTAGCGTGGGTGGGAGCAACAGCCTGGGGGTGGGTTGACAGGGCATTGATCGCTTCCTCCTTTTAACTACCCTAGGCCTAGGAGGCGTGGGTCTTTTAAATAGGCTAACTACTAATTATTTATGTAAAGTATAACCATTATATTAGATATCTATTATTCCTACAATAAAAGCGTTCTTACTGATTCTCGGAGCATTCTCCCATGTCTGTTTGTGGTCTTGGGGAAATTTGTGGTGGTAGGTCGGCTGACCCCTTTGGGAAGTGTATCCGTGCATTTGCACACCTTAGCCTTAGACCTGGATACTTCCCGTGGGGGTCTGGTGACATTTGTTTAAAGCATTTTGTAAGGCAGTCTGTTCTGTGATTTGAAGAGGTTGTTGCCCAGTAAATGCACTTGAGCTCAACCTGAACGTCTGCATTATTTGTCGAACCGAGAGGAGTTACACTGTGGCTGTCATGTAACGTTTGTTGTTACATGCAATATGATATGTGGACTCCAGTTGAATGAATCCAAACATAGACGATGTGGTTGAATTGTAACACTTTCTTTTGTACCACTTTCTTTCAGCTCTGTTAGTGAAACGATGCCGCTATCGGCCTTATAGCATAACGGTCCCATATTGCAACGGGTTGTAGATCTAATAACGCATTATCAAAACAGAGGTTGTAAAAAAATAAAAAAACATTATGACTTGGCATCCTCATTCATTTTACCCACGCAACGCCACTGCGTAGCCTATGTCTGCATTTTTAATGAGGGAGGGGTGAGAGGTGAGGGGTTGGCCTCAGTGGCGTCGTTAGCCCTGGGCTTCCGGGGCTTTAGCCCCGGATGTTTTTCTCCTAGCCCCGGACCTTTAAAAAAAAATAAAAAAAAATTGTTTACATTTTTTTTTATTTTTTATTTTTTTTATTTTTTTTTTATTTTTTTTATGTCAGCATCCCCATTGACTGTGCTGAATGTTTGTTAGTGTTTGGTATTTTTTGTTGGTTTTTAGTACTTTTAATCCATTTTTAGTAAGTAGTTTTCATTTGATCCTATCATTCTTTCATTCACCGATTTGTGGACTTGAAGATGTGCACTTTAACACAGCAGCACCTGGAGCCATCCATACCCATGTCCAGTGTCCACTGACAAAGACATGCTCATGATACTGTGATAAACTATAATAAGCTTTAATCGAACCCTGGTTCATTTCCTCGGATAGTCCGGTTGGTTTGGGGTGGTGTGAAAGCTCATTCACTCTTGCAAGTGAACCCTGCTACGGTTCATTTGAGATGTGAATGCAAAGCGGACCAAAGGCAGGAAAAGACCCAAAAATCGAATATTTTTTTTATGAGAAGACTGAAACATAATTATAATGAAACACACAATAGTTTTTTTTCGATTGCTTAAGCATGATTTTGAAAACGGGGCCCGGTGTTTCAAAACACACAATTAGCACAACCACACACACAATTATCAGAACACCTCAGATCCTTTGCTAAATTAAACACTTGTCAAAACCATACACTAATTTATAAAAACTACAGTTTGTTACCATATGAAACACACGTTTCATATGACTCAATTCTGTTTGAACCAGTTACACACACTGCTGTGCTTAACCTAAAACACATTTAGCAATTCTACTTCTCAGTGATTAGAGTACTGTAAGTGAAGTACGCAGAGAATGTGCAAATATACAATAAATTCACCAAACACTACACAAGACCAATGCTGTAGAGTAGACTGATGAAAATATAATTTATTTATCTACATATACCCAAAATCAATGATGCAGACTGCTAAAAAAAACATTTTCTCTCCATATACCCAAATCAATGATGCAGACTGATGAAAATATAAATGTTCTCTCCATTTAACCAAATCAGTCAACATTTCAACATGGAGAATCACAACAAAACATGTCCCAGTTTTCATGCTACTATGTGCATAACACTGTAAGCTCAGCAAATATCAGACAAACATAAAATACTGTATCCAGTACAGGTTAAAATTACAGTAAAACAAAAACAAATTTGAAAAAATGTAAATAGAGCACAGAAAATACTAGACATTATCTCTTTGCCTATGGATCTGGCAAGATAATTTTTTGTTGTGATTCTCCATGACCTGGCGCTGCTCTGATGGCTGCCTCTCTGATCGCTCCGACGAGACTGTGCTTTATTTTGTTAATTTTTATAGTATTAGGAGTTTTATTTGCACCAACTGTTGGTGCATTATATGTGTATGACCGTCAGTCAATCATTGACATTGGATTAAGAAAAACTTACCGTTTGGATTGCTCTCTGGATCGGATCGCTGAACAGCAGAAATGGCCCACCGAGATCCTTTGTTATGCCGGCCATGGACAAGACCACCAAAAGCCGCCGCGAAGACGAGGAAAAAGGGCTGGGATCCGAAACAGGCTGAGATCCAGACGACACCGTACACCACTTCCCAGTATATTGCTAGCCAATGTACAATCAATAGACAATAAACTGGATGACATCCGAGCAAGGATTCAATATCAAAGAGACGTTAGGGACTGCAATGTCCTTTGCTTCACCGAAACATGGCTAACACCGGAGGTTCCAGATCACGCGATTCAACCAGCGGATCATTTCTTTATCCATAGGAAGGATCGGACACAATCAGAGTCCGGTAAACAACGTGGTGGAGGTATTGCCTTCATGTTTAACAAAAATTGGAGTGATCCAACGAATGTGAAGGAATTATCCAATCACTGCTCCCCAGAACTGGAATATATAACCATCAAGTGTCGTCCTTTCTTCCTCCCGAGGGAGTTAACGGCGATCATCCTGGTCGGAGTGTATATTCCACCGCAAGCCAACAACAACGCCGCGCTCTCCAGACTACACGACGAGGTAAACAATATACAAGCGACGAACGTTAACGCCGCCATTTTAGTACTGGGAGATTTCAATAGCGCCAATCTGAGAAAGGTATTGCCTGATTTCTACCAGCATGTGACTTGCAACACCAGAGGCGGTAACATCCTAGATCACTGTTACACGCAATTTAAAGGTGGCTACAAGGCTCATTCTGATAGTGGCTTTGGCAAGTCAGATCACGCATCCATTTTCCTTACACCAAAGTACAGACAAAGAATTAAAAGTACTCCCGTAGTCTCGCGAGAGGTGCAGAAATGGGATGTGACGTCAGAGGATACACTAGTGTCAGTGTTTCACAACACAGACTGGATTGTATTCCGCGACACAGATAACATTAATGCCTACACGGAGACAGTGCTGGACTATGTCTGTACTAGGGTGAAAGAAACAATCCCCACTACCAAAATGAAAGTTTACCCAAATCAAAAACCCTGGGTAGACAAATCCGTCCGTGAAGCTCTGAGAGAGCGCACCAAAGCATACAATGACGGCCTAGTGGTAGGCAACATGAACGACCACAAGGTGGCGCAACACAACGTAAGGAGGACAGTGTCAGAGGCCAAACGGCGCTACAGGGATAAAATTGAACTCCAGTTTGAACAAGCTGACTCTAGAGCTATGTGGCAGGGGCTCAAAACGATGACAGACTACAAAGGCGCCTCCCTCAAACTGAACAGTGACATCTCCTTAGCAAACGACCTCAATACCTTCTATGCGAGGTTTGATGCTGGTAATAACAACACCAGCTCACAAGCCTCGGCAATGGGGGGGGGGGGGTCGGCTGCTGATGGAGGCGCAGTGTTCAGGGTAACAGAGCATGAGGTGAGGCGGACCTTTAAAAAAGTGAATATCAGGAAGGCAGCAGGTCCGGACGGCATCCCCGGCCGCGTCCTAAAAGTCTGTGCCGACCAACTGGCCCCAGTATTCACTGACATATTTAACCTGTCCTTAGAACAGGCTGTCATCCCCACCTGCCTGAAGAAGTCCACTATTATCCCTGTACCCAAAAAATCCAAGCCTGCTTGCCTCAACGACTACCGCCCTGTAGCTCTCACCTCCATAGCCATGAAGTGCTTTGAGAAGCTAGTAAAGGGCTACATCTGCTCCTCCCTCCCCATCAACATGGACCCCCTGCAATTTGCATACCGCCCCAACAGGTCCACGGAGGACGCCATATCCCATGTGCTGCACACAGCAGCATCACACCTGGACAAGAGGCAGGGGAACTATGTGAGAATGCTATTCATCGACTACAGCTCGGCATTCAATACCATAGTCCCCTCCATACTCATAGCCAAGCTCAGGGACCTGGGCTTGGGCTATGACCTCTGCCAGTGGGTCTTGGACTTCCTGACTGGCAGACCCCAGGTGGTGAGAGCAGGCAACTGCACCTCCTCATCCATCACCCTCAACATAGGGGCCCCCCAGGGCTGTGTTCTGAGTCCCCTCCTCTACTCCCTGTACACACACGACTGTGTGGCTCAGCGGAGTAGCAATACAATCGTCAAATTTGCTGACGACACAGTGGTGGTGGGCCTGATCTCTGCCAACGACGAGAGGGCCTACCTGGAAGAGGTCAAGGTCCTGGCGGGATGGTGTCAGGAAAACAGCCTCTCCCTGAACGTCAGCAAAACAAAGGAGATGATTGTGGACTTCAGGAGGTCGGGGGTCAAGGACTACAGCCCCCTCAGCATCGACGGGGCACCGGTTGAGAGAGTCAACAGCTTCAAGTACCTCGGAGCCCACATATCCGAGGACTTGAAATGGACCATACACATTAACAGTGTGGTGAAGAAGGCACGACAACGCCTCTACTTCCTCAGGCGCCTAAGGAAGTTCCAAGTCAGCCAGAAGATCCTTAAGAACTTCTACTCATGTACAATAGAGAGCATCTTGACCGGCAACATCACCTCCTGGTTTGGGAATAGCACTGCAAAAGACCAAAGCAGACTACAAAGAGTGACACGTTCAGCCGAACGCACAATTGGAGGGGGGCTCCCCACCCTCCAGAACATTTACTACAAGCGTTGCAAGGGGAAGGCTAAGAGAATTATTAAGGACTCGAGCCACCCGAACAACTGCCTCTTTGAACTGCTGCCGTCAGGCAAGCGATACAGGAGTCTCAAGGCGAGCACAGAAAGACTCAGAAGTAGCTTCTATCCCCAGGCCATCAGGCTGCTAAACGAACAATGAATGAACACTACACAACAACAACCACCAAACACACATAGCACACACATCCACACGCACACACTCACTTTAAACAAACACACTGTAGCACCCACTACACACACTTTATAGCACACACCCACTTTAAACAAACACACTGTAGCACCCACTCCCCACACTTTATATTTATGGATGAAGGATTGCACTACAACTCGTACACCTTACTGTAAATTGTACCTAAAATTGTACCTCATCCCATTTCTGCTTTGCACTAGATAGTACTGTACATTAGTACACTGCATAGTTGTGTATTGTATATTATATGGTAACTCAGAACATTGTACATATGTCTATACCGAACAACTGTGACCTCATTTTCTTCTTCTAAATTCATGCTATATTATGTTATTATGTTATTTGATACTATCTTGTCTAGCACAGTCTCTGGAGCGTAACAGTAAGAAGCATTTTGTATGAAAGTATTCTGTACTTCTGTATGACAACTATTAAAGAACTTGAACTTGTTGACATGTTGACTGATTTGGGAAAATGGGAGAAAATGTATATTTTCATCAGTCTGCATCATTGGTTGTCTTGTGTAGTGTTTGGTGAATGTATTGTATATTTTCACGTTCTCTGTGTACAGTACTTCACTCTCTTTCCATTTTGGTTGAAGACAGGTGAACTCACCTGCTGCATTTTTATAGTGCTTAAACCTGATTGGTATATCTACAATTAAGCAATGGTGTGTTTGTGCATCTGATGGCTGTGTTTAACCAATTGGCTCATATGTGTGGTAATTTGACATTCTGTGTCTAATGTAATGGAAGTGTGTTTAGTGTTTTGCAAATCACTGTGTGTATTGTTTTGCAAAAAGTGTGAGGCTGACATTGTGCTTATAGGGGTGCAAATCTGGGCCTACGTTTTGCTCCTTGAGTGTAAGGTTTTGATAATTATGTAATACTTTTGATTTGAGTGTTTATGCAATTGAAGAAAACTGTAAAGACTAGAGATGAACTGTTTATTTCTTTTGTACATAGGCTGTGCATAATGTTTGTTTGTTTGTTTATTTGCTTATGTGTATGATTCTTAACTGTTTTTATTTTGTTATTGGTGTATATGTGTGTATGTATGTACAGTATATGTATATATATTATATATATATATATATATGTATATATATGTGTATATATGTATATTTGTACTCCTGTTGGGGCCTCTTGGACCAGATCAATGTTTTATCTGGCAAAATAAAGGTTAAATAAATAAATAAGAAACTGATGATTTGGTCCTGTTAACTTTGAATTTTCTATGGGAACTGCCCAGATCCCTCTCATGGACATGGACCTCACTTTGAGAACCTCTAATGATTCGAGTTCTTCAGTATTCATCTCTAATTACTCTAAAATTGCGTATTTCTGTGTTTAAAAAACACCCCTCCACCCCCCCGGGCTGAAGCCCCCAATGTTTTCTAACCCTAAAAACGCCCCTGGTTTCTGCCCGGTCCACTTTCTAGGATTCAAATTACTTGGCAGGCCAAGTTGGCCTGCCAAGTAATTTGAATCCTAGAAAGTGGACCGGGCAGAAAATGTATTGGGAACCCCTGCCATAGTGCATAGTATGTTCAGACGGACTATTCATCATGAATTTAATGAATGCAAAATTATATTTGATGCACATGTCAACCAATTCTCCAAATTATGTTGTCTTTATGTCTGTTTTATGCAATTTAAACAAACAGGTGAACCAGAGGCAGAGAAAGACAGGGAAAGGTTCGAGCAGCATACAGTAGATATGTTCTGTACGCACAAATATATGAAAGAAAAACATTTGGAAATGAGACCCATTGTTTTGCATATTAACTTGACACAAAGGTAAATTAGCGGATTGGGTTTTGTTATTTGATATTTGACCACAAATTCTGGGGCTGCTTTTTGTTGCCAGTCCGCTCCTGCTGCAGAATGCTTACATTGTTTGAAACATTTGTTTTGTTAGTGCATCATGTTAAGTCAAGCAATTACTTTCCAACATTGGCCACCATTGAGCGTTCACACTGTTGTGAAAAGTTAGGTTTGATCTGTTTTCAGGCAAGTATACATTTCCCCAGTCAGCTGCACCTCCAAAAGGGGCACGGTCACGGCGCAACCTAAATAGAGGCGTGGCGAACAAACTTCAGTGTGATTGACGTATTGCTGGTCTGTATTAACAGTTTTTTTTGTCTGATAAACTTTTGTCTGTTCATCACAAATTATGTGACACTCAACCAAGTTAGATGCTGCATATTGCCACCGCACCTTGCTACCCCAAGGTGACAAGGGGCGGGGCACAAAGGGAACTTCCCTACTGCACAGTAGGAGCAGATGCTTTACCTACTGGTAGGGTAGCTTTCTGTCTTAGTTGTGTAGGTAGCAGTGGCGAATCCTCATGGAAGCCAACGGAAGCCAGGCCTCCCTATAAAAATATGAATTAATATCAAATATGAAATAAAAAAAAAAAAAAAAAAAAATTATATATAGTTTACAATAATGATAAAAAAAAATCATTATTTTTCATCTGTGTTATAATTTTTTTTTTTTTAAATGTCTCCCTCTTCTCCTTCTCACTCTCTCTAACACACTGTCAGACTCACTGCAGCAGAGGAGACTGGAGAGGAGGCAGGGGGAGGTGTCTTTCTCCAGCCTCCCCATGTATGTGGACTCCAAAACCAATACTAGCCAATCAGATTCGAGCTGACTAAAGCCCTGCCCACACCTTAAAACAGGCCTGTCAGCAGACTAAGTAGTCTAGCCTCCCCTCTGCACATTTGAAAATTTTATTAACCCGTGACTGCTCCCACGGGCCGAATATTGCCCCGATCCTCACGAGATTAAATCCACGGGGTACCTCTCGGCGTGCCGAGGCTTTTCCTAAATCACTTCCATCATCGAAAACGAGGGGAAAAGGTCGGCTCGCGACCCTGAAAATTTCGCGTGATTTTAAAAACGCTGTATTAAGTGAGCCTATTATGGGCTCCACGCAAGCTTTCTATCGTGGGAACATCTGGGCGTCCCGCAACTTTTACTCATTCACATGTAGCCCCGAAAATGCATAGAAAACAAAAGCCGAAAGCGTGGAATAAACTTGCCGAAACGAAAAGTGTCCCACGGGCGCGCCGTGATTCCGATCCGCGTGAAAATATTCACGGCCATAAAGGAGACCGAATATGTGTCTCGAATTTGCTCCGACGCGGCGTGCAAAATCGTGCAAGGACAAATCGGACCAAAAATGAACCAATGCTCCAGCAGTATTAATGACCCTGATTTAAACAAGACAAATGTCTTTCTCTGGTCTGCAAACTGGAAATGGTAATTACAGATGAGGTACTCAAAAAACTGAGCGCCCTCCAACCGAACAAGGCCACTGGCCATGACAACATCCCCTCCAAATTCCTCAGAGACTCAGCAGCCGCCATCACCCCAGTCATCACACACATAATAAACCTCTCCATAAAACAGGGACATGTCCCCAAGGACTTCAAAATTGCGAGAGTAACACCCCTGCACAAAAAGGGCAGCAAACTAGACCCAGGCAACTACTGCCCTGTTTCTATCCTTACATCCATCTCGAAAGTCATGGAAAAAATAGTATACAAACAGATCGAAAAGTACCTTGCGGAAAAAAATCTAATCTACGAATTCCAATCTGGCTTCAGAACATCCCACTCCACTGACACATGCCTTCTCTATTTGAACGACCACATCAAACAAGAGGTGGACGCGGGCAAATACTGCGGCATGGTCATGCTGGACCTACAAAAGGCCTTCAACACTGTCAATAACACCATTCTGATTGACAAGCTAAAAGCAATAGGTTTTGATAGTTTATCAGTGAGCTGGATACAATCCTACCTGGAGGGGAGAGAACAGATGGTGGAGGTAAACGGTACCCTATCCCCCCCCTCACAGTGAGCTGTGGTGTTCCACAAGGAAGCATACTAGGACCGCTACTATTCCTAATTTATGCAAATGACATGTCGTCAGCTTGTGACTGCAACTTGTTCCTGTTTGCGGACGACTCAGCCCTGCTGGTCTCTGACAAGAACAAGTTACAGGTTGAAAAAGCCCTCAGCTCGGAACTAGGCAAAATCTGCATATGGCTCGCCGACAACAAACTATCATTACACATGGGCAAAACAGAGTCCATACTCTTCGGTTCAAATAACAAACTCAGCAAGACCGACGGCTTCTCGGTTACAGTGGGTGACAATATTGTCACAAGGAAAGATGAAATTACCTACCTAGGTTCCATCCTAGAGGCTAATCTTTCCTGTGACAAAATGGCATCCAATGTAATAAAAAAAGTCAACCAACGAACTCGATTCTTGTACCGGATCTCCTCTCTGGTAAACAAGAATACCCTGAAGACTCTGGCAGGAGCACTCATTCAAGGGTACTACGACTATGCTTGCACCTCATGGTACCAAAGCACCTCAAAGGCACTAAAAAACAAATTACAAACATCTCAAAACAAGCTAGTCAGACTACTGCTTGACCTGACTCCTAGAACCCACCTCACCCCGGCCCACTTTGACAACCTAGGATGGCTTAGAGTAGACGACAGAGTACAGCAACTTGCAATGGGCCTGGTCTACAAGATACACTACGCGACCAAGGTACCCATGTACATGTCAAAATACTTCCCAAAGGTCAGTGAATACCACGATCACAACACCAGAGGGAGCTCCACAAATCATGTTAAACCCAGATTCGGCTCAAACAAGGGACTAAACACGTTTCGCAATTATGCCACATCAATGTGGAACGCTCTACCCAAAGCTGTAAAGGAATGTGAATCACTACCCACTTTCAAAAACACTCTCAAAGAACACCTACGGGAGACTGCAATTCGAAACTGGCCCCTACAAATGTCTTAACCCAGTTGTACAGTAAATTACCAAGTATGGCTTTGTCAGTATTCCAATGTACAGTGTACAGTGACCCCCCCCCCACCCCAACCCCCCCCCCCCCTCCAATGTACAGCCCCCACCCACCAACCCCACCCCACCCACCCAACCTCCTCCAATGTACAGTTTCTATGTCAAATGTATATACACTCTTTTTCTGGACACTTTTTGTATCACAAACAGTACTGTATTTGCAAATCTGATATGTCATAAATGTATAGATGTAGCAGTACTGTCTATCTATATGTCATGTATGTCATATATGTTATGATGAATTGAAAATGGGGGACCCTGATGTAAACAAGACGAAAGTCTTTCTCTGGTCTGCATCCCCTTAACAATTGTATGTATTGAGCTGTACTGTACTGTACCCATTCTGCAATCTGTTAATAAACTTTTCAATCAATCAATCAATCAATCAATCAATCAATCAATCAATCAATCAATCCCCTTATAAAATTGTGTGTATTGAGCCGTACTGTATTGTACCCATTCTGCAATCTGTTAAATAAATAAAAAGAAAGTTTGACTGGCCGCCGAGCCATACTGTAGTGTACATGGTGACTGCTTGACTTAAAAAATTAAATAAAAAATAAAAAAATATTAATAAAAATATTTAATACATTTTTTTTTAATACATTTTTTTGGCATCCCCTGTTATTTTACCCACGCGACGCCACTGGTAGGTAGGCCTACTGAGGACCAGAGTTTTTGAGATAAAATTTCTAGGGGTAGTTATTGACCAGAAATTAACATGGAAACAACATGTTAACTATATTCAAGGAAAAATATCTAAGTCAGTAGCAATATTGTATAAATGTAAGGATATATTAAACTACAAAGCCTTGCACATAATTTACTGCTCACTTATACTTCCTTACATTTCTTACTGTGTGGAAGTATGGGGGTCGACATTTAAAAATACAGTAAATCCAATAGTCGTACTGCAAAAGCGGGCCATTCGGAACCTTTTCAAGGCTGGTTACTATGAACACACAAATCCATTGTTTATAAAGACTCATATTATGAAATTTAATGATTTGGTTTACTATAAAAATATGCAAATAATGTACAGAGCTAAAGCAAAGTTACTCCCAGGTGGGGTGCAAAGGTTTTTTTCAACACATGAAAGAAAATATGATTTGAGAGATATTTGTAAATTTACTGTTCAGAAAGCTAAGAAAGGGATTAAAAGGAGGTGTATTTCTATTATTGGGGTTAACTTGTGGAACAATGCGGATATACAGTTAAGAATGAGTAATTCGATTTTGGTTTTTAAGAAAAAGGTTTGTAAAGCAATTTTTGAAAAATACAAGGGTGAATAACACTGTTTTGTTTTCTTTTTTTCTTTTTTCTTTTAGAATACTGTTTTGGAATCTACATTTTTGTATTTTTTATTTTTTTTAATGCTAAATTTTGAAAAACTACAAGGGTGAAAAACACTGTTTTGCTTGCTTTTTTTCTTTTCTTTAGAATACTGTTTTGGAGTAAAAAAAAATTTTTTTGGTAAGAATATAGGACAGGCACATATAAGCACTATGCTTCAGTCTGTACCTTTTTCAGTCACTGTAAATAATCAAATATTGATAAATGATGATAAAATGTATATTGTACTTTTTTTTTGATGACTGAAAAAAAATAAACTACTACTACTACTACTTTGCTTAATTACATTTAGTTAATTCAAAGATGCCGGTCTCCAGGAAGCAGACAAAACACGTTTTGGGTTTTGCACTCAGCAGTCTGAATTCCCATGTCTTCACTATATCATACCTGACCCAATTTCTATATATAACCAGGAATAAAAAATAAATTAAAAAAAAGACAAACAAAACAACGTTGATGGATTTGCACTTGAAGTATCTTAAGTATTATGCCCCAAACCAAATCAAACTCCTATTTCGAGTCTTGATGGTAAGTTTCTCCTCTCCTCTTGGGCTCTTCCCTCTCCATTTCCAACTAAATCACAATTATACTTCTCCCAATCTGCGTTGAATAGAAGTCCTTATTTGCATGGCATAATAAAGGGAAACAAAGTTGACAATAGAGTGACGTATGATGACACATAGGACAAGTACAACTTCAAGTCACTACTGGCTCCTTTAAGATAAGATAAGATATTCCTTTATTGATCCCCTTGGGGAAATTCAGGTACACGACAATGCGAGTTGGGAGAGCCAAACAAAATAGCAGATTTGTATCAGGTTTTGGTTCCAGCTGGAGGGTCCAAATGGTAATCAATGAACAAAACAAACGAGTGTTTACATAGCTTATTCTTCTGGGTGGATCTTTCAATACTACGCTTAAAGAACACCAATCAGTTTATTAAGATTAATTAGCTGCTGTCTCAAAGTTAAACCTCTGTCGATGCCTTTTATCAAGAACAAACTGTTCCGACAATATAGGTACCTGAATACATGGAGACACTGTATGTTCTTCTCACACATACTAGAAATATATTGTATACTGTATATATATATATATATATATATATATATATATATATATATATATATATATATATATATATATATATATATATATATATATATATATATATATATATATATATATATATATATATATATATATATATACACAGTATATAGTATTATATCATTACATTTATCAATACAATTGCTCTGAATTATTTGAGCCATAACTGTTTCTGTTCTGATAACATATGTATGTATCTGTTACGATTCTGGTTCCTGACTACGGTCGGGAACCACCCACCTTCTCTGTCATCTGTCACCTGACTGCTGTCACTTGTTTTTCCCTGTCATTTAGTGCTGTCACTTAGGGGTTGGCTTCTGATTGGCTGTCACAGGGGTGTGTGTGGAATGTTGGTATTTGGTGGCTATTTAACATTCCTTTCCTCTGCTTGTCATTCGTCAGGTCTTCACTATAGGCGTTCGGAGATAACGCGGCCGGTTCCAGTTCTGGACCACCACTAAGCTCCATTATCTATTCTCTTGTTCCTTTGCCCTTGGCATAGTATCCTAGTATTACTCTTTGTGTTCTTTACTATTAAAGTCGAACCTGTTCAAGAGTATACCTTCTCCGTCTCTGTGACTGCCTACAACAATTGGAACTCACCTACCTCCATCCTGACATGTATCATAATTGTTATTATTGTACAAATGCTCATATCCCTGATTATAGACAGCTGTATCTCAAATTATGTTAAAATGCTTTGTGTGATGGGTTGTTTCATATTGTCCGCTTGCACCCAGGATAATTTGACTAACGAGCTAGCGCAACCGCTAACTGGAACCACAGAATGATAGATCCTTTCGTTTTTTCCCCAATGCATTTTTTGTATCCACTTTTTCTCCTTGTTTTCTATTTTTCTCCCATCCCAATTTCGCGTTTCCAATTCTCCCCTCCCCTGTCTTGAATGTTGCTCGACTATGCCCCCCACTGGTCGGTTGTAGGGAGGATAGAAGCCTTGCATCACGTGTCCCCTCCGGTACACGAGGAGGCAACCTGTCACATTTTTTCACAGCGCGGACTCTCAGTGGCGAGGTGTAACGCATGGGAGGCTCACACTACCCCCGCTACTTCCTGTCTCTGCTGTGCAGGCGTCCCCCAACCGACCTGTAGGAGTCGCTGTCCACAACGTCCAAATCCCCACCCATCGACTTCCACCCTCTAACTCTGCCAATTGAGTTAGTATGACGGCTGGCCCAAGCCGGAGGCAATGCTGACACCCGGATTCGAGACCGGAGTCTCTTACATTGGTGACGAGCGCAATGTCCGCTGCGCCACCCAGCCGCCTCTTCCCAATGCATTTTGGTGATTAATCCAAAAAGCCCAAGCTCAAAAAACAACCTAACCTAACCCTTTAATCCATGATATCTCCTAACATCCCTTCAGAGACAATAGAGATGCCGGGGACAGATTGTCATGGTCAGGGCTCGGGCCTTCATCTGCCCCCATCCTGCCGCGCCCATATATGGGCAGCTTCCTGCTGCAGCATTCCCACGCTGCCAGACGAGCATCAATCAGCGCGGCTGTGAGGGATTCCCTCATCAGTAGCCCCTATATCACCTGACGGATCCTGTCGTCCCTCGTCGCAGTGTTAAACTGCCTACCTAGGTACGACGCCTCAGTCCGAAGACCTGCTAGACACTCTCGTATTATTATTCCCTGTTCTAACATTCCTTCTCTTGTGCCCAGGACCTCCGTTCCAGCGAGCCCGTCTGGACTAAGGAGTTCCTGCTCTCACCCCCGACACAGCCGGTGTCTACCTTCTCCCGTACTGCACAAGGAGTGCACCTGTCCTAAAGAACATTCTCCCGTACTGCACAAGGAGTGCACCTGTCCTAAAGAATATTCTCCCGTACTGCACAAGGAGTGCACCTGTACTAACTCCAAGAACATTCCCTATTCCTGTCTGTTGTACATTTCTGGATGTAATTTCTGTCTGCTTGGGGAGAATGATTAAAACACCCTAAACCGCTCCATTCTCTCTCCTCCTGTGTTTGCTATTGGGCTCCGCAAAACCCCCCTCCTCACACAGATCCAGGCCAGAGCAGCTGCGGCCCCCCCTTCCGGGCAGATGATGTCGTTTCCTGTTCTGTCGATACAGCCAAAAAACTGCCTCATAAAAAGTGCAAGAAAACATTGTCAGACCTCAATATAGAATTTTTTTCCACAGTGCGCAAACACTGCCACCTGGGGCTCTAGCCTACATGGCAAATTGGGATCACTCACCCACTCACGCAGTCAGGGCCGCCTCAGGGTGTGTGCGAGCAGTGCGGTCGCACAGGGCCTCGCGGGAAGGGGGGCCTCGCACAATTTTTTTTTTTTTTATTATTATTTATTATTATTATTATTATTATTTTTTATTTTTTTTTGCGAGGCCCCCCTTCCGGCAAGGCCCTTTTTCATCACAGACCTAAAATCTAGTTTTGCTTATATGCTTATATATTTCACATTAGACACGTTTGTAGAATGTGTCTGACTTGTTCCTGGCTCTGAGGCTCTGCAGGAAGCTCTTGAGGCTCTGCAGGCAGCAGAATTGGTTTCAATGAGGGGAGGGGTTACAGGTAAGGTAGCGTCTGACTATTTCGCGCGTGCAGCATTGGAGGTTATGCCAGCCAAGATGAAGAGGACATCGTTCGGCAGATGGACTGAAGATGAAAGTTGTTGCATGTTAGACAGTTCAGTCAGGCTAGCCATCCCGGCTAAAGACAGGACAGCTAGTTAGCTTTAGCTACGTTATAATATTGAGTGCTAACGTGTGGTTCAGTCGGGATATAGCCATGATGATGTCGGCTAGTAGCTAGCTTAGCTAAAGGCTAACTAGCGTTAGCTAACCTAGAGACAGCGCGTGCAGCATTGTTATGCCAAGATGAAGAGGACGGTCGTTTGGCAGATGAACTTCGTCAACTCCACGCGGTTGTCTCCATCCTCTTGGACGTTTGGTGAGTTTTGAATGCACTCTATTCTATTCCCGCCGTGGATATCTCTCTCTCTCTCTCTCTCTCTCTCTCTCTCCTCTCTCTCTCTCTCTCTCTCTCTCTCTCTCTCTCTCTCTCTCTCTCTCTCTTGGGAGCCAAACGGGCCGACTAGCTGTTGTAGTACTAGTAGCTAACGGTGTGTGGCCTGGTGTCAGCACTGGTGCGAGGGAGGTGAGCTTGGTGTTTCATTATGAGAATATCTCCATGCTCAAGTCGGCTATAGTCCGCGAGGGACTTGTTGCCCCGCACCCGCTATGGTAAACACCACTCTGTAGTGGGACGTGTATTGCCTTCTTTTTCCCTTCTCTCTTCGTATGAGAAGAGGAAAACACAGCGGCTGTCTGAAGTGTTGGCCTGTATTGCTTTCTCACGTTGTACAGTTTTTCAGTGGTAGCCGCA
>NC_140169.1:122671124-122686124 GCF_963971535.1 Notolepis coatsorum
AGCCGTGAACGGTCGCAGCTACAACGGGAGGTGCTTTGAATAGCCCCGTTAAAGAAGTGAGCCAGAGAGCCCCGCCGGAGCGAGCGACGGGTGATGAGACATACTTGCTAGTGACGGGTTATTCTAGAAGTATCCGTGATAGTGCGTGAGTAAGAGAAACCGAGCCCAAGGACTAACGTCCATAGATAGCGTGTTATAGTAGCAGTGTGTGCGGTATATTTAGCATGCTGCTAACGGCTATATTGACTCCAGTATACACCGAGCGCAGGCGCTGAAGAGACCAGTGGTGTAGCCAGCCACATTGCGCAACAGTATAACCGTGTAGCAGGTGGGCTGTTTGGGACCCAGAGAGTAGCTTCAGTTTAGGGTAGGGCCAGAGTATTGCTGCGCGTCAACCCAGCGCCGGCCGTCAAAAGCCAGTCTTCGCCGGCGTCAACGTCTGCTCTGCACCGGCTGTCTTCAGGCCAGGACGGGAGTTCGTCCCGACCAGCAGAGGTCGCCATCACCCAGCACGCGCTCCCAGCCCGCTACTGCCCCTCTGCTCCAGCCCCGCTGGCTAGCGCCCGAGACGAGAGCGTTCGACGCCATCTTGCTACCCTGACGGTGGTGGCGCGGCGAGGCCGCCATCTTGGTTGAGTACAATAGAGCTTCGATGCTCAGGATCTTATTACACAGTACACATTATGATGCGGCCTACGGGTGAAGCTAACGTTGCTAATTACAGTTCATAGGGGTACCCCATCAACATTACATGCCGGCATTAGTATAGGACTTTTGTTTTGGTATCGTGGGCCCACATTTTTGATTTCCTTTGAGTGTGATAACGTGTTGGTTCTTTAATAATAATTCCCATTTAATTAACCCTTTCCCTGTGGGGAGGTTACAGACCTGGTGCATCATAAGTAAAGCCTTAGAGAGGTATTATTCTTGCCATATAATTAAAGCCTGATAGAGGTATTATACCGGGGTACTGACCCAGACGTGGGTGAGGAGTCAAACACATTGAAGTATATTATCCCTGGTACTAACCCAGAGGTGGGTGTATAATATACGTGTCTATAAGGTATTGAGTTACAACCTGAGCCATAGTAAGACTTCATTCCAGACGACCATTCTTATTAAATCCTTGTAACCGTACAAAATAACATAAAGGCTTAAATGGGGTTCTGTGTGCGTGTCCATTCCTGTGCCTAGTGTTAACTCTTTTGGTGTGGGTAACGTGTATACAATTAACCCCTTCCTACCCAACTCTCCCCTTTTCATTGTAAGGTTTCTAGTGGTCATCAAGGGAGGGTACTGCTTACGGGAGGAACGAATCTATTTATGCATATTAGTCACTAGGTGTGGGAGGGTTAACGGAGGTATTCAGGGAAGTGGGAGCGAGTTGGGGAGTACTGCTGACCGCCCCGGAGAGGCGAGGAAGACCAGAGTACCAGACCAGGTTGGTAAATCCCGGGCCCCATTCACTCCCACTACCGGGCCCCAGTTTGACGCTCCAGGCCCAAAGACGAGGGTGCAGTCAGACGGAGCTCTACTGTGTCCAGCTACCTTGTGACTGCCAGCAACCGTTCCCACAAAGCAGGGATAACCCACCCTGCTACACATGCACACACACACACTATACACGCTCACACACACACACACGCAGGCACGCAGGCACGCACGCAGGCACGCACGCACGCACGCACGCACACACACACACACACACACACACACACACACACACACACACACACACACACACACACACACACACACACACACACACACACACACACACACACACACACACACACACACACACACACACACACACACACACACACACACACACACACACCAGCAGAACTTGTATTCCCTGCTCTCCCTCGACTCGTTCTTGACTCTTGCCTCTGGCTGTATTCCAGCAGCCAAAGATCTTCATCAAGCCTAAGGAGACGGCAGAATTGCTATGTTTTTATTTACAAAGCCATACTGGGTAAACTACATGTATATCTGTGTAATCTCCACCAGCTGTAATACTTTTTGCTACACTAGATGGCTGCTCTACCAGGTAGCCAGGATTTGCTCAAAACTTGGTAGAGCAGCTTTCTCCTATTCTGTGCCCTGGTCATGGAATAACCTTCAGAACGCACTACAGTGCTTTTGTCTCCCTGGGAGAGTTTAAAGCTCTGGTAAAAATAACTGTAACCGAAGAGTGCAATTGTTATTCGTAAACTGGGTTTTGTATCTGTTGTCCCTTGTCTGCTTTTAACATGCTTTATTTTTTAATTGTCCCTTGTCTGTTTTTTCCCCCTCTATTTTATAATTGATGTAACCCTGCAATGGTGTGCTATCTCAGCCGGGTCTCCCTTGTAAAATAGATTTTTAATCTCAAGGGATTTCCAGGTTAGATAAAGGTTAAATGAAAAAAAAAAAAAAATTGTGGTTCACCAGGATGTCAAGCCAGATAAATGTAGGAGGTGGTATTGGTTGTAACATCCAGCAAGGGACTTGTAAAGGGATCATCATAAAGCAGGACGAGGGCTGTGATGTCACAAATGACTTCTATGTTTTGATTACAACTCCAGTGGTTTGGTTGAACCGCACAGATCATATCTGTTGTTAGACTTTCTTTATTCCCCACGCTTGCTCAATATGAGCTATCATATATAGAATGCTGTCAAAATATAATGAGGTAATTTAATCCACATTGTCTCTCTCCATTAGCTGTCTCAAAGACATATCTTCCTAGCAGGTCCCGGTAACAGTAGCCACATTACATGGTCGTTTGAAAAGATGCAGGGGGCGCAAGATTCAATTGGGTGTCTGCAGGCGACTGATGCTGTTGATTTCTGCGAACACGTACTGTAGGGGCCAAGATATTGAGTTGTTCTAATAAAAGGAATACCCCGGGAAGTTATTGTCAGGGGACAAATGAATAGCCGATAGGAGTCTGACCTTGACAAGTGGCTCTCATTTGGAGGCGGCATTACTGGAGTGCCCTGTCTGTTGGGAGTCTGTTGTGCATAGTTCAGGAAATTCAAACCATCACCTCTCTCTGTACTTGGAATGATTTAAAGGGATCTTGACAATAAGGGGAACTCTAGCTGCCCATAAATTGAAAACGACAGAAAGCAATTATTCAAAAAAGAAAAAGAAGGAAAAAAAAAACTGAGTGTGGTGACATGCTCTCATGTAAAATTGTATACACATTCCCTACTGTATCACATCTTTACAATAAGGGCCCTCAGCCAAGGAATCTGGAGCTGCCGAACAGAATATAATCTACAGTACTTTGGGAAAGAGTGTGTGCACACTCAAAGACTTGTACAACATTTGGTAGGTTCCCTGCACAATATTTCTTCATGGTTATTACTTTGCATTCGGTCACGCTGAGGGGCATTTCTAGTACTCACTTGGCTCATTGTGTGCCAGTGGACCGGCCCTGGGGTGCTGATGAATCTCTAAATGGACTAAATGATGGATTCAGCGGCTGAGAGGGCCTGCCAATGCATTTAATCATACAGATAGAGAGGGACACTCATCCTCTCCCTTTCTTCTCAGAGATGTAGTTTCATCCGACCACAGTTTAATTCAAGTGACGCACTCCAAATCACTGTAGTTTCTTATATTTATCTATATATGTATGAACATATCTGCATATTCCTGTTTATACCTGTATACATACTCTTTGTACTGTACATGCTGTGTACACTATATATATATATATATATATATATATATATATATATATATATATATATATATATATATATATATATATATATATATATATATATTAGAGGTGGGCATAGATTAATATATATATAATATAATATATCTAGATTAATATATCTGTAATCCTGGATTTAATCTAGATTAAAATGGCTAAAAAAAAAAAAAAAAAACTGCCGAAGGCATTCAAAATATGTGTGTTCTACCCAAATAATGACCAGAAGTAAGTCCTTACTTTTTCTTTCCTCCTTATGTTTCTCAGGCCAGGTGGCCCATTACACCATGAGCCCATCTCCCGTTTCCAAAATGCATTACAGACTGTTTGAAAAAGCTGTTTTGCTATGATAATTGGTAATGAAATATCTAAATAATGTTCAATAAGATGTACTTGTGTTTAATAAGTTGTTTTATTCAGAAGTTAACACAAATAAATAATATTACCAGTACAGTACAGTATCTAGCACACTCTCAGGAGCAAAACAGAAATAATCATTTCAAACTTGAACTATGTGACATGGCTTGAATCAACTGCTCCAGTGGAGTTGCTCAGTGGCCAATGGTGTCAACTGTGGTTGTACTGGGCAGCTCCCAGGTGTGAATGGAACTGTGTGAATGTGAAGCAGGGCATTCCTGAAAAAGAGCATCTGTGCTCAGCGAACCTACCCTGGGTAAATAAAGGTAAAAAAAAAAAAATGTAAAAAAAAAAGAAAAATATTATAATTTTTTTTTAGATGAATGCGTTAATTATATTATCGCGCGATACTAGTATAGCGTTAACGCAGCACGTTAACGCCGTTAATGGCCCAGCTCTAATATATATATATATATATATATATATATATATATATATATATATATATATATATATATATATATATATATATATATATATATATATATATATATATATATACCTACTGTTATTAGTGATACCACTGGCCAGTATGACTTACTATCATAGTGTATTTATACTGTACATACATCAGATTAGCACATTTACAATAGCATCATTATATATATTCCATTTAATCACTTGTTACACTGTATATTGTTAATGCACTTTGCTGGTATACCTTTGCCAAACTTCTTTTTTGTTTGTACTGTACTTACTTGTGCAGTTGTACAGGTTGAAAGCATCACTCACTCTGATAACCTTACATTAAAAACCAAACATTACAGTACAGGATCCTATACGAATCTGAAGGATTCATGATCCAACCAACCATGCAACCACTTTTCATTCAATCAATGTTTCTCCACTCCTCATCTTCATCCCACATTACTTACAAAAAAACTATCCAATTTGAAGATGGTACCAAATAATGATAACACAATGTTACCACTGGTATCATGGTTATAATTGTATTATAAGGACCAAAGTGGTATCATGGCGATACATAACCTTTTCCACTGCAGTATCATGATACATTATTTATACAGCTAATTGTATATCATTTGTCTAAAAAGCTAAGATCTCTATGTGCCCAGTTGAAATCTGGTGTTTTACCTCTGACTGTAAAACTGGACGGTATTATTCTAGAAGAAGATAAGTGGATTTGTCCAACGTGTCTAAATTAATAGAAAATGACTTCCATTCTGTTTTCTACTGTACCTTATATTGTGAATGGCCAGATACTTTATTTAGTTAGATACAAATAGAGATTCCTATTGTAAAATGGATGATGCACAAAGACTGCTTTGGCTGTTCACACATATTATATATTATTATCTGGAGAACTCCTGGGCCCCGTTCCCCGTACCTGGATAACTGAGTTAGCCGGATAACTTTCGGTGAAGTCTGACTTAAGCCGGACTTTCCGGTTCCCCGAATCTGGATTGTCCAAATCACCATGACAACAGATCCAAAAGTTTGAGCCTGGTCGAAAGCAGGGTTTAAGTTCAAGTTAGCCGGATGAACCATCGCCACGCCCCCGCAAAGAAATGACAGCCCGTTTCCTGAAATTATTCCCACAGTCTACGATCTGCATTATACCATTCTGAATTACGTTTTTGTGCTCCATTCTTCCAGAGGGGGCTTTTGAAATGTAAAATAGACCCAAAATGCTGATACTAAATTCACTTTGTCCTAAATAATGCACGTTATATACCGTGGCGCTCGCTCGGTGCGATGTACACATTATGTGGTTATTTTAATTGTAACTGGGATTAAGATGTCTGATGAGATGCGCTGTTTGACGGATTTGAGAAATTGAATGAGCCGTTGACGTCACATTAATGAATGAGGATAAAGAGATAAAACTTCATTCAAAATAAAGAATATTCTAAACACGGGTCTCTCGTTCATTAATGTATAAACAATGAATTTATCCCATCTGGCACAGTGGCGCAGCGGTAGTGCTCAATCCTGGCAACCCGGCGACCGGTGTTCGAAACCCCATGTTTCCAATATAATTTTTTGGAATATAATATTAATGATTATACGCAAAGGTAGCCTAGTTTTAAGTTAAAATATTATAAATCTACATGCATTGAGGATGTCATTCTTTATATAGCTCTCAACGTGCACCAAATTGAATTATTCCTATATTGCAAAAAGAAGGAAAGACTAGGTTTCGAACCCCAGTCGTCTGCGTGAAAGTCAAAAGAAGAACCCGTTACACCACAGTGGAGATAAGTAAAAGATCGACCATACATCAATCAATGGGTGAGAGAGCCGTATCGTTATTCTGTATAACAGTTTAACTAATTATTTTCGCTAGCAAGATCTCATTTGATTATTCAATCCAGCAGGCAAGTTTAAAGAAATATAATCTGATTGATTGAGGTAATGAGGGACTTAAAATTAGCCTATAGATAACGCATTTAACTTGTCGGTGAGGCGATTGAGCCGTACTGCAATATGTTAATAAAGTTTTAAATCAATTAATCAATCAATGCCGCTAGAGAATCAGGATCTCTGCTATCGATACGTGCTGGCTTTTCAAATGAAGCGGCCGCGCGCACTTATCCTGGGTCTCAAGTCTGAATCGAGTTAACGAGACTGAATCCACCTTCGAGGAACAGGAAAATCCCGGCTTCAAACATCGGGTTAACTGAATCTGGATAATGTGACTCTTGATCGACTTAGTTGAACCAGGTACGGGGAACAGGGCACTGGGAGAAGAGGAAACAAGCTGTTTATGGAGACAATCCGTAGACACGTCACAGTTCCTTCATGTGATACAGTTCATTTGGGATTTTTTGTTTTAGTTTAGTTTTTATTTTATTTGTGTTTCTGTTATTTTCCTGTATCCACATGCATTGTATGTTCAATATCGCAAGATGTATGTTTTCTAAGAGAGGTGCCTTGTCATCCCAAGTTGGAAGAGGACAAATATTTGGCATGACACAGAAATGAAAATAAACAAAAGCATACAATAAATAGTAAATATACTATAAATAAACCTTTTTCGTAGGGGGATGCAATGCTCTATTATGTATTCTGACCACAGTGTGGGGCCAAATAACAGCCCAACGACGCAACAGCGACGAAATACAGTGCTACAGTTTCCTACCAGCCATAACGGGTTACACCTTAAGATAAGTACCGGCCATTTAACTCCATAACGGTGCACATTGCCTATTGACACAATCAGCAGAATGACAAGAGTTCAGATCATCGTTAGCCATGGGTTCAGTGAGTGGCGCGTCGTGACCGCAGAGGGGAGCGGTTGTAAGGCAGAGGCTGCTGCGGAGGTGTCAGTCACACAGAGGGTCTCACCCGGAGCAGATGGAGATGTATGTCTGCTGCTGCAGTGGCTGACTGACGGATCAGACTGGTGGCAACACCAGTTATACACCAGGGAGAGGTGGGACAGTCCTCCTGAGGCACTTCTCATTATTTCCACTGTGGAGAAAGAAGAAGAAAAAATATCACATTTTAAACCGTATATAGGCCCTTTCCAGCTAAGCAGAATGTCTCCTATCCACTCAACACTTTAAAATGTTTTTTATTAATATAATAATATATTAATGTGTGAGTTTGAAACTACCGTATGTGTTCATTCAGTAATTCATCAGATTTAGACATTTTAAAT
Organism: Notolepis coatsorum; assembly: GCF_963971535.1. Lineage (NCBI taxonomy): Eukaryota > Metazoa > Chordata > Actinopteri > Aulopiformes > Paralepididae > Notolepis > Notolepis coatsorum. The sequence goes on from NC_140169.1 coordinate 122,678,879, forward strand.
CATAATATGGTCTCTGTCCTTGCATGGGGTTGAATGGGGACTCTTTTTTTAAATGTATTTTTACACCAGGTGTCTGTGTGGTCGTTGCTTAAGCAATTTAATTGGCCCTCAAGGGTCGGTGCATGTTATTATTGGATATTTAATGGAGTCTTGCCAGAGGAAATATTAGTAGGGGAGACGTGTCCACAGTTTTACCCCCCCCCCCCCCCCCCCCCCCGTTATATCCTAAAGTAATTATGTAGCTGCTGATTACAAATAGCGGCGAAACTAAAGTTCAGCTTGCCCGGTCCTCATTTGTCTTGGTCATTGTCTCATTATGACCATTTCTGATTATTGAATGTTTGAGAAATGCGATGCGTTTGTCTCCCTATGGGGGGCACAATGGGAATAAGCGTGATGAGGCCTGAGAGATAAAAGAGAGCTACACACAAATTTAACTCACGCTGTCCCCCCACCCCTCACATTTATTCCCTCTCCCCTCCCCCTTGATTCATGTTTACGGCGTGATCTGCGGAGTGCTCAGCGGTTAATAGCAGGTATCACTCTGTGGGCCCGTGACCAGAACACATTCCATTAAATGATTTGTCAGAGCTGACAAAATGGATGACATGGCCGGCTGCTAATGACTGCATTCTGTTACAACGCCGTCTGTGTGTGCACGGGCCAGGGAGAGATCTATGAGGGAGGGAGGGAGTGTGTGCACGTGCACACATGTATGCGTGTGTGTGTGTGTGTGTGTGTGTGTGTGTGTGTGTGTGTGTGTGTGTGTATAAGTGTATGTGTACTATGAGAGTGTGCATGTTATTTTATATTTTTATTTGTGTGTGTGTGTGTAATGTCATACATGTTGATACATTTTATTGTGACTAAGAAGTAAGAACCTAAAAGGGCATTTTGGTTGTTTAGCTTTTTCCTTCTTTTTTTGTAAACCTGGAGTGGATTATCTTTGTTGGAACTGAACTCTTATAAACCAAACTAAACTCAATTTGCCACCCTTCTGAAGCTTAATAAGAATTATTGTCTGCAAATTAAGTAGTGTGGGTTGTACTTTATTCATCTATGTGTTGGAACTGAGAACAAGGGAAACTGTGGTTGTTGTATGTCTCCTATGTTATTGAGGGTTTTGAGATACTGAGGTATTATTGATACATGCACCCTTTGTAAGGTTTGACCCTCATGACTATTTCACTCAAGTTAACATCGTCAGGCACCTCAGCAAAGACAAAGTAAGTCAAACCGCTACAGCATGTGTGTGTGTGTGTATGTTTTCTATTTGTGTGTATGTGTATGTATGTAACCTCATTCATGTGTGTGTGTGTATGTATGTACTGTATATATGAGTGTGTGTGTGCATACTGGTGAAAGGCTACAGTAGGTGACATTGGAGCGAGGACAGAGTCACTTGAGGTTGGTTATGAGATTTAGATATGCACACAAACACCCCTGGCTCATAACACTGTCATCTATGATGTGACGTTCTGCATAAACACTCTAATATGAATTCCTCAACCCCCCCTCCCCTGTTGTCTGACCAGTGAGCAATCGGTCGCGTGCAGATAAATGACTCCGGATCTGTAATCAGATGAAAAAGGGCAGGGAATTCACTTCCACGGGTGATTTGCCTAATGTTTCGTTATTATGATCACAGTGGTTACGCTGGTGACGCTGTGCCCGGCGCATGGCTAACGGGCACACTGGGGTGCCACATGAAATACAGCTACAGTACATCCATTTCCCCTCCAGGGCGTGATTTTCTACTTATTATATTTCACCACAGATCACTTGTAATTATCACAGATTTCAGCAGTGCCTTCACAATTAGCCCCAACTCCTGCAGCAAATAACCCCCTGAGCTCGACCATTGGAATAAACATGTCTCTGAGAAAGCATTGCCGTTTGTTTTCTCTCCTCTGTCTCTAGCTTATGATCTCTGCTGCTACTGTACCAGCTCTGTTTGGTCATTCATCGCATCGCAAATCACAAGGCACGTCAAACTTCAAGGGACTGTAATTCTCAGGCCTTAAAGACAAGCGGCTAAACAAGCCGGCGGAGCTGTATACCCGCGTTGGAACCGGTTGTCGCCGGGTCACTCAACAGGGGGGGGTCTCCTCCTGCTGTTGAAAAGTGGGTCTGGGGCGTCTAGCTGCAGGCATCTTGGGTAACAGAGCATCGATGCTCCGCACTGGAGCCCCTCTCACCTCCCACGATGGCCATCAGCCTCCCCGTACGCTCACACATCATGGATGTAGACAGGAGCGACAGAGTAAGGAGGGCCTTGGAGCCACAGAGGAGAGCTGCGGTAATAGAAACACACATGCTCGGCTCTGTTGTAATCTTTCAACAGTTACTGCTTCAGTTATTGCCAAGATGCAGGGGGGGGGGGGGGGGGGGGGATATTGAGCTGAGGAAAAGGCTGGAGAGCGAAACAGGATACTCATGGATGCGTTTTGACAAAGGAAGAAAATGGAAATACAAATTGAATGAGCCCAAATTCAATACTTACACAAGAATTCATGAAGTGCCTCTTACTCCACATGAATAAAAATGTAACACTCGTTCTACTCTTTCGGGGTAATCGATTTGACATTGCAAAAGTTTCGTGTGAAGCCTACTGTAAATGTTCCACACACAGGCCTTTCATCTCGAACCGGCCAGCACGTTCACACCGGAAATAATTGGTTCAGAATGTGAAAAGTCGGTGCTCAACTGGAACCAAAAATGTTTTGCAAAATTTTCAGCAACGTAGGCTTCTATTATTCGAATTACTTGTTTTATTGGGTATCATAGTAGTCCTACTATAGAGTGTTTGCACCGACGTCACGATTCGGTCAGTAACCCATGTGCGCAGCCATCATGGCGATAAACATTGGCGTAAATAACGAGTGATTGCACGCTGAATTTAAGATTTAAGACCATTTGAACATGTCTAAACCCAAAAAAAGTACAGGAAAACGCGTGGAAGCTGCTAGAACATACACAGAAGGACTTAGTTGGCAGGAAAGGGCACGATATTCTCATAAACTCAGACTAATAGGTAGTGAAACCCGATGAGCTGGCTCCTTCATCTTGGAGTTACGACCCGACAAATTTGCCTTCTATTGCCTATCCCGACATAGTGAACTACCTCGTTTTTTCACCAAGCCCATACACAGATGAAGACCTTAAATCTTACAAATGTTTGGATGCCTATTCCTACTATTGCCTATTGCCTGGTGTGTGGATGGGTGAGCGAGGCACAGTATCAGCTCATCGATGACATGTCATGTCATGTGTATAGTGAAAGCCAAGGTAGGCGATTCAATAACGTTACTAGATCGACTGATCTTTACATTTGAATTTTTTTCTAATAGTCTACTAGTACAAATGTTTGGATCGAAATGCTGATCGTTACTTTGGTAGTTCGTTCAGACGGGAGAGGAGAGGAGGGGGCGTTCGCCAAATTTTTTGCACTCTTCTCCCTGATTTGTATTAGCTTTTGGCAATCTGAAGTACTCTGTTATGGGAAATGTTAAAGGACAAAAAAGATGAGCCGTTTGTATAAATCATTCTGAGTCGTTATTAAAAAATAGTTAACATAGTTTATTTCATCTGTGGCCACAAATGAAAGTTCAGTTTACAATCAGAGACAACAAGTGTTCACACACTGAGTCTGACCAGCAAAGTGACCAAGAGGTCTGGGCAACACGTACATTAATACACACTTGCAAGTGTAACCCAGGTTTCAGATACGTACCTATTTAAGTTATAAGGACCTGAATAGTTAAGGCTATTATGTAAGAACATAGTTGATATTATTGAGTACCAAGCCCTTTAAATTACAGATTGCCCCTTTAATTTGCGTGATGACGTGAGTAAGGTAGACGTCACGACAGCCACGTTTTGCTCTCAGCGCAAGAGTCTTGCTACTGCGCAGATGCAGACAGACCCCTGTTGATACAACACGCATGATAACGTTGCTGAATAACTAGACGAAATAGTATGATAAAACCAGTTATCAAACAGTTATAGAATATTCCCCCAGTTGCAAAACCGAAGAAGCGTTGCAGTAAAGTAGCTGTAGCTGCAGTTTTGGTGAGTTAAATCAATATTGTGTGCTATTCAATTGTCGAGTGTTAGCTTCATGCTACAATGCTAATAACGTTAGTTTCGCTTCAGTCTGAGTCATACACGAATTGCCTCAAGCTCAATATGGTTAAATGGAAACTGGGAAGGAACCATTTCAGAAGCACTTATAATTGTACTGATATGCTGTTATGATAGGAACAAGATTTATATACGTTTTGAATGTTTTGAGAGTTTAATATGAACGTGGAGAATGTCCCAAATGCTAACGCACTTTAGCCTAACTTAGCATAGGACAGGTGTGAGAAGAGCATTTATGCAGGTGAACACCAGGAAAGCGGCTGGCCCAGATGGTATAACAGGACGCATACTTAAGTCCTGTGCCAACCAGCTAGCCCCTGTGTTCACCGCCATATTTAATCAATCCCTGGCGGAGTCAGTGGTCCCTGCCTGCTTCAAGATGTCTACCATCATCCCTGTACCGAAGAAACCCTCCCCAACATGTCTCAATGACTACAGACCGGTGGCACTCACCTCTGTGGTCATGAAATGTTTCGAGAGGCTGGTCAAGGATCACATTTGTGCCTCCCTCCCCAGTGATATTGACCCTATGCAATTTGCATACAGGACAAACAGGTCCACTGACGACGCGGTCTCCCAGGTACTGCACAGCACCCTCTCTCACCTTGACCGCCAGAAGGGGGGCTATGTGAGACTGTTGTTCATTGAGTACAGCTCAGCGTTCAACACCATAGTCCCCACCAGACTGGTGGACAAGCTGATCGAGCTGGGTCTGAGCTCCGCCCTGAGTGCCTGGGTACTGGACTTTCTGAGTGAAAGACCCCAGGCGGTCAGGGTGGGGGGTCAGACCTCCAACACCATCACCCTGAGCATCGGGTCCCCCCAGGGCTGTGTTCTGAGCCCCCTGCTGTACTCACTCTACACACACGATTGTGTGGCCAAGTTCAGCTCCAACTCCATAGTGAAGTTTGCAGACGACACGGTGGTGGTGGGGCTGATCTCGGACAACGACGAGAAGGCCTACCGGGAGGAGGTTGAGGTACTGGAATGCTGGTGCCAGGACAACAGCCTGCTCCTGAACATTGGTAAAACCAAGGAGCTGATCGTGGATTATAGGAGAGGACAGCAGGAGACACACACACCACTGATGATAAACGGGGCTACCATGGACAGGGTGAGCAGCTTTAAGTACCTGGGGGTCCACATCTCAGAGGATCTGACATGGTCAACACACATACAGTAGACACAGTCGTAAAAAAGGCGAAGCAGCGCCTCTACCACCTGAGACAGTTAAGGAAGTTCAGAGTATCGGGGAAGATATTCCAGTCCTTCTATTCCGGAGCTGTAGAGAGCATCTTGACTGGAAACATCACTGCCTGGTATGGAAACAGCACGGCACAGGACAAGAAGGCCCTACAGAGAGTGGTGCGCTCAGCCGAGCGTACCACGGGTATTGCACTACCTCCCCTGCAGGTTCTATACAACAAGAGGTGCAAATCCAGAGCCTGCAGAATAATGAAAGACCCTCACCACCCCAATAACAGCCTGTTCCAGCTGCTGAGGTCAGGCAGACGCCTGCGAACCCCAGCTACTAGGACAGAGAGGCTTCGGCTCAGCTTCTTCCCCCAGGCCATCAGAGCCTTGAACAATGAACACTGAGTGCCACAGAACACTGAACTCTCCACACACAAGCACACATGAGCACACACACGACACGCACGCTGTGCACGCTCGCACACTAGCAGCCACTTTAACATGAGCAGGCACACACTCATGCTGCACATGCCCACACTTATGGCCACAAAGGAAAGGTCACTTTAAAAATAGTTTAGCAACAGTAACAGTGTATTGGACTACCAAAGGACCTAGCATGTCCTACATGCTCTGTAAATAACTATGTACAGATACCGAGATGTCCCACTATGTTACCCGTTTATTGCACAATGTTGTTTTTATTGGATTCTATTATATGTTGTACTACTGTATTGCACATCGTTGCGGGCAAGACCACCCGCATTTCATTGTATACTTGTATGCCGTGACAAATTAAACACTTGACTTGACTTGACTTGACTTGGTGTACATCCCCACGTGCAGTGATGAGACGGCCTGCTGTAGCTTAGCATAGCTAACGGTAGCCTGGTTGATTATTCATTCTGAAATTAGATGAAAAGATGGTGATTTGATAAAAATGGTAAATAAGCTTTTATTTTCCGAATGCCTGCGAACACGCAGGCCAGGTTTTATAGGATACCCCAGCACTCCATTCTACTCTGGGAGCAGTCCCAGGAGTCCATCCATCTCCACGTGTGCCCATGAGGGAAGGAGGCGGTGTGCTAGATGACACAAGATGGCGAGCCAACCCATTGAACCTCTGATATAGCTCAAGGCTAACCCAAGCCTGATTCGAATACCCCTGTTGCACAATCCCCATTGCTTCAACAGTCTGGTAGGATTGAACTGAAATAACTTGAACCATAAGAATTTGAACCATAAGAACTTGAACTATAAGAACTTGAACTGAAAAAACTTGAACCATAAGAACTTGATGAACCATAAGAACTTGAACTGATTGAACAAGAGCACAAGGACATTCCAAGGCTTCGGCCCATTTCACCTTTTGTTACTTTGATATTGTATTTTTGTATTTGATTTAATTTGCTACTCGAACCACTGATGGTTCTCATGTAAGGAAAGAAGGTTAAAGGGTAACTTCATCTAAAATGGTATTTGCATTCCCATAACCTAGAGTATTGATGACATTGATTATGGTTGAATCACTGAATCACTAGCATGTCCTATATCTAACTAGCATGTCCTATATGCTCTGTAAATACTAATGTGCAGATACCGAGATGGCACACCATGTACCTGTTTATTGCACTGTTTTATTGGATTCTATTAATATGTTGTACCACTGTATTTTCATTGGATTCTATTATATGTTGTACCACTGTATTGCACATCGTCGCGGGCAAGACCAGCCGCATTTCATTGTATACCTGTATGCCGTGACAATTAAAACTCTTGAATCTTGAATCTCTGATGATTTTCCTGTAAAGAAAGAAGGTTTAAAGGGTAATTTCACCTAAAAAGCTAATTGCATTCCCCTAACCTAGAATATTCCAAATGGTACTTTTGTTGTGGTACACCTTCCAAGGAA
>NC_140169.1:122691124-122818624 GCF_963971535.1 Notolepis coatsorum
CCTGCTGGAGGTCTAGCATACATCTCAGAGCCAGCCAGTATCATGCCTACACTGCACACAGCCAGTCTCACTGCCTACACTGCACACAGTCTGTCTCATGCCTACACTGCACACAGTCTGTCTCATGCCTACACTGCACACAGCCAGTCTCATGCCTACACTGCACACAGCCAGTCTCACTGCCTACACTGCACACAGTCTGTCTCATGCCTACACTGCACACAGTCTGTCTCATGCCTACTGCACACAGCCAGTCTCATGCATACACTGCACACAGTCAGTCTCATGCATACACCGCACGCGTCTCTACAATTCGTAGCCGCATTTCTGCAGACCCCTCTCTGATTGGTTGAGCTCCATTTCTGCAGACCCCTCTCTGATTGGTTGAGCGAAGCCCCTCTCTGATTGGAAATGTACTACCAGATTCGCTTATAACGTTATTTCGCGTGACTTCACGGTTTATTCATAACGTTATGCACATTTCACAACACAGCCAGCTGTCAGAAACTGTACATTGTAACGTTGTTATTTCGCGGCCTGCCCATTTGATGTTCCCAAATCATATTCAGAAAGTATCACAGAGACTTCTATTGACCAAGGAATTAGTTATTATTAGTAAGACACATTTCCGTAGCAATTGACCACCAGACTCTTTCTCTTAAGGCATTAACTGGGTTAATTAATATAAATGTTATATTGTAACTGTCTAGTTACACATTGGTTCCGAAACATGTATGTTCCAGGCTGCAATTAAAACTTTGAATCTGAGAGAGCTCTGGTCAGCGAAGCCGGCGAGCGATTATTATTGGTTTTTAATGACAAACCAATTACATAATCCTATCCAACATATGTGTAAAGGCACACACAACATATTCCAGTTAACGGTATATTTTTTTAATGATTCGTTATGGCGTAATCAATACTTCCATGCGTATAAATTGCGTTCGCGACCTCCATGTTTTGGGGCTATTCATCAGAAAACTCGGATCCGGGATTCGGCTCCCATCCGTCGGGCAACAACTGTGGGTTTTCAGCCTCTCTCTCTGGAGCTTAACGGAGTTTCGACTCCTGGCTAGAGGAGCTTGTCGCGGCTCATGCGCATGCGCGCGCTCGGCCAATCAGAGAGGGGTCTGCTGAAATGGCCTCAACCAATCAGAGAGGGGTCTGCAGAAATGCGGCTACGAATTGTAGAGACGCACACCCCACACAGCTAGTCTCACTGCCTACACTGCTCACAACTAGTCTCACTGCCTACACTGCTCACAGCTAGTCTCACTGCCTACACTGGTCACAGCTAGTCTCACTGCCTACACTGCTCACAGCTAGTCTCACTGCCTACACTGCCCACAGCTAGTCTCACTGCTTCTACACTGCCCACAGCTAGTCTCACTGCCTACACTGCCCACAGCTAGTCTCACTGCTTCTACACTGCCCACAGCTAGTCTCACTGCTTCTACACTGCCCACAGCTAGTCTCACTGCCTCTACACTGCCCACAGCTAGTCTCACTGCCTCTACACTGCCCACAGCTAGTCTCACTGCCGCTACACTGCCCACAGCTAGTCTCACTGCTTCTACACTGCCCACAGCTAGTCTCACTGCCTCTACACTGCCCACAGCTAGTCTCACTGCTTCTACACTGCCCACAGCTAGTCTCACTGCCTCTACACTGCCCACAGCTAGTCTCACTGCCTCTACACTGCCCACAGCTAGTCTCACTGCCTCTACACTGCCCACAGCTAGTCTCACTGCCGCTACACTGCCCACAGCTAGTCTCACTGCTTCTACACTGCCCACAGCTAGTCTCACTGCCTCTACACTGCCCACAGCTAGTCTCACTGCTTCTACACTGCCCACAGCTAGTCTCACTGCCTCTACACTGCCCACAGCTAGTCTCACTGCCTCTACACTGCCCACAGCTAGTCTCACTGCCGCTACACTGCCCACAGCTAGTCTCACTGCCTCTACACTGCCCACAGCTAGTCTCACTGCCGCTACACTGCCCACAGCTAGTCTCACTGCTTCTACACTGCCCACAGCTAGTCTCACTGCCTCTACACTGCCCACAGCTAGTCTCACTGCCGCTACACTGCCCACAGCTAGTCTCACTGCTTCTACACTGCCCATAGCTAGTCTCACTGCTTCTACACTGCCCACAGCTAGTCTCACTGCTTCTACACTACCCACAGCTAGTCTCACTGCCTCTACACTGCCCACAGCTAGTCTCACTGCTTCTATACTGCACACAGCTAGTCTCACTGCCTCTACACTGCCCACAGCTAGTCTCACTGCTTCTACACTGCCCACAGCCAGGGCCGCCGCTAGTGGCGTGCGAGCAGTGCGGTCGCTTTTTATAATTTTCTTTTTTTTATAAAAATAATAGAATGTTAACAATCACTTTCCATCACAGACCTAAAATCTAGTTTTGCTTACATGCTTATATATTTCACATTAGACACGTTTGTAGAATAGTGTTCCGGGCTCTTCGGCTCTGCAGATATACTATTGGTTTCATTAATTCGTTTACTTTTGTGCAAAGCATCGTGGGAGGACTAACACTAGGGGGAGCTGGTTGGCGTTGGTCTGGTAGTCGGTAGAGAGATGTGAAGAAGACCGGTATTATCCACGAGGAGAGGGGGTACAGGTACGGGGTCTATTCGGCGCTATCCACGGGAGCGAGTGGATGTCTTGGCCAAGAGCATCCTACTTTTGAAAACCAAATGTGCAGCATCGGAGCAGAAGAAATAACGCTGCGTGCCGTAAGCTTATCAATACCAAGTATAGTGATTAGGTTATGCCAAGACGAAGAGGACGTTCGGCAGATGGACTGAAGATGAAAGTTGTTGCGTGTTATAACGTTCAGTCAGGCTAGCCATGTCGGCTAGTAGCTTAGCTAAAGGCAGGGACAGCTAAATAGCATTAGCTAACCTAGCTAGCTAGCGTTAGCTAACCTAGCTAGCTAGCGTTAGCTACGTTATCGTTGAGTGCTAACGTGTGGCAGATAAACTAAGAACAGATTCCCAAGTTCATCCCTCTCTCTCTCTCTCTTTCGCTCTCGCGCTCTCTCGCTCTCACGCTCTCGCTCGCGCGCGCTCTCTCTCTTGCTCTCTCGCTCTCTCTCTTGCTTTCTCGCTCTCTCTCTCTCTCTCGCTCTCTTGCGCTCTCTCTCTCTCTCTCGCGCTCTCTCGCGCTCTCTCGGTCTCTCTCTCTCTCTCTCTCTCTCTCTCTCTCTCTCTCTCTCTCTCTCTCTCTCTCTCTCTCTCACTCGGTGTGTTGCATCATGCAGCTTTACAAGTTGCTCTCTGGGAACATTTCACACTGTGTGTGTACTAAGCTTATAGAGTTCGATTCAAATAAGGCAAAACTGCAAATCTGCATGTCGTGCTTGAAAAATTAACCTGGCTTTAAGCTTGTTTATCAGGTTCCAGGGGTATTTTATGCATTTTCCCTGTTATTGCCAGGTGTACGACTGTACAGGTGCATTGCCACTAAGCCTCGGGCAGCGCTATTATTTAAGAATACGTTGACTGTATCATATTGTAAGATCCTGATCAAACTGGCCAGTATCACGTCTTCGTCTGTTTGGCTCTCCATCCAATTCCTCTGCGTTGTGTACTTTTAATGGTCCTGACGTCTCCGATACTGGCAGATAAGATCCTTATCTCCCCCGATCGTGCAATCCATAAACCATAATAATTCTCCACCTCCGTAAGAATGAGAGGAGAGAGTGTCTGTGTGATCTCAGTCCTACTCGCTCTTGGTCAGTTTCTAGTCTGCGTCAGATTCTAGTCTGCCTTACACCCGGAAACACCGTTCGACTCATAGATGTTCGTCGTCGCAACGACGGCCCCACCTTCTGGTTGTCATGCGACGTGTTGTCATGACAACTGCTAAATAACCTTTAACACCATTAAACTTTCATTAAGATGAACCTCTCTCCCTCCTGCTCTGGGAGACACCCTCTTATCTGTGTTCTTCCAAGGAATGCAAAACAAAACACCCTCGCTGGCAGTGTATTCAATCCACTGGTCACCGTTCTATCACCGTCTTCCATGCACATTTCGATCACCGTTTTAGCTGTGATCCTCTCCCCCCAATCTATACATCACATACATTGAAAAAGCACCCCAAATCTCTCAATATGCCCAGCCTCGGGCAGCGCTATTATTTAAGAATACGTTGACTGTATGCCTCACGTTTAAATCTCGCACAGGGCCTTGCATTTCTCCCAGATGGCACTGCCCACAGCTAGTCTCACTGCTTCTACACTGCCCACAGCTAGTCTCACTGCCGCTACACTGCCCACAGCTAGTCTCACTGCTTCTACACTGCCCACAGCTAGTCTCACTGCCGCTACACTGCCCACAGCTAGTCTCACTGCTTCTACACTGCCCACAGCTAGTCTCACTGCTTCTACACTGCCCACAGCTAGTCGCACTGCTTCTACACTGCCCACAGCTAGTCTCACTGCTTCTACACTGCCCACAGCTAGTCTCACTGCTTCTACACTACCCACAGCTAGTCTCACTGCCTCTGCACGGCCCACAGCTAGTCTCACTGCTTCTACACTGCCCACAGCTAGTCTCACTGCTTCTACACTACCCACAGCTAGTCTCACTGCGTCTACACTGCCCACAGCTAGTCTCACTGCTTCTACACTGCCCACAGCTAGTCTCACTGCTTCTACACCGCCAGCAGACCTTTCTTTACTCAGCTGCAGTACTGTGGAACAGCCTGCCCAGCAGCATTAAACAGGCCCCGGGGTTAACTGGCTTCAAAAAGCATGTACGATCATGGCTATCGGCATAGGAAAGAGAGGGTAGCATATTTTTATTTTTATTTTTTTTATCTTCAACTGTATATGCATATTGTATCTTAATGTTTTATGATGTTGTTTTATGTTGATGTATGTCCTGTTTTTTTAATACCAGAGATTATGATGGAAATAAGTGCTTGCACTTTATCATGTTTTTATCCCTTGGATGATGTCTCTAATCCACAATAAAATCAATCAATCAATCAATCACCGCCCACAGCTAGTCTCACTGCCTACACTGCCCACAGTTAGTTTCACTGCCGCTACACTGCCCACAGTTAGTCTCACTGCTGCTACACTGCCCACAGTTAGTCTCACTGCCACTACAGCTAGTCTCACTGCCGCTACACTGCCCACAGCTAGTTTCCCTGCCTACACTGCCCACAGCTAGTCTCACTGCCGCTACACTGCCCACAGTTAGTCTCACTGCTTCTACACCGCCCACAGCTAGTCTCACTGCCTACACTGCCCACAGCAAGCTCGCTGTACTGATTTTACGGAACTGGAGCTATCAGATGTGTGTCTGTGTGTGTGTGTGGGGGGGGGGGGGGGGGGGGGGGGGGGAGATTGGCTTAATGCAGAAATTCTACGGAATTATATGATCTCTAGATGGAAACGCTGGAAAAATCCTGTTTTCCATGTCAATCAACCATGATGTCCCTTTCAGCTTCAAGCCATTGTTTTGGAATGTTGTGAGCCTCACACAGCTGTATGACCTCAACAAAGCACAGATCATACATACACGGCAGGTAAGTACATCAAGGTACATCCTCTGCTTTCTAAGTGGAAAACTAGTCACACAGAAATCTGCTCTTGTCATGAACTGAAAGCAGCTATTCAAATGAAATTTTTCAGTGCAGTAATGGATTCACGGTCTCACTGCAAAATGTCTGCACATTGACAAGTCATTTGATCTTATGTCGAGTCTTAAAAAATCTTTCTTGAAACACGTGAAGAAAAGCAGCTTTTTCCCAAAACAAGCAACATTATCTTGAGACAGGTGGGAGTGATCTGCCTTATTTCAATGCATCACATTTCTTTAAAAAATAAATAAACAAAATAAAACCTGCCCTTTTTTATCCTCCAACCACAGTTGTTGCTTACCTGTGTAAATTATATCTATCTATATCTGTAAAATAACTATAAAACAGACACAAGTGTCTGCAATGTACTGTATCTACTGTTTTAACCTCTTAAGCCAGAGCCCTATTTTCTGGTAAATGGAAGATTGGGTTAGTTCTACAAGGTCCATTTGCATGTTCTTTGTATCTAGGGACATCTATGGATCTCAGGGAATGTATTCCCAGTGTCAGAAATATTGTGTCTGTTACTAGGCTTAAGTAAATTGTAATGAACCAAAGGAGAATATCAATTATATATTATTTGTATTTTTCATCTTTGATGGTGAATAACACCAAGCTAAAAATGACCAGACATGAAAAACGGCCACTGAGCTCGTTCAGCACCTTCTTGAGATCACGTGTACAAAAATCTAAGCAAATGAATAAAGGGAAGATAAATCTCTTCTGCCCCCTGTGTTTTTTGAATAGAATAGAATAGATCTTTATTTGTCATTGTTGGTACAACGAAATTTGTTAGGAACATCACCACTGGCATACAACATAAGATATAACATGTGCAAAATACTAATCAATAATAATAGTAATATAGTAATAAAGTAATAGAGTATCAATGTCCCAATGTCCCAATATATAACATACCATCATTGTCCCAAGTGCATCTAGTGCTTGTGCAAATAAATTAATAAATATAAATATTTCAGTCCAGTGAGTTGATGGAAGGAGGGGGGGGGGGGGGGGGGGGGGCGTTGACTTGCAAAGGATGAAGTATTGTATAGTGCAGCAATGCAAGTCCGGTTCACAGTTATTGTTGTAATGTGGGAGTGGGAGTTATGTCACCGGGGGTGGGATGCGGGGGGGGGGCAAGTTGATGTTCGTCGTTGAGCAGCCTGACAGCCCGTGGGTTGCCTATATTTCTTTGTGTTTCTGTGTACAACGATGGCTGTGTTGATTATTATGTCATGAAATTGGGTCAGTTTGGTCATTGTCTATATATATCCAATATGTAAAACGATCATCATTAGAATACCTATAAAAAAATTGTTATAGGCCTTAGCTTGCCAATTAACCTAGTGGTTTTTTTTCTTCCCATTGACTCTTGATTTTTAATCTGCACTCATTCATTAAATTGTCGCTGTAATTATCAAATAAACGCTATTTTCATACTGCCGTGAGCCAGTGGATGTTCCAAGAAGTCTGTTACCGAATTATGACACACGGTGGCGCAATTGCACTATGGCTGATGTAGCCAGCCAAATAACTGGGCCATTGTGCTTCCTACTTGGTTCAAGAGGGTGAGATCAGCAGTCTGCAGCCTGTAGCGAGTAGATAACGTACTGAATTCTGCCATCCGGACACATGCAATTTGAAATATTATTATAGAATATCAGGCCTATAAATTACCTTATTATAGCCAAGTCGCAGATCTATGGATCGGGCCAAATCTCCTCTTTGAAATGCAGATTTTTGCTAAACGTTCACAGAAAGGTAGATAAACTAACTGCTTTCTAATTTATGCCAATAACGTTCCGTTTTGTGGTAGATAATCCCAAAAAATCTGAGAAATAAAAAACGGTCATTTGATTGACAGGAGCTGGCTTGAGCTGGGTAGTGCCGTTTTTTGAAATTTCAATGCCATTCGAAAGCTCAAGGTCTCGTCTCCTCATTATGACTACAAACAAAATCGTGGCACGGATTCTTTAGCATCTATATTCGCCTGTAACCAAATACATTTTCAGAACTCATATTTCACAAATAACACTTTAACCTATTGGTAAACAAACATATTGCTGAAAATATACACTATATGACTGCTGTTTAGACAGGGTTAGGGTCTTTACTCTTGGCAAAATATATATTTCTTTTAAACACAACTTTTATTCATACAGTCTGTAGAGATGGATTTATGACGTGATGATTTTGGGTCCGGTACCGGACCCGTCAGGCTTAAGAGGTTAAAAAGTTTAAGAAACTACATTTGAGGCGGCTGGGTGGCGCAGCGGTCTAAGCGCTCATCACCAACGCGTATCGAATCCGGCTGTCAGCGTTGCCTCCCGCTTGGGCCGGCCGTCATACTGACTCAATTGGCAGAGTCAGCGGGAGGGAAGTCGATGGGTGGTAATCTGGTCATTGTAAACAGCGACTTCTACAGGTCGGTCAGGGCGCCTGCACAGCAAGGACAGGAGATGTCGAGGGTAGTGTGAGCCTCCCACATGTTACACCTCGCCAATGAGAGTCTGCGCTGGCAGGTGAAAAGAAAGACAGTAAGGGGTCCTCAGTGCGTGAAAGCAGAACGTTTAACTAGGGTTATAAGATAACCTTCGTTATGTTTCGTTCAGTACAGCGTTCTGCTCGCTATTAATAATAATAATAATAATACATTTAATTTATAACGCACCCTACATTCCTGAGAGTCTACAGAGTTAAAAAGAATAGAATACAAATGGATATATAAAAAAGAACACATAGCAGAACAACATAAGAAATAATAATAATAATAATAATAATAATAATAATAATAATAATAATAATAATAATAATAATAATAATAATAATAATAATAATAATAATAATAATAACTTTATTTGTATAGCACTTTTCATACAGAAGTTGCAGTTCAAAGTGCTTCACAACAGTAAAAAATACAGGCATAAGCAAGCATGAGCAAGGTATGGTAAATCACAGTGTTTCACATTAGGATATAGCATCCTAATAGGTTCTATGTTTACAGTTTCATTCAGTAATACAAATAACAAAAATAGTTTAAAATTATTCGGTTTAAAAATAGTCAAACAATTATAAAATGGAACGGACATACAACAGGGTATTTAACATAGAACAGTGATAAAATAGTTCAATTTTTTCATAACAGAGCAGTGATCTTAAAATTACAGTGCATCATTATAGTAATATTCCACAATTGTTACATTTGATAGTAATAATGGCACACAGTCATAAATTCATCAACATGCGCATTTATTGATATATGCAGGAACGCTATGTCTTCTGTTCTTATCTCTCGACTCCCCGACGTGACCTTGTGAGTTCCACAGGCTCCAGTAGACTTGATAGTGTGTGTGTGGGGGGGGGGGGGGGGGGGGGGTGCATCAGGCAGCAGAGAATGCTTTCTGCATGCTCCAGTTTGATTAACATTTTGATAGGAATTGTCATTTAAATGCCTGAGCAAAGAGATAGGTTTTAAGCTGTCTTTTGAAGATGTCTAGCGAGTTGGCTTCCCTGATGTTTTGGGGTAGTTTGTTCCACAGTTTTGGGGCATAGTTGATAAAGGCTGCATTACCAATCCTCTTTTGACTGTTTCTGGGAGCCTCTAGTAGTCCAGCAGCTGATGATCGCAGTGTTCTTGCTGGCGTGTAATTTACTAGAGTGTTGGTGATGTAGCTATAGGTCCCTGTCAATTTAGAGCTTTGTATGTAAGGAGAAGGACCTTAAAGTCAATTCTAAATGTTACAGGAAGCCAGTGTAAAGCAGCTAAGACTGGACTAATGTGCTCTCTCCTTTTGGTTCTAGTTAGCAGTCGGGCTGCAGAGTTTTGGATTAGCTGAAGCCTCTCTGTGGTTTTCTTAGGGAGACCTGTGAAAAGTGCATTACAGTAGTCTAACCGGCTAGATATGAATGCATGAATTAGCTTCTCAGCATCGTTCTGATTAATAAATGGTCGTACTTTTGCTATATTTCTGAGATGGAAGAATGATGTTTTCGTTACTTTGCTAATATGATAATTGAAGTTCAGTTCTGAATCTATGATAACCCCGAGACTAGTGACCTCAGATTTGATCCAAGGGGTTAGTCCTCCTAGGTTCTTTATTAACGTTTCTTTTTTAGTTTTGGGCCCGATAATTAGAATTTCTGTTTTGTTCTTGTTTAGTTTCAGGAAGTTCTTACTCATCCATTTATTTATTGCCAGTAAGCAGTCTGTAATGGAGCTAATCGCTATATAATTTGGTTCAGCAGATATGTACAGTTGTGTATCATCCGCATAGCTATGGAAATCTACATTATGTTCTCTGATGATATCACCCAGTGGTAACATGTAAAGGGAGAAGAGTAAAGGACCTAAGCAACTCCCTTGTGCAACTCCATAGTTGTTGTCGTATATATCAGACATGTGCTCTCCTAGTCTAACATAGAATTTCCTCCCTCTGATGTATGTTTTGAACCAGCTTAGCACGTGTTCTGAGAAACCGACAAGGTTTTCAAGACGATCGATTAGAATATCGTGATCGATTGTATCAAATGCTGCACTGATATCTAGCAGGACAAGGATGGAGATCTTATTCTCGTCAGAGTTTAGCCTGAGGTCACTGATTATTTTGGTGAGGGCAGTTTCAGTGCTATGATATTTTCTGAATCCAGACTGAAATTCTTCTAAGATGTTGTTTTCTTCAAGAAAGGAATTTATTTGAACTGAAACTATCTTTTCAAGTACTTTGCTAATGAATGGTAGGTTGGATATTGGACGATAATTTGCCATTTCATTACTATCCAAGTTAGGTTTTTTTAGTAATGGCTTTACAACTGCTGTTTTAAAGGCATCTGGGAAAATACCAGTTCTAAGGGAAGTGTTTATGATATCTAGCACAGGGCTTGAAACACTATTAAACACCCATTTGAAGAAAGCTGTAGGTATAGGGTCAATGTCTGAGGTGGAGGAGTTACATTCTGAGACAGTTTTGCAGAGTACATCTAATGTGATGCATGTGAAACTTCTCATGGTTACATTGCACGGTTTGCTGCAATCAGCTTTATTTCCATCATGAGTAATGCTGGCCCTGATCAAGGTTATTTTGTTGTTAAAGAATAGTGCAAGTTCTTCACACTTAACCGTTGATGACTGAGGAGGTGTAGGGGCAGTGTTGAGTAGTAGATTAATAGTGGAAAAAAGGATTCTGGAGTTTCCAGCATTTTCTGTAATGATTTTAGAGAAGTAGTCTTTCCTTGCTAAGCGGATGGTTTTATTATAAGCAGTTAAAGCATCTTTGTATATATCACAGCATGTGGTGGTTTTTGTTTTTCTCCATTTTCGCTCTGCTGCACGACATTTCCTTTTTTCTTTGTTGACAGCATTATAGTTCAGCCAGGGCGAGGCTCTGGTTTTTTTCTTTTTCATTTTTAGTGGGGCGACAGAATCTAATACAGATGACAGTGCATCATTGAGATTTTCTACCATTTCATTTAGAGAGCTGTCATGATTGTGTGGTTCATGTAATCTGATAAGATTAATGAACTTTGATTCAGCCTTGTCGTTTAGGAGCCTCTTTTTAACTATGATTTCTTTTTTTGTTTTAGTAAGGGTTATTTGAGTATCAAAAAATATACAATGATGGTCGGAGACAGGTAATTCAGTTATTGAGACATTTGTTATGCTTAGCCCAGTTGTTGTTATAACTAAGTCTAATGTATTTCCAAGCTTGTGAGTTGCATTTGTTATATGTTGTGTTAGGTCAAAGCTATCCAGTAGATTTTCTAGCTCTATAGTTTTGGAGTCTGTTTTCTTATTAAAATGAATGTTCAAGTCTCCATTTAGGATCACCTTATCATATCCGGTAACACATAATGAGATCAGTTCAGAGAGCTCGTTTATAAATATTGGTGAGTGTCTGGGCGGTCGGTAAATTGTGACAATAATGATTGATTCTGTTTTCAGCTCAATGGCAAGATATTCCATCGACATGAACTCGCCTAGTTCCGTGATTCTAAACAAGAGTTTTGAGGAGAAAATTGCTGCAACTCCGCCACCCCTTCTATTTCTTCTGGGTATTTGATAAAAATTATAGTCTGGTGGAGAAGCCTCAATCATTATTGATGTAGCTGTGTCATTATTTAGCCATGTCTCTACTAGGCAAATGCAATCTAAGTTATTTTCTTTAATCAGATCATTTACTAAAAAAAATTTATTATTCAATGATCTGACATTTAGGAGGGCTAATTTTATTTGTTGGACTTCTTTTGAGGAGGTCTGCTTTGGCTTGACCTTGATGGCTTTGAGGTTAATAGCAGGTGAACGCATTGATGGTGTATATCTGTTATAGCTTTTACCATGCCATTGGCTGGTTAAGATTACCGGTATGTTTTGAAAGATGGCATGGTGTTTGTACTATTCATTTAATACACTTTTTGGTGCTAGCAGACTGTCCATCTCCTCTAGTGCATGATGAGCTGGTTTGATTAGCGCTCTCGAGGACATTTGATCAAGCGGGTTGCTGGTGGCCATGATGGCCTTGTCTGGGGACAGGACGCCTCTAGTAGTAGATTAATAGTGGAAAAAAGGATTCTGGAGTTTCCAGCGTTTTCTGTAATGATTTTAGAGAAGTAGTCTTTCTTTGCTAAGCGGATGGTAAGCAGTTAAAGCATCTTTGTATATATCACAGCAGATGGTGGTTTTAGTTTTTCTCCATTTTCGTTCCGCTGCACATAAAAACTAATAAAAGGCCTTTCTAAAAAAGTAGGTCTTGAGTCCACGTTTAAAAGTATTAACAGTTTGTGGTGCTCTCAGGTGGTTGGGGAGAGCATTCCATAGTCTGGGCGTGGCCGAGCAGAAGGCTCGATCGCCCATGGTGTGCAGCTTAGTCCTGGGGGCTTTGAGGAGGTAGGCTGTGCCGGAGTGGAGGGAGAGTGGGGAGGACTGGGGGATGAGGAGTTCCTTGAGGTAGGCAGGGGCACCACCGTGTAGACACTGGTGAGTGAGGAGGTGACCTTGTACTCGATCCTGTGTTCCACAGGGAGCCAGTGAAGTGATCTGAGGGTGGGGGTGATGTGGTCATGTTTGCGCACCCTCATAAGGATCCTAGCAGTGCTATTCTGGATGGATTGCAGTTTTTGAATGCTTTTACTAGGGATCCCGATGAGGAGTGAATTACAATAATCCAGCCTGGAGGAGACGAAGGCGTGGATGAGTTTCTCTGAATCTCCCAGAGTGAGTGAGGAGCGCAGTTTAGAGATGTTCCTGAGGTGAAAGAAAGAGGTCTTGCAGATGTATTTGATGTGAGTCTCGAATGAGAGGTGGGGGTCCATTTTCACACCCAAGTTAGTGATAAGGGTGGAGAGAGGAATGTCCTGGCCGGAGAAGGAGATGGTGGTGATGGTGGATGACCGGACCTGGAGTGGGGTGCCAACCAGCATGGCTTCCGTTTTGGAGCTGTTGACCTGTACAAACCTGTGGTTCATCCACGCCTTCAGGCAAGCAGTCAGTGTGGGGGGTGATGATGGTGAAATTCGAATGTACAGCTGGGTGTCGTCAGCATAGCAGTGGAACGACACGCCGTGCCAGCTTATGATGCAGCCAAGGGGGAGCATGTACAGGGTGAACAGCAGGGGGCCGAGGATAGATCCCTGGGGGACACCGCAGGTGACGGGGTGGGTAGAGGATGTTGCACCTCCCAGGGAGACACACTCAGTCCGACCAGCCAAGAGGGACTGGAACAAGCCCAGGGCTAGGTCACGGAGTCCGACGTCGGAATGGAGACAGTCTAGGTGGATAACATGATCCACTGTGTCAAAGGCAGCCGATAGGTCAAGAAGGACCAGAATGGATGGGGTTCCAGCATCCGCCGCCATCAGAAGGTCGTGGGCTGTCTCTGTGCTGTGCGCAGAGCGGAACCCAGACTGGAACTTCTCGAAGATGGTGTTGTCTCTGAAGTATGCTTGGAGCTGCACCGCAAATACCTTCTCCAGCACCTTGTAGAGGAATGGGAGATTGGAGATGGGCCGGTAGCTGACGAGGGCCTCTGGGTCCAGGGTGGGTTTCTTCAGGAGGGGGGTGATGATGGCAGTTTTGAGAGCAGGCGGAACGTGGCCAGCCTGCAGGCAGAGGTTGATGGTGCTGGTCAATAGTGCAGATGTTGGCTTTCACCAGGGCTGTAGGGAGGGGATCCAGGGCACACGTAGATGACTTCATCCTCCCGATGATGACCTCGAGCTCACGCTGCCTGGTGTCATTGAAACAGCGGAGGAGCTGGGAGACTTCAGGCTGTGGGACAGCAGGTGGAGCAGGTGAAGAAGAGGAGCCAGGGAGGAGAGAGCGGATGCCCGACATAACGAGCTATTGGACACAATGAGCGGAGCAGGATGCGAAGGCCCGATAAATGCACCCACTGAGGTCCCCTTTACAACCATCAGAACAATGGGGAGGATCCGGGCCCTCACATCCGTCCTAGTGAGGGGTGAAGGGATAGAACACAGACTGTGCGAAAAAAGGGTGCAGCACCCAAAAAGATGCACAAGGCGAGTAGACCGTGGGAAAAAGGCCCGCGTGAATTAGTGAAATTACTGCACATTGTTTCAACAGAAAGATGCCACTCTTAAAAAGAGGGTCATCTTTAACTAAACGTAGTTTGGGTAAAAAACGGGGGGAGGGTGAAAAGAGAAAAGGGGAAGAGAGGGTGGAGGGAAGGGGAACCACAGATGGTTTAGGCTCAGTCCCACGCCCATCACCTCCTGCCGCGGGACACATCCCATCATATGGGGGTCCCCGGGGCTTTAAAAAACTAGGAGGAGACTCTGAAACTCTCTGAGGAGGCTCTGAAACTCTCTGAGGAGGAGGCTCTGAAACTCTGAGGAGGCTCTCTCACTGAGGGGGAGGCTCTGAAACTCTTTGAGGAGGCTCTGAAACTCCCTGAGGAGGAGACTCTGAAACTCTCTGAGGAGGCTCTCCACGCTCATAATGTCATAATCTCGTGGAGTCATAATCTCATGGGGTCACGGTTTCGAATCCTGACTCCGCCAGCGAGCTGATTCTGCCACAAACCCTGACTCTGCCAGCAAGCTTGCATCTCATGGGGTCGGGTTTCAGAGAAGGATTTTGACATAATTGACAAATGTCATAATCTTGTGGAGTCATAATTGAAGAAACACACTCCTCAATGTCAGTTTCAGTATTTAATATCAGACAAAGATGAAGACACCCTGAAACAGACAAGACAACACACTCAGCTGACAATGTGTAACATGAATACATACTAACACTATGGTAACACATAAATATATATATCTATATAATGCATATATAATATATATAATATGTATGAACAGCAATGGTGCATTAAGCATCTCACATGAATGAGTGAACGAACGTCTCTGCAGGAGGCGAGTGAGGGAATGAGAACTAAGATGGTCGCTCAGCAATAACAGCGCAGATCAAGGCATGTCCGGTTGGGTGCTGGTAAGACGCTGCCCCCTAGTGGCCGGCGATAAACTCTTCATCCCCCCCAGACCGGAAAGCTAAAGGTAGGAATAGATTAACGGTCTAAATCCTGTATCCAGCTGCCGGACTCGGGCTCGTAACGTGCAGGCGGCCTCTTCACGCGGCCCGGCCGAGTAGGCAGGGGCAGCGTCAGTGGCGACCGTGGCACCGGGAGCGGCGTGCCCAGGAAGGCACCGGCAGGAGCGGTGAGGTCAGAGGCCGCCTCATCAGCAGGCGCCGTAGGGAAGGCGCCCATAGCCGAGTCGCGGGTCCCATCAGCCGGCTTCTGAGTAAACCCCTGGGGCATCGCGGGCGGGGGCTGACGGGTGGGGGCCGGGGTGGGGACAACGGGTCGGGGCAGACGTCCCATGGCAGTAGGTGGCGGCGACGGCGCAGCCGACTGCTGATGGGTGCAGGGTGTGGCCGGTGTGTAGGCGCGGAGGAAACGCCGGTTGCGCAATGTCAGGCATCCCGAACCGTCGACCCTGACCCGATACTGGTCGTGGTCCATTGACTCCACCACCACCCCTGACCTGTCCCATTTGTGAGGGCTCGGGCCCTGCTGGTTCTGGAGGAATACTCTCTCGCCGAGTGCCAACGGGCGGAGCGGTCTTGAGTGAGTCCCCAGAGACTCGGTGGTACGGGACATACGGGTCCAAAGGGCGTCCTCCTTTGCCGCCCATGCCTCGCGCCACAGCAGGCGGATATGCGGGTTCGAGAACTTCTCGAGGCGGTTCACGAAGGAGAGCGAGCCCCGAAGGGGGTGGCCGAAGATGATCTGCGCTGGCGAGAGGTTGCAGTCGGGGTCAGGTGTGTTTCTCAACTGCAGCATCGCGCGCAGGAAGCGGTCCTGATCAAGGCTGCCCGACGGGCCGGTGTTGGACATCAGGAGGCGCTTAGCAGTCTTCACCGCCACTTCTGCCCTCCCGTTCGACTGTGGAAAGCTGACGGAGGATACACGGTGCTTGACGTGCCATAGGCGGAGGAAGTCCTCAGTGTGGCTCGCCTTGAATTCCGGACCGCCGTCGCTTGAGAGCTCCTCCGGTACGGCGAAGGTGGCGAAGAACGAACGGAGGTGTTGGACCAGGCCCGCTGAGCCTGCCAGGGCAGAACCAGCCATAGAGCTCAGGACCTCTACCCAGCCCGAGAGCCGGTCCCCAACAACTAGGTAGTGGCGGCCCCCATAGTCGAAGAAGTCCGCAAACACAGCCTCGAACGGAGTGGATGGGGGTGATGATGGCAGGGGGGGTATGGCCGCCTGTGACGGAGCATTGCGGTTGCAGTCTGCACACCCGTCCCTGGTGGCTTGAATGTCCCCCGACATCCCGGGCCAGTAGACTATCGCACGGGCATGCTGCCCCATCGCTGAAGTCCCCTGGTGGGCGGCTTGGAGATGCCGAAGGACTCTCTCACGGAGGGATGGGGGAACCACGACGCGGTCCTGATAGAGCAGGACGCCGTCCTGTGCGTAGACGGACTCACAGACCGATGACAGGCTTCCCAGGGCGGGGTCGTTGACGTCAATTCCACCCTCCTGCTCGATCAGGCGGAGGAGGTGGCCAAGGCCCTCGTCAGCCGCTGTCTCTCGTGCGAGGAGGGGCCAAGAGACGGCACCGAGCTCTCGTGCATCGTCACGGATGGAGGCCATGAGTGCTGATTCCACGGCGTCAGGCTCGCTCGGCAGCCACAGTGAGATGCCGTTCGTCGAGCCCGAGGGGGAAGGGTGCCTTGAAGTGGCGTCAGCGGCATAGTTGCTCTTGCCAGGCAGATGCACAATGTCAAAGCACCACGGGAGGGTGCGCTGCTTGAGTCTAAATAGACGCGAGTTTGTAATCTCATCCAGCGTGCGGTCGCCAAAGATCTTCACCAGCGGCTTGTGGTGGGTGACCACGACAAGGTTGTCGGACCCCTGTGTGAAGTACCGCGTCTGTTCCAGACCCCAGGCCACGGCCAGGGCCTCTCCTTCGACAGCCGCATAACGCTGGTCTGCAGGGGACAGGAAACGCGACCCCGCGAGGGTGATCCTCCATCCTCCTGAACAGCAGTCCGGTATGCCCGAGGCACAGTGAGCTGAGCTGGAAGTAGCCAATGCCAGTCAGGGCGGTCAGGGCGGAGGCAGGTACGCTTCTGCATGTCGTAGATCTCCACGCCCTCACGGATGGCCCCAATTATGGCCTGCTTGGACGTCTGGAAGGCCTCCCCCAGAGCGGGGGACCATCGGAACACACAACGTGGGCTGAGGAATGGCTTGAATCCGGGTTCAACACGATGCCCGACCGACCGACACGCGTGAGGAAGTCGATGGTCCTCCACCAGTGTTGCTCCAGGTCAGTGTCATAGTGGATGGTGTCATCCACACAGCGTTCCTTGCGCTCATAGTCCGAGAGGACGGCGTCGAATCGGCGGTTGTAGCCATCCCCTGACGACAGGAAGCCCTGTGGTGCCCTGGTGTAGCGCCAACGGCCGAAGGGCGTGATGAAGGTAGTGAGGTGGCGATCCGACTCACGCAGGGGGACGCTGTGGTAGCCGTTCCAGGCGTCCGTGACGGTCTTCCAGGTGCCCTTCGGGACGTGGCGTGTGAGGTGGAACGGAGACTCGGTGGCGAAGGTTTCACGTTGGCAGAACTTGTTATGGGGGGAGAGGTCCACGGTTCTGCGGGGGGAACCGTCGTGCTTCCGAGTGACCACCATACGATGGCACCACGTGACAGGCTCGCCGTATGGTACACGTTCAATGACCCCAAGGGCCTCGTCCCACAGGAGGTCATCGTGGACCCTCCGCTGCCAGTGTAGAGGCACGTTGGCCGCGGTGTGGCATGCCTTGGGTGTAGCTGCGGGGTCCACGTGCATCTTGATAGGCGGTCCTTCCATGCATGGCAATGCCCGATGAGGGCAGGTGTTGAACGTCGACGAGGCATATCACCCGAGTAGCCAACCTTTCATCCGGCTGTTGTTCTCTGGCGTACAGGGGAACGGCAGTGCAGCGGGGCGCGCGGGGGGGACCGTGCGCTGGGGGCATGAGCACTGTGCGTCCTGGGGGTCACCTGGCCCTACGCAGCCGCCGTTGGTTGACCTTGTAGCATTGACGGACAACGGCTGGTCTGGCGTGTCGGCCGTGTCAGGGCTACGCCTGTCCCTGGGCCCCCCTGTAACGTCGTCCGACGGGAAGCTCATAGGCAAGAGGCCGAGGTTGAGCAACGACTCATAGGAGAGGTACATGGCCCGGACTGAGCTGCTCACGTATACCATGGAACGGCAGGACGTAACGCGCCCCCCGCTGCAGGTCGTCGAGAGCCTAGCGAAGAACGCTCCTTCGATGGCTATGGGGGATCGATTGGCGGCTGACAGGCTGAGGCTGACGGGTCGCAGGTCGTCCTGTGCGAAACCGCAGGCCAGGAACTCCTCCAGAGACCAAAGGTCCGACTGCACGCCAGTGTCTGCGACGGCAGATATCCGAGCCCTGTTGGCTGAGCCCCGGTTGCTGGTGCCATCCCTCAGTCCAACTGGCATGTCCACCGAGATAGTGATCAGTGCTCGGGGGTGGTCTCTCAGCCTGGCTCGTTTCCATTCGCCCTTGGAGAAGATGTGGTGCTCGAGTCTGATAGGTGCAGGTCTGTTGACACAGCCATGCGACGTAGGGGCGTGGCGTCGGCGATGGCCCCTGCAACGTCGGCCAGGGCGGGCCCCAGCTTGCACCGATGAGACCTGGGAGATCAGCTCCGACCCCACGGCGGCCTGTTGACCGTCGGATGGTGGCTGCTGACGCCTCTGTTGTCTCGTCTGTGGAGTCGTCTTAAGGCGCCGGAATGACGACATGGCTGACAGGGAGGACGACGGGAGAGCGTTACGGGCCATCTCCTTTTTCTCGACGAGCGTGATTACCTCGTTAACTGGCTTGACCAGGATGTCAGTCGTCCTCAGCGTCTCGCGGCGTATGTCCGAGTCATAAATGCCATTGAGCAGGACATCGCGGATAATGTGGTCGGTGTAGTCGACGTCCGCACCACACACGCATGCGTCACTATATGCGCATGTCTCTGCTTTGCCCCGCACTCTGGCAGCGAGTGCGCGGAATGTCTCGTCGCGTTCCTGACGTAGCTGAAGTAGCTCGGTGCGCAGGACACATGTAGCGACCGGGATGACAGCCAGAGAGCGCATGACGGCGATCGGGTCCTGCAAAGGTCCGGTAGCGGCGCCGGGGGCGGCATTCAGCAGGCTGTCTCCAAGCACAGGCTCGGCGCACTGAAACAATTGGACGGGGCCTGGGCATCCTCTATGCCTGAGCCGGTGCAGAATACGTCCCAACGTCGGATGAACACGTTCCATTCCTCTATTGACACGCCCACGTCAACCCTGGGCCAATCGAGTCTCGGGCCGCGAGGGGCTGGGGCCTGGGCCGGCGCGGCCATGACAGGCGCTGCGTGCTGGTGGCTCAGGCCATGAATAGTCAATATAGCACTGACGAGTGCTTCAGACAAGTCTTGGGATTCGAACTCGCAACCAGGGGCAGGGCATCCAATGACGACCATGGTGTCTTCATGAAGAAACACACTCCTCAATGTCAGTTTCAGTATTTAATATCAGACAAAGATGAAGACACCCTGAAACAGACAAGACAACACACTCAGCTGATAATGTGTAACATGAATACATAATAACACTATGGTAACACATAAATATATATATATATATCTATATAATGCATATATAATATAATATATATAATATGTATGAACAGCAATGGTGCATTAAGCATCTCACATGAATGAGTGAACGAACGTCTCTGCAGGAGGCGAGTGAGGGAATGAGAACTAAGATGGCCGCTCAGCAATAACAGCGCAGATCAAGGCATGTCCGGTTGGGTGCTGGTAAGACGCTGCCCCCTAGTGGCCGGCGATAAACTCTTCAATAATCACGTGGGGTCGGGGTTTCGAAGATAATTTTGACATAATTGACACGAGCAGTGTTATCCCCCGTGATGTTTACAAAATGAAAAACATACGCACTGGTGTGACTGGGTGGCGCAGCGGACATTGCGCTCGTCACCAACGCACGAGACACCGGTATCGAATCCGGCTGTCGGCGTTGCCTCCGGCTTGGACCGGCCGTCATACTAACTCAATTGGTAGAGTTAGCGGGTGGGAAGTCGATGGGTGGCAATCTGGACGTTGTAAACAGCGACTCCTACAGGTCGGTTGGGGCGCCTGCACAGCAGAGACAGGAAAATGGCAGGGGCAGTGTGAGCCTCCTACACGTTACTCCTCGCCAAATGAGAGTCTGCACTGGCAGGTGAAAAGATGCGACTGGAGTGGCTGCCTACACATGTATCGGAGGGGACATGCGATGGGCTTCTATCCTCCCTACAACCGGCCAGTGGGGGGCACATGCGAGCAACGTTCAAGACAGGGGAGGGGAGAATTGGCACGGCTAAATTGGGATGGGAGAAAAATTGAAAAAGTGGAGAAAATTGGATAATTGGATAATTGGTTTTGAAAACCCCACACGAACCACCACGGCTCACTTCACAAGATAGACAATCGCCCACTTGTCATGAACTCATATAACTCCTATAACCCTCGTTATATTCGGTTTCTGGCACACGTTTAAACACATTTGAGTGACATACTGCACGTTTGTTTCAACCAAGAAACGCCGCTCTCTCCAAGAGTGGTTTCTTTACTGAACACTATATCAGTGAAGGCTGTAGAGCAC
The DNA here is from genome assembly GCF_963971535.1 of Notolepis coatsorum. Lineage (NCBI taxonomy): Eukaryota > Metazoa > Chordata > Actinopteri > Aulopiformes > Paralepididae > Notolepis > Notolepis coatsorum. The sequence continues at coordinate 122,711,929 of NC_140169.1, forward strand.
TTATTTGAAGAAAAGAAAAACACTTACAGCACCTTTAAATGACTTGTTAAATAAGGTTTTTGTTGTTGCGGTGTCATGTTGCACCTCTTGCAGTTTCATAAACACTGTACTGGAGGAGCTTCAATAGACTGCTGTGCTGCCATTTGGCCTTTCTTTGAACCCTGACTGTTTGCCTATAGCTGATTAGAGAGACTTGCATATCAGGCAGGATATTTATTCTCCTTCCCTTTTCATCCCCATGTGAAGTTTCCTGACGGGCCAACGGGGATGTGAAGATCAATGCGAGATCAGTAAAAAGAGCATTACTGTGATAGGTTTATTCTGAGGACTTGAAAGAGAATGCCATATTAAGCTGTCTGCCCCAAAGTAGTTTAGTCGAAGAGGAGAGAGAATTTTAATCAGCACAGCAGTCTTCTCTCGCCGAGCAGGCTCCTATTCCTCTTTTGCATGACACATGAGTACTAAATCTGAAGGGATATATAAGTTTAGTTTGGAGCCGGATGTGAATATTTTTTGGAAAGATGAATAATGAATATTCTGGCGGCGATGCATTGTGTGTTTTTGCGTGACGGATGAACGTATCGGAAATATTCAGCGTTCTAGTTGTGCGTTGATGTAGTCATGCTGCCGAAAGAAAGTATCAATCCGTTGATTGAGTGAGTGTGTGTGTGTGTGTGTGTGTGTGTGTGTGTGCTCACTGCTACGTCAGGTGTGAATAACAGCAGCCCACGATTTGCTGACAACGTTTTTCACGACGCGTGTGAGGTGTGAAGATGACCGGGGAGGGGGGGGGGGTCATGCAAGCTGTGGAACCGGGGGGGGGATAAATGGGATGTGACTGTACGGTTCATGAAATTTAACAGTCTCGTCAGACTAAATCAGAATGATTCCTCGTCCATGCTTCCCGGGGTGGAGTCAACTCACCTATCATCTGATGTCACTGGATGTATCAAGCATCGAGACGAGAGGCAGTTTGTTAGAGAGTTGAGCTCAATAGAAAGAAACAGACTAGTTTTGCGTTTTCAACACAAGAGAATATACACTATAGCCTACATGTCTCCATCGACGTGTTGGGCTAAAACAAAACCATATCTAACCTCATGTTGGGAGGCCCCCTTGTTAGAGCCATTTCTAGCAAGCACTTGCTTGTTTAAATTGTTTCACTGTAAATAGTTTGACAGCACCTAGTGGTTGTTGTTGGTGCTGAACCAAGTGCACAGCATCACCTGACCTCGCATCTCAGAACCCTCTTAACTCACTACCACAAGGTTAATGAAGGCAGGTGTGCTGAAATTAGTGGACTGTGGAAGACGCCATGAGTCTTCAATTTTATTGCAGCTTTCAAACTAAATGGGAACAGGTCCGAGATAGCCGCCCGCAGACGCCATCACATCATCAACGCGCCACGTGTTTTGGTTACTTTGTTTGGTTTATTCTCAATTTTTGTTTGATGAATTAGTCCCCCCCCCCCCCCCCCCCCCCACACTGAATTCGATTTTGTAAAGGCCATTTTATTTTGTTTGTATAATGTTTGTTTGGGGTTTTGATTTAGTTTATGATACGACAGCGAAGTCAGTTTATAGCCTAACCCAACAACTCTCAATTGGACCACCCGAACCTTGAATTGTGGATCATCAAAACCACGAGTAACTAACTAACCAAATACGCGCTGATCATGTCATGGCGTCTGTGGGCGGCTATTTCGAGCCTGTTACCATTTAGCTTAGATGCCACAATACTCATTTTTCTCTTAGACATTGGACCATGGAGGAATGAAAACAATGCTGCTTACAGATGAATGTTGTGTGGCGATGGTTTAGACTTTTAAGAGTTCTGTAGTGACCTGCAGAAGATACACTTGCATGCACTTTTAAAATTAGTCCAGTGAATAAGAAAGAATTCATTAACATGAATTACTCACCATCAGTCACCACTGACATTCTATCCATCTGTTACCATATGTGATGTTTATGGTGCTCACCATTGTGACCTGTATAGTAGAGTTGGATGGTCCTCCCTTGCAGAGAGGTGGGAGCTGCATTGGCATCTGTTTCTATATAAAGCCATCATTGGAGATTATCCAAATTATCTCACTTTGCTATTGGAGTGGACATCTGGACCCTATGATCCCTCTGACTATCAGATAATCTCCCTCTCTCTCCACCTTCAAATCCTGACTCAAAACCTGCCTGTTCTCCCAAGCATACAACTTTCCCATAACCACCCTCCTCCAACCTACCACCTCCCTTTCCCCTTCCCTACTTTCTCTCCGTCTCCTGTCCCTCCCGGGTGAATACTTTCGGCAGCCAACATGCCCTTCCGCGTTGCTCTGATTGGCCGAGCGCGCGCATGCGCATGAGCCGCGACAAGCTCCTCAGCCAGGCAGGAATACTAAACTCCCCTTAACGCAATTTATACAAATGGAAGTATTGATTACGCCGTAACGAATCATTAAAAAAATATACCGTTAACTGGAATATGTTGTTTCTTTACACATATGTTGGATTATGTAATTGGTTTGTCATGACAAACTAATAAAAAATCGCGAATTAACCGGTGGCTACAACAACACACAGTAACTACATGCATCATTGTTTACAATGAACGGTGGGGCTAATCTAATTGACATCCAAGGACAACGATGTAAATAAGTCATTGCGCCTTTTCGTTCCTATCCTTGACAAAAGCAAATATGTGATGTAATGATCTGTATATGTTTTGTTGTCTAAAATAAATACCATACCATACCATGCATGTAGTTACTGTGTGTTGTTGTAGCCACCGGTTAATTCGCGATTTTTTATTGGTTTGTCATGACAAACCAATTACATAATCCAACATATGTGTAAAGAAACAACATATTCCAGTTAATGGTATATTTTTTTAATGATTCGTTACGGCGTAATCAATACTTCCATGCGTATAAATTGCGTTAAGCAGAGTTTAGTATTCCTGCCTGGCTGACGCGCTCGGCCAATCAGAGCAACGCGGAAGGGCATGTTGGCTGCCTAAAGTATTCACGAGTCCCTCCCACCTCCCCCCTCCCTCCCCTCGGTCTCCTTAGTTCCATGATTGTTCCCCTACTGGCTATTTGTTGCTTGTTACTTGTGGTTTTATGTCTTGTGTATTCATACTGTTGCGTGTTCCCTGTGGTTCTATGTTTCTCTGTTCTTTGTTTTGCTTATTGTCAGCGTCTTTGGGTTCTTGAAAAGCACTATATAAATTTAATTAATTATTATTATTATTATGATACACAATCCAATGATTGGCTCACATTTAAAGCACCTTTGTCTGTACTGAACTTGGGAAATCTGCTTCTGTGCTCATCATGGAACATCATACAACAAACTTTAAAACTCAATATTTTGGTCAGTTTAAATTCCTAATTACCAACCATACCACCATACTCTGCAGGTGTTTGAATTGATTGTACATTCTCTATGTTTGCATTTATTGTATATTCATTGTATTTCTTATGTACAGTATTTATTATGTATCTAGGCTTGACGTCATTGAAAATGAGGGCTTGCCCTCAATTAATTCTCAAGTTGAAATAAAGATTGAATGGATGAATGAATGTATAGTAAATTATATAATTCTAAAACGACACACATGCCAAAATGATAGATTGATATAATTTTGATAACATGATAACAGTTATTACACAGTTTAGTATTCTGGATATTAGCTATAAGTTGGAATAAGGTGTTAATTTCCATACCTATGCCAGGTAATGTAGTAACAGTAAATGGGAAAAGTTTGCTCTATCTGAAAGCAGTGCTTAAGCGCTCAGAAACAAATTAGCCTCATTCACTTCGCAGAGTCTGTCCAATGTAATGTAATGATTTGGATGCAGCCGTTCACTTCATGTTAAAACGTTGCTATAAAAATGCCACTTCCAAGAACCAAAAGAGTCAAAGCAACAGGCAAAATTCCGTATCGGAATTACAAGCTCATGATTACCTGATTCTGATTGTTTTTCACTGTCTGAGTTCTTTGTGTGTTGAAATACATGGAAGTGAATTGGTCATCAGCCCATTGAACTGTGTTCTTCATAGCGATATCAAGGATGGCAGTGAAGTGAATAAGGCAAATAGAGGGGGCAATTATAGCCCCCCCCCGTGCCACCACTGGGCATGTTGTCACAAGCCGGTATTCCCCCTGCCCATAGTATTGTTCAGATAAAGTCTCAAATTATGAAAAATACAAAACGTTCCCTCACGTGAAGGGGGAATTTATAGCATCCCTTCTGCAAGGCAGGATTCAAACCTCAAAGTTAATCCCCCCAAACTTGAAACAGCTACTGAAAGATCTTACCGCATGATATCATCATAAACATGTAGATGGTTTACATATCCCCCCGATTACATAGGCAAGACTGTTATTGACTAAAATAAAAACCAACCCTTGTGTCCTGGGGTTCAAAGTGACGGATGTTTGGGTAGATGGTGGTTGAACAGCGTTATAAACAGCCAGAAGCTCATAGGTCTCATCTCCTTGTGAGGTCTGCCAGCCACGCAGCATCAGAACAGTGTCCTTTCTTCTCTAGTGTTTCCTTACATTTCTAAAACCTATGGGGCTCTAACCAGGAACAAAACCAAAAGCCAATGTTGGCACAAATTATTCACCTTCTTGGATTAATCCAATATCTTTGGGGAGGAAAGATAAAATACTGAGAGAAAAGGGCACCCAAAAGATAAAACAGTGAGAGAAAAGGGTTCTTAAAAGATAAAACAGTGAGAGAAAAGGGCTTCCAAAAGGTAATGGTGAGTGTAACTGAGGGGTACAATTCCCTGACTGTATTACTAGATATGATACTTACTACCACTACCTTTGTACTTAATATTCGGCCACCCAGTACACGGCATAAATATATTATGATGAACACTGTCACGTAGATGAAACGGATCCAACACAAATGTACGAATTAGAAATAGGTCTTTATTTCTACACAGCGATGGTGTGTAGAGCAAGCACTTAATCAAATCAATCACATTTATGAATGGAATTAGTATGCACTTTTATGGCAAGAGTATTCGTCGGTATATCAATAGAGAATGTCCAATCTCTGAAGGCGCAGGTGGTACATATACGACCTGGAATAGTTTAAGGAATAACAGCAATGATACTTTAATGATTATATACTGGATACACTAGAGGGGGTTAATCCGGTCGCTTGTAAGCCGACAGGAGTAGGAAGGGGGGGGGGGTAGAATCCGGCTGCCTCATCCGGCCAAGGGTATCCCAGGTGAACCCACTGTAGTGCCGTTCAATGCGCCGGCGATCCTTGGACCACAGATGAAAGCAGGTGGACTCTTTGTGGGCCGGCGTCATCCGGTCCACGGAGGAGAGACGTGAAGCGACCTCGTCTTGCAGAGCGTCTCCTCACCTTACGTCCTCTCCAGGGGGGGGGTTCCAACACACGGCAGTGTCGGGGGTCTTTATCCATGGAATAATCAATGTGTACAAAGCATAATCCGTGCCTGGGAAGGCGGGCTGTCGTCGGTAGAATAATCCGGTATACAGGTCCACTCGCTCGTCGGCTCTGGGGCTCCTCGGGTGCAGCTTCACGTGGGGTCAACCACCCTGGGTAAGCAGCCAGTTCTCTGCCCGAAACGATGGGGTACTGACTACGGTAGTATTCTCACCGCACGAAGCACTATATATTAACAGACTATTATTAGCTTAATAGACTACGTCCAACTCGACGATATAGTGCCAAATATGACTATTCAAATATTAATATACATGATGTCTCAATACCGATGGTAGGCGAACTTGGCCTTACTCCCACACGTGGCGTCGCGGGGAGGCTTTACGTCTGTGACTCTATTGGAGGGTAAGAAACTGGACTGAAAAGAAAGTCCTACTTTAGTAGCGCAGTATATATACGCACTATGAACAAATAGTCCCATTAGTGGTGCGGTAGCCAGATTCCTACGCGGAACTAGGACTTGTTCGTACATGTGGAGCGGTACGTTTGAACTGGGTCTGAGGGGTATGGCAGCCTGGCACCAAGGTCTCGACCAATAGTAGAATGGAGACTATTATGGGATGTTCAGTAGGCTAGAATGGATATTCAATGCATATTGTACAAGGAATATACAAGGGATATCAGGGAATATTAGAGAATATACAAATACAATTAAATATATATAAATAAATATATATATTCGGTTTAATCTGGCCCTTCACAACAGTGAGAGAAAATTAAAGGCAATGGGCTGCACAAGGCAACATGTCCATTAATTCGTTCAATCAATTCAATCTAGAAAATGAGGGTAGAGAATTTACATTCACATAATCATTATAAATGTTAAACAAAGATAATAAAACAGTACTAAAAATTATAGAAAATTTAATAATTTAAAACAATCAAAAATATACTTTCTGATGACTGAATGATATACAAAGTCTAAGGGCTTAAGAATGGAAGCTGCCGCATATCTACAAATCTCATCTCTGTAATCCAAAACAGACAGGAAAACTGCCTCAACAACTCTTTTTCTGCTAATCAATGGGAAGCTGGCTCTATTTCTGTACAGAAATCCAATCTTTTGCTGCAATTTACTGTTCAAGCTAAAAGTCTTCCTCATAAAATGCTCATCTAAAATACCTCTCCCATATGGCTGAATTTATTGTCTTCGTAAAGGTGTCACCTGTATCTATGGGTGCCACCATGGGTTGCCAGCTGACAGACTTTGGAGGATTTATATAAAGATAAATAACTTCTCCTCCGGGAAAATCTTTTGCACCATTAAACATGGTAAACATATTAGCCTGCATAGGGGTAGCCTACGGGAGAATCCCAGAAGAGATTAATTACATCAGATCCATTGCAGAGATCACAAAAAAAGTATAGTGTCTTGCCAGCCCAGTAACATAGAAGAGAATGAAGGTAGAACTTACATTATGCTCTGTGCATGACTAATAGAGATCAGTACGAGAGACACTATCAGCTGGAGGAAAGGGCAGAAGAGGCGAGAGACTGTATGGAGAAATCAAGGCTGCATTGAGAGAAAGATGCTGTAGCAAATTTAGCCTTCAACCAGGGCTTACTGGCTGCTATCTCTAAGGCCACTGTCTTATCTGCATGCAAAAAACGAGGGACCAATTGAAAAGAGCATACAGTCAATTTGTACAAGATTATTAATGGACTACATAGCAATCAGAAGAAAGAACACTGACGTATCGTGAGTCAAGTGGAAGTTGAGTCAAGTTTGTTTAGGTGGCAGGACATGTTTTGTGAACAGGTTTACAATGTCATTGTGCTTTTGTGAAGTTGTCCTTTTCAGTAATCTCTCTTCGAGAGACCTGTGTACAATAGAACATAGCATCATAGGACAGATGAGCACAGGTCAGTCATATGCAACACAAAACACATTACATGCACTGCAATAAACAGCTTAATCTGACTAATGGAATTAGGTCAATTACAGTCTGTAATAACTTCCATAAAGCTATGGCCTCCCTATTTGGTTGAGACACAGATAGACAGAAGGCGGTGTCTCCATCACTGGTTGCAATCTACGACAGATGTACAGAAATGTATCTTTCTGAAGTTCTGTATCCATGTGGGTATCGGTGAAGCCGGGAACCACAATTTCCCGTCATTCAGTTGCTCTGTTGTGGACCCAAACAGATGGTGAACGGTGGGAGGTTTGGAGGTAGTGGAGAATATGAAACACATAAGTAGCATACATTTTCATAAGCCTGGTCTACCTACTGTAGCAGAACAGGAAACAGAGAAGGTTTTAAAAGAAAATCCGGTATTATGTGGTAAAGAAGGTGCATGCTAACCCCACTGTAACCGTTTACAAGATACAGTTAGTGAGACACCAATTTATCACATTTCTGTTGATATAGTTTTCATATATAAACACATAGCAACCGTAGATCATGTGTCCACTTTCAGACAATATACACTCAGGGAATCTGAGGTATAACATTTTGAAAGGGCCATTTACCATTTACAATGGAGCTCAGTCACCAAAGCTAACGGTAACGCTAAATTAACGTTACACGTTGTTTATGTCTCATGAAATGGCGTTTGCCCTTTTCATGTATATTCGTACAAGGCCCAACCAAACATTCAACATGGTTATTCCACTCAACATAAGGAATATTACTTTTTACCATTCTTTGTCTGTGTTTGCAATGGCGGTCTGCATTCCTTTCAGCTCTCTTAGCACTGAAGTACTTTGTCTTCTTTTTAAACTGTTCTCATCTCTTGCAGAACATGCATATCTCATATTCACAAAAGAGTGAGAAATAGCCTCTTCCACAGTTCTGGGGACTCCCTGAGAAGAACTACCCCCTGGGGAGCTCCCTCGAGAACTACCGACCCTCAGGGCCTTTTTTTTCTGTTTGCATTTACACCACCAGTAGGAACATTGAAGTGATGTAAGCTGACCGTGTTTCTGACTTCCTTCCCCGGGGGGACGGGGGACGGGGGGGACGGGGGGGGACGAGGGGGGACGAGGGGGGACGGACAGTGGCTGGACGTGTAGTGAGAAAGCTTGGCTGCATTCCAGTTTGGCCAAATACTGAACATTGGAAATAACATTACATGACCTATAAACACAACAACACTTTAATTTTCGGCAAAAATCACTTTCGCGCATAGATCACACCAGATCAGCGGTTCTCAAACTACAGGTCGTGACCCAAAGTGGGGTAAAAAAATTAATAATAATAATAATCTGATCGAGTTTTTCACCTGGCAGCTGTGTGTATTTTCCATGTCTCGCCCCTTCATCAATGGAGGCCGACACACCGTATTCCAATACACATCTCACTACATCCTGCGCATGTATAATCGCGGGAGGGAGGTCTGGTCTTTTGTGTGTAACTTGGACTCGCAATGGATAGGTTTGTTGTCAGAAGTGGTGCCGGTTGGCCGCGATGAAATGGGCTCTGCGCATAACCAGCTGCTATACCACATTATACAATGGCATGCAAATTTCTTGATTCTGATTGGCTGAAACACTTCTTTCAGACGTTGTTATTTCTTATAACACACTCCACGTGATCCCAGAACCCACCCACAACCGAATTACGTTTTTTCCGAATCACTCCGCCGTTCGTCTTTTTAGGAATGAAACCAATCTTTATGAATGGATGTATTGATAGCGTCATAACGACTCATTCAAAAACGATTCTGTCACGTGGAATGTGTTAGTTGCTTACACAATGTTGGATTATGTAATTGGTTGGTCATGACTCATTGTGAAACAAAATATAAATTGCGGTAATAATAATAATAATAATAATAATAATAATACTAATAATAATAATAATAATAATAATAATAATAATAATAATAATAATAATAATAATAATAATAATAATGCATTTTATTTATAAGGCATGTTTCAGGACACTCATGGTCGAAGTACAACAATTTAAAAACAATTCATTAAAGGCCAACTTGCAGGTTAAACCCTACTGATCAATTATGGGTAGCTTATCATTGGTATATAATTTCATAATTAATTTTTTTCCATTTGACGCCGGAAATGCCACTCAGAAATGGTTAAAAAGGTCCACGCACGAATAACATGCACGAGCAAATTAAAAAGCTTATCAGACGCTAGTAGGGCCGTGACGTCACGTCAGGAAACTTATCCCTTATGCCTGTCCGGGTCATAGTACTACTGGATATATGGCGCTGGCTAACGTTAGCATTATGTCTACTGTCGTGAACCATTTTAGATCGGGGCATGTAGAGGAGTTTGGGGAACGAGTAAAATCATGTACAGGTCCTCTTCTCAGACCTGTGTGGCAAAGCACTGCACACGCATCATGCAAGCTACACGTCGCTGCATGTCAGTGACTGTGATGCACCGAGTGGGCTACTATTGTGCTAACAACGTGCTGCGGCGTCACTCTTGTAGGCCGGCATGAGTGCCCGATTTGGGGTGGTTCTCTCCTCTATGTGTGCCTTTGTCCTTGCCGGTGTTCTGCCGGGGGAGCTTGTGGACGCGACAATAGTGGTGGTTGTAGGGTGTTTGAGCTTGTAGCGTTACTTAGCTCATAGCTATCGTTAGCTTCTAACGGTGTATACACAATATGTACAACGACACAATGATCAAACACCTTATAACTACTACTATTGTCATGTCCATAAGTTCCCTGGCAGAATACTTGTGAGGACAAGGGTATACAAGGAGGAGAGAACCATTTTAAATCGGGCATTCATGCTGGCTAATAAGCTGGGTGTCGGGGTATGTTGTTAGCACAACAATAGCTACCAAGCTAAGCTATCGTTAGCTTCTAACGGTGTATACACAATATGTACAACGACACAATGATCAAACACCTTATAACTACTACTATTGTCATGTCCATAAGTTCCCTGGCAGAATACTTGTGAGGACAAGGGTATACAAAGGCCGAGAGAACCATTTTAAATCGGGCATTCATGCTGGCTAACAAGCTGGGTGTCGGGGTATGTTGTTAGCACAACAATAGCTACCAAGCTAAGCTACGTTAGCTTCTAACGGTGTATACACAATATGTACAACGACACAATGATTTACATTATTACATATGGTAACGTGGTTGTGGCTTTTACAAATAGTGGTTAGCTTTAGAGATGGATGGCTATGATCACGGAGCAATAGTGTTGTCAGGTGAAACAGATACATTTTCATTCATCACTCGGCTAGTAGTAGCAAGGCTCTCTGCTTGCCACTAGCTGTGTGTGACTCTCAGCCCCCTGGTGCCTGTACTGTACCTGCCATGACGACATCATTTCGATTACATGCGCACGTTATGAACCATTGATTAAAATATCCACGTGCGTGGTGATTGTGTTGGACAGACAAAATGTTTGATAAAAACGCTAAAACTGGGTCAATTTCAATACTTTTTTTTCCCTTCTTCATGAAAGTCACCGTTGGCCTAGTCCACATTGTTTATTGAACAAAAATACAACCTGCAAGTTGGCCTTTAACAATCACAATACATTTAAAAAATCAAATAAAATCAGACATACGCCTGCCTAAACAGGTGGGTTTTGAGGTGGGTTTTAAATGGGATGATGGAGTCAATGTTCCTGATGTCGGGGGGGAGGGAGTTCCAAAGGCGGGGGGCAGAGCAGCTGAAGGCTCTTGACCCCATGGTGGACAGACGGGCTGGGGGGACGGTCAGGTTGATGGAGGAGGCAGACCTGAGGGACCGGGTGGGAATGTTGATGTGGAGGAGGTCGGACAAGTATGGAGGAGCGAGGTTGTGGATGGCCTTAAATGTATGGAGGAGGATCTTGTAGTCTATGCAGTGTTTAATGGGAAGCCAGTGTAGTTGGCGTAGGACGGGGGTGATGTCACTGATGACAGGGGTTCTGGTTATTATATGGGCAGCAGCGTTCTGGACCAGTTGGAGCTTATGGAGGAGTTTGTGGGGGAGACCAAAGAGAAGGGAGTTGCTATAATCCAAGCGGGAAGTGACGAGGGAGTGGACCAGGATTGCGGCGCTGTTGGGGGTGAGTGAAGGGCGGAGGCGGTTGATGTTGCGAAGGTGGAAGTAGGCGGACCGGATGGTGTTATTGATGTGGGAATGGAATGATAGGGTGCTGTCGAGGACGACACCCAGACTCTTGACCTGGGACGAAGGGGAAACCAAGGAGTTGTCTATGGTAAGGGTGAAACTGGGGTGCTTGGTGAGTGTGGACTTGGAGCCAATGAGGACTACCTCTGTTTTATCACCTCTGTTTTAAATTTGAAGTGAACCAGGATTTGATTTCCTGTAAACAGGCACAGAGGGAAGAGGGATGGAGGGTGGAAGTGGGTTTAGAGGAAACATAGAGCTGGGTGTCGTCCGCGTAACAGTGGAAATTGATGTTGTATTTACGGAGAATCAGACCAAGTGGGGGGAGGTAGATGATGAAGAGGATAGGGCCAAGGACAGAGCCCTGGGGAACACTGGAGGAGAGGGGGGATGGATGGGATGTGAGTGATTTTCAAGTGTGTTGTTAGATGCCATTCATTGTAGAACCTCCCTCTCCTTAAAAAGGACACTGTCATTTCACTGTTAATAAAATCTTCAATCAATCAATCCAATAACAACCGCTAACTTCACTCTTAGACAGGGCTGTACACTGCAACGAGATGATCGCAAATTGCCCCTTAATTTGGCCCGTGCGAGTGGAAAATAATATTTCTGGGCAAGGTTGCGAGTAGTGATTTCAACCCTTCATTCGCATTTCACTCCTAAATTAATCCATACAAATTGGATAAAAATAAAATAGTAAAACATTAGCCTACAACCAGGGCTGTACAGTGCGACATAATGTTGCAGTTGTAACTTCATTAGAATAGAATAGAATAGAATAGAATAGAATAGAATAGAATAGAAATACTTGTATTATCCCGTGGGAAATTTGACACTGCAAATCGCTCAACATTTAAACATTTAGACAGGACAGGTCACGAATTATAATAATAACACAAATCAATCAAGTTGCCTAGGATAAGAGTAGAGTAAAATAGAATAAAAATGAAATAAAATATACAGAAATAAATACAGTAAAAATATACTGAGCATGGGGGAAGGGGGGGGGGGGGTACAGGTAGTAAAAAAACAACACAGCAGTGTAAACAATTTGGTCAATATAATTTAACTATCTAATTAAATGAAATATAAATTCACAGTATTCACAGTGTCACATAAGGTGCAGTATGCTTCAGGTAGTGTATTGTCCTCCTTGGGTTCCTATTAATCCAAGGTCAATGTCTGGCAGCCGTCGCTGCCCCCTGTTTTGGAGCCTGGAGGCCGCTAGTCGCGGCCTCCTGCCACTATTGAGCTGCCGCTCTGTGCTCAGTGATGCAGTGAGGCACAGTGATGCATTGTATAGTCTGATGGCTGTTGGAATGAAGGACTTCCTGTGCCGTTCAGTGCTGCATTTGGGTAGTGTGAGCCTAGCACTGAACATGCTCCTCCTGTCAGCCAAGTCTGTGTATAGTGGGTGGGTGGGGTTTTCCCTGATGGCCTGGAGCTTAGCGAGGCTCCTCCTCTCCGCCACCCTCGCTAGAGAGTCCAGCTCAACCCCAACCACGCTGCTGGCCTTCCTGACCAGCTTATCCAGCCTGGTTGTGTCCACTGCTCTCAGTCCGCTGCCCCAGCCGGTCACAGCATACAAGAAGGCGCCCGCCACCACGACTCATAGAACATCCTCAACATCCTTGTACAGACATTGAAGGATCTCAGCCTTCTGAGGAAGTAGAGTCGGCTCTGGCCCTTCTTGTATAGTGCCTCTGCATGTTTTGACCCGTTCAGTTTGTTGTCGATGTGCACACCGAGGTATTTGTACACCTCCACCATGTCCACATCAACTCCCCTGATGGAAACGGGGGTCACAGGTGCACTCCTCCTCCTCCCCAGCTCCACAACCAGTTCCTTGGTCTTTGCCACATTTAGCTGCAGGTGGTTTTTATCGCACCATGTGACGAAGTCCACTACCAGTTCCCGGTATTCCCTCTCGTCACCGTCCTTTATACATCCCACTATCGCAGAGTCATCAGAAAACTTCTGAAGGTGGCAGGACTCTGACCGATGGAAGTCGTTGGTGTAGACAGTGAAGAGGAAGGGAGAGAGGACTGTCCCCTGCGGGGCCCCGGTGTTGCTGACCAGTCTGTCTGACACACAGCTCCGTAGGCACACTATTAGACAGACCAGCGCGGACCTTTAATAACATGCAATTGAATTGACACGAGCAATGGGCTAACGTTAGCTGCTAACCAAGTTATCCATTAGGACTATGCTAAGCTAACTAGCTAGCGTTAGCTGCTAACCCTGGAAAATGCTCAAAGCGGACTCCACAACATCCATTAGTGAGGAAAGGGGGTGGGTTATATTGACAACGCTTGACAACAGAAGTTTAAACATAACTTCATATTTATTGGTTATTCGTTTCTGTATATCATCCAGTTTCCATCTCCGTGTGTTAAACTCTTCCTGTTTACATTCGAGTGTGACGTCATCACCTACGGCAGCTTAGACGTTCAAAACGCGAACCTAGAACAAAACCCGAGGGGGGGGGGGGGGGGGCTGGCTCTCTCGTTCGTTCTCGTCCCCTCTCTCTCGCTCTCTCTCTACATTCAATGATTTAAAGTAGCCAAACGTTACTTACAGTGTAAATACTAACTGGATAGTTGATGATATAAACATTTAATTTCATTATCTGAAATATTTTAAAATCATTAAGTCTGCTATAAGCTATTATCCCTTTGTGTGTGATTATTATTTTCTCACAGTAGTGTGTGTGTATATATATATATATATATATATATATATATATATATATATATATATATATATATATATATATATATATATATATATATATATATGTGTGTGTGTGTTTGGCTAAAGTGGATAGAAAACACAGTACTGTGCAAAAAAAAGGCACCCAAGAGTTTTTATATAAATGGTCTTAGATGTAATTTTTTTTTTTTATTAGTGTGTCAGTAGACTACTCTCTACACTCTTTTCATTAAATTATTCTTTAAAGCATCTTCATGGTTTAATAATGCAAACATATGTTGCAGGGACTTATTATAATCATCATATTGGCATGACTGTATGCATCAAAGGGTTAAATCAAGCATTTTTAAGTGCTTTAGAGGAAATGTAAAAATATCGTGATATGGCCAAAATTTTTCGCGATATCATTTAGAGGCCATATTGCCCAGCCCTACTATAATGGTAAAATTGTTATTTAAAAATGTGCCGCTAAAAAATATTCTTTGCCCCTAAATTTCTCATTTAGGGGCAAGTGTGCCCCTAGTGAAAAAGCTTAGCGTACAGCCCTGCTCTTAGATGGCATGCTTAGAAACACCGCACCTCCGAGCTGCTTCTAGACACAGAGGCAACTTCTATTTCTTTTTTTAACCTACTTTTTCTGCGGATGGTTTTGTGAATAAATCTCCATTATGCTTCAATTAATGTGTGTTTATTGTATAGCAATAAGGTTGGATGAATTCGGCAATTGTATAAAGATGTAGCACTGTCTATCTGTAATAACATTTTCAATCAATCAATCAATCAATCCAATAACAACCGCTAACTTCACTCTTAGATGGCATGCTTTGAAACACCTCACCTCCAAGCTGCTTCTAGACACGGAGGCAACTTCTATTTCTTTTTTTTTTACCAACTTTTTCTGCAGATGGTTTTGTGAATAAATCTCCATTATGCTTCAATTAATGTGTGTTTATTTTATAGCAATAAGGTTGGATGAATTCAGCAATTGTATAAAAGACATTACACCAAGGGCGGCTAAGTGGCGCAGTGGGCAAGGCGCTCGCCACTAACGCAGGAGATGCTGGGTTTGAGCCCAGCTCTTGGCGTTGCTACCAGCTTGGCTGGTCGTTCAGGCTCAGGAATGCGACAAACAAACAAATCTCCATGAATTCAAGGATTTTTTTTGTATTTTATTTTTTTATAATTTTTTAAACAAACATATAAACAAACATGACAACACACGATAAGAAATACAAGCATTAATTGTCAGGGCACATCCAATGAGATCACATTTTAGTTAGTTGTCTTATATAAGATATACCCCTAATACCTGTTATCTAAAAAACCTACACACATATGCTCCAGCTCGAACCCCCCCCTCCCGGACCCCACCTTGAGAAGTACCTCCACTATCCCTCGCACCTAACCAGACACTACCATTATAAGCTAGCTTTTATTCTCTCCACCACTTCTAACCACATTGACATTTTGGATTCATTGAGACCCAGAATTCTTGCTGTAGATATTTCATGGTAAATTACATCGAGATATGTAAGAAACCAAACTTTACGGCAAATTTTTTCCGGTTGAAACCAGCGTGATGCGATCAGCTTTTTAGCTACTGTGATACCCGATAAAACCAATCTCTTTAGCTGTGGATTCACTGCAAACTCAAAAACATCATTCAATAGTAATACCGAGGGATGGCAACCTCCACCCTCCTCTCAGCCCTTGCAACCTCCTTCGACAAGCTCTGTCCCCTCGTTGAGAAACCTGCCCGCCGTTCCCCACCCAGTCCATGGCTGACAGATCCAGTGAGAGAACAAAGACAGGTCCTGAGAGCAGCTGAAAGGAAGTATAGAAAGTCACGCCTCACTGCTGACATCGACACATATCACAACCTCTTGTTAACATTCTCCAAAACCATTACTAATGCCAAAGCTTCTTTCTTTCACCATAGGATCGAGGCCTCTGCCAAGAATCTTCGCAAACTGCATGCTACCATGTCCTCCCTCCTCACTACCCCCCCACCCCCCCCTCCCTCATCTTTCTCTGCCGAAGACTTTGCGATCTTCTTTGAGGAAAAAGTGGAGAACATCCGCAGCTCCTTCTCCCAACCCCCACCCATTCCAAATGCTGAATCGAGAACCTCATCCTTCACTCTGTCATCTTTCTCTCCCATTACAGAAGCCGAGACCCTGACACTGGTAACGTCGAACCGTCCGACTACATGCCAGCTGGACCGGCTACCTTCCCCACTCCTCCAGTCCATAGCACCAGACATCCTCCCATTCCTAACTGCAACCATCAACTCCTCACTCAACTCGGGGGTGGTCCCCACCTCCCTAAAACAAGCCAGAGTCACGCCCCTCATAAAAAAACCATCCCTGAACCCTACCGTCATAGGCAACTACCGTCCTGTCTCTCTTCTCTCCTTCCTTTCTAAAACACTTGAATGAACGTGCTGTATCCAACCAACTTACTGCTTATCTCTTACAGAATGACCTCCTAGACCCTAATCAGTCAGGCTTCAGGACTGGTCACTCCACAGAGACAGCCCTCATTGCGGTCACAGAGGCACTTCACTTAGCAAAAGCGAAAGGCCTCTCCTCTGTCCTGATTCTCCTAGATCTATCTGCAGCCTTCGACACAGTCAACCACCAGATCCTCCTCGCGGCCCTCGCAGGAATGGGAGTGGCTGGCTCTGCGCTGACATGGTTGTCATCATACCTCAATGACCGCTCCTACCAAGTGTCATGGAGAGGGACCCTGTCGGCCACCCGCCCCCTGCGGACGGGTGTCCCCCAGGGCTCGGTTTTAGGACCCCTTCTCTTCTCCCTCTACACTAAATCACTGGGTAACATTATCACGTCTCATGGCTTCTCCTACCACTGTTATGCCGACGATACTCAACTCTTCCTCTCCTTCCCTCCCTCAGATATCCACGTCTCTGAGCGGATCTCGGCCTGTCTGTCCGACATCTCCGCCTGGATGACGACCAACCACCTCAAACTGAACCTAAGCAAAACAGAATTGCTCCACCTGCCGGCCAAATCCTCCCCCCTGACCGACCTTTCCATCACAGTCGAGAATGCAGCTGTGACCGCGTCCCCGACCGCCAAGAACCTTGGTGTTGTCCTCGACGACCAGTTGAACTTCTCTGCTCACATCGCAGCGACAACCAGAACCTGCCGATTCCTCCTGAGCAACGTCAGAAGGATACGCCCCTTCCTGACAAAAGAAGCCACCCAACTCCTCGTCCAATCAACAGTCATCTCCCGCCTCGACTACTGCAACGCACTGCTCGCTGGCCTCCCGGCCACTGCCACTAAGCCTCTTCAACTCATTCAGAACGCAGCGGCCCGCCTGATCTCAAACCTACCGAAGTCGGCCCATGTCACCCCACTTCTTAGGGACCTGCACTGGCTCCCCATTGCTGCACGAATCCGCTTCAAGGCCCTTGACCTAGCATACCGTGCGGCAAAGGGAACTGCTCCCGCCTACCTCCGGTCAATGGTCTCTAACTACACACCCTCAAGACCCCTACGCTCTGCATCTTCTGGCCGCCTCAGACCTACTCCTATCCAAGCTCCGGGAGGGTCATCAAAGAGAAGTCGCCTATTCTCAGTCCTTGCCCCACAATGGTGGAATGAACTACCCACCCCAGTTAGGACAGCCGAAACACGTCCAATCTTTCGCCGTCGACTAAAGACTCACTTCTTCAACCATTATCTGAATTAAAAAAAAAAAAAAAAAAAAAAATCTAACCCTAACTAACCATACTGTCATGCACTTGTCCTAATAAACTAACCTACACTGTAGCACTCAACACTTTGATGAACATTGTTACTCAGCTGATAGAGTTGTGCTCTTCCTGATGGCTTGTCGTACAGAACTTGTAAGTCGCTTTGGATAAAAGCGTCAGCTAAATGACTAAATGTAAATGTAAATGTACAGGTATATTCCAAGATACGAGTTTTGATATTTGTTGGGTCACATCTTTCCAGAATGCCTTAACTGGTGAGCAGTCCCAATACATGTGCATAAATGTCCCTTCGTCCCCATTTGTACATTGGGAGCATTTGGAGTCTTGTTTAAGCCCCATTCGGCACAGTCTTATAGGAGTCAAGTATGTCCTGTGAATATAGTTAAGATTGATTTGTTGATGATCCGGGTTCCTTGATGTAAGTCGGACATTTGCCCAGGCTCCTTGCCAATCAAAGTCATTTTCCAGGTCTGGTATATCCCTCCTCCAGACAGAGTCTAGTTGGAGGGTTTCATACGAGGACGTTAGTAATTGATGATAAAATTCTGAAACAAAACCTCTCGATGTCTCTCTTTCGTAGAAGAATTTGTGGTATCTGTGGTGTTCAATTGGTCTGTCTAATGGAACACCGTGAGACTTCAAACATAGCTCTAACTGTTTGTAAAAAAGCCATGTGGACTTGGTGAGATAAAAAAAATTGCGTATTTCTTTATCACTACAAAAACCCTGTTTGTTAAAAACATCCCCTAATGAGTGTATGCCTTGCTCTTCCCATATAGGGAATCTTATAGGTCGTTTTCCAATTAAGAGTGCATTGTTATTGAATAAGGGAGTATGATTGTGCCATTTTTGTGGGTTAGGATTTATTTTTTGTGATTCACGCCATATCCGGATCGCATGAGTAATTATGGGGCCAAATTTTCGTTCACAGTGCTTGATTGGTAGTTTAGTGTATGCTATGTCCTTCAGTCTATGTGGGGCTACTATGTTTTCTTCTAATTTTCTCCAGGATACTAATGCTTGGGGGTCAAACCATGTTGTCAATGGACTTAATGTGTACGCCTTAAAATATAGGAAAAAAATCTGGAAATGCCATGCCACCATCTGCTTTATTTCTCTGTGCGGTGGAACTTTTTATACGTGGTGGTTTGTTATTCCAAATAAATTTGTATGTGGAGGAGTGTAATCTTTTCCAGTAACCCTCTGGAGGGGGTAACGGTAGCATTGAACTGAAGAAGTTGATTCTAGGTAGTACATCCATCTTAACTATTGATATCCGTGCTTGTACTGTGTTTTTAAGTTTTGCCCATCTATCAAGGTCGTCTTTGATTTTGTTTTGGATTTTTGTGTAGTTGTGCTTCACCGTTTGTCTTATGGTGGGGAATATTTCCACTCCCAAGCATCTGAAATGTTTTACCATCGGTATCTCTCCTGGGAGGGTTGTATCTTTTTTTGCAGGGGTGTTAAGTGGAAGGAAAGCCGACTTCGGCCAATTTATCTTAAAACCCGATAAATCACCAAAGGATTCATGGGGTGTGTAATTGATAGATTTCTTTTTTTGGGTGAGCTATCCCTTTTTAAAAGGGTGCAGATGCTGCTGTCACTTTACAGAGGCCAAAATGTAATTGATCGATTACTCTCCCCATGAAGCCTTAATTGAAGTCATGGTGATTTCTTTTTGTTGCATTCCTGAGCCAATAATTTGATGACTGGCTTGAATTATTGGCTCAGGAATGCGACAAACAAACAAATCTCCATGAATTCAAGGATTCATGGGGTGTGTAATTGATAGATTTCTTTTTTTGGGTGAGCTATCCCTTTTTAAAAGGGTGTACAGATGCTGCTGTCACTTTACAGAGGTCAAAATGTAATTGATCGATTACTCTCCCCATGAAGCCTTAATTGAAGTCATGGTGATTTCTTTTTGTTGCATTCCTGAGCCAATAATTTGATGACTGGCTTGAATTATTGGCTCAGGAATGCGACAAACAAACAAATCTCCATGAATTCAAGGATTCATGGGGTGTGTAATTGGTAGATTTCTTTTTTTGGGTGAGCTATCCCTTTTTAAAAGGGTGCAGATGCTGCTGTCACTTTACAGAGGCCAAAATGTAATTGTCTTTTATTTATGACCTTTTTTCTATCGATTACTCTCCCCATGAAGCCTTGAAGTCATGGTGATTTTTGTATATAATGGAGTTGTTTGCAGAGGGGCTCACTGAATCTAACAATCACGTAGACATATACCAAGTGTGATTAGCAAGAGAGGAATGTTTGTGACAATTATCTATTATCCATTATCTGAAAAAAAAAAAAAAAAAAAAAAAATTATCTAACCCTAACTACTACTGTCATGCACTTGTCCTAATAAACTAACCTACACTGTAGCACTCAACACTTTGACGAACAATGTTACTCAGCTGATAGAGTTGTGCCCTTCCTGATGGCTTGTCGTACAGAACTTGTAAGTCGCTTTGGATAAAAGCGTCAGTTAAATGACTAAATGTAAATGTAAATGTAAGTGTAATGTAAAAAGATCACATTAGATTAGGAAGGATCCACACCAAGCAAGTTCTTCCTCAGACGCGTTTTTTTTTTTTTTTACTATGTTACATTACATTGGGCGTATAGAAACAAAGATCATTTCAAAGTACAAACATATACAGTACCTGTGTGACATTTTGGATGAGGCTAGGCTCCATGTTAATAAGCAACTTGGGGTGAACAAATCTCCAACACACCCATGTCTGGTTTCTTTAACTGAAACGCCTCCTTGTCGACTTCAGTGTTTTAAGTCATCATAGACCTTTAAGTCCAAGGTACTAGGAATTTCAAATTTCTTGGCAACTGAAGACAAAGATTGCACAAGCTTATTGATGAATCTTATTTTATTAATTACCTTTTTTTCTATCGATCGCCCCTTGAAGTCATGATGCAAATAAAAGTGCATTGTTAAATACTGATTTCTGCTTTGACCCCGTTTATTTTAAATGTATTATTCCAGAGTAAATTATTATTTAATTCTATATTGAGTGAAATATGATATTCTATATTGAGTGAAATCTATTCTATATTGAGTGAACTACAACTCCATATTGAGGGAATTACAACTCTATATTGATTAAAATACCACTCTATATTGAGTGAAATATGATATTCTATATTGAGTGAAATCTATTCTATATTGAGTGAACTACAACTCCATATTGAGGGAATTACAACTCTATATTGATTAAAATACCACTATATTGAGTGAAATATAACTTTAAATATCTCTATATTGAGTGAAATATAACTTAAAATATCTCTATATTGAGTGAAATATAACTATATTGAGTGAAATACTCTATATAGATTAAAATAACACTCCATATTGAAGGAATTATAACTCTATATTGAGGCAATTACTACTCTTATACAGAGTCAAATACAACTCTATTGATGGAATCACAACTCTACGGAGTAAAATACAACTCTGTGTTGAGTGAAATGATGTTAGAGTTGTTTTTACTTTATGCTAAATGGAGCAAATTGGCATTTTGTAGAGTTAAATGTTAACACTAAATGGAGTAGAAATAACTCTGAAGAATTAACTCTATGACAAGAGTCAATTTGACTCTATTTGGATTCGGAGCCAATACTGTCTTTTTGCGAGTAAAATTTTACTCAATTTGAGTAAATTTTACTCTGCGAATTTTCCTGTGTACTAACACACATTGGCAGTGTTAGGGGTGGGAAAGCTGGTGGGTGGGGATTGGACGTTGTGGACAGCGACTCCTACAGGTCGGTTGGTGCGTCTGTACAGCAGAATCAGGAAGCATCGGGGGCAGCGTGAGCCTCCCACGCGTTACTCTTCGCCACTGAGAGATTGTGCTGTACAGGTGAAAAGATGCGACAGCTGCCTCCTCGTGTACCGGAGGGGACACGTGATGCAAGGCTTGGTCCTCACTGCAGCCGACCAGTGGGAGGGGAGAATTGAAGGAAGAATTGGCGAGGCGAAATTGGGATGGGAGAAAAATTAAAAAATAAGGAGAAAAAGTGGATAAAAAAAGAAGACATTACACCACTTGTAGTCGTGTGTTATAAGAATTAGAGCATGCCTAGGGGGGTCTAACTACCCTTGGCTGCGCCTCGGGCCTAACAACCACCCATAGGCATGCTCTAATTCTTATAACACACTCCTGCGCGTGATGTAATGCTTAACTGAAGTGAGGTGGTTATCTTGAGGGTATTAAATGGCCTTTTTTAACTCAGTGAAGAAGTGCAGATTTTCCTTGCAGACAAAAACAACCCAATGGCAGAGAAATGCGCTGATAATGAGCTGGAAACTCTGTTAGTGGCACTCCAGGATAATCAGCGGAGATTTTGTGGTATTGGTATTTAATCTGCTTGATGGCTTTTTGTAGGAACAGAATGTTGCATTTTTTTTTTGAAGCCCATCATCTGTAGCCACTAGAAGGGCTTATTGAACAATTTATGAGAGAGAGAGAGTGCGGACAATTTGGAAGATCCGTTCATTACACATGACGCAGCAGGCTCCCACTGTCTGAGCAGGAAGTGCTCAATGATCTTTCAATGAGCTACTGAAAGTCAAGTTCACTGGACAGGCCAGCGCAAAGTTCTGGATATCAGTCTGGAACGAGTACCCAGTGTTGTGTAATGCTGCACTGAGAAAGCTTGTCCCCTTCGCATCAACATACCTCTGTGAGGCCGGATTTTCACAGTAGAAGCGAATCTCCGCCAAAGCGCACGTGAACACATTTTCTTTTCATGTTCTGGCAACATATTTTGGCAAAATATGCCTCGTTTTATAAATATGTATTGTTGTGGAAATTACTAAGAACAAAAGATGAGCCGTTGTGAAATCATTCTGAGTCTAGTTATTAAAAAAAGAACTGTGGCCACAGTGAAAGTGATCAGTTTATAGAAAAACACACATGTTTACACACAAGCGTCTGACCAGAAAGTGACAAAGAGCTCTGGTCAGAACGTACATTAATACACAATTGAAATGACGTCCAGATATGACAGAAAGGTAAACAAAATGTGCGCCAGTTAGGGAATAAATAACAAGACTGGCCTTTGTTATGTCTTAACGAGAAACAGCCTTGGCACGGCTCTACAGCTCCCACATTTTGGAGCTCTTAAAGGGGACATGCATTGCTATTCCTTGCACTATTTGGGCAACTTTACACAATTCCTGAGAGTCTATGGAACACATCAGAAAGGTTTTTTTCTTCAAATCAGAACGGCTTAGTTGAGTGAGGGAAGATCTCGTGAACTCGAGACTAGACTGATGAGTCAATATGGTAATTAGAGACACAGACCCATTGATACTAACCCCTATTGCTATAAAACAATGCTAAAAAAGCCATTTATAATGCATGTCCCCTTTAAAGGGACAGTAGTGTCTGCTGTAATCAGGCTAGTTCACTAGTTGGTCATATTAAACTAGTCATGCTGTAAGACATAGAATATGTATTTTTAACACAGATGTTTAGACATAGATAACATTTCCATAACAGTATACAGAAACAATTCCGTTGCTTTTGTTGATTATATTCATTAATTTAATTGATAACAGTGCTGTAATAAAATGTTCTAATAAATATGCATGATCAAGTTCAACAACGTGTGCTTTACTTTTGTTATTCCTTATTTCTACGTTGAAATTACGCAATACATTAAGTGTGGGGTCACCAAAAAAAATCCTAAATACAATGGGGTCATGGCATAAAAATGTTTGAGAACCCCTGCACTAGATTAATCAACTTACTGTACAACTCAGCATTTTCTGGTTGATAGCAAGATGAGAGTGCTAAAATGACCAATAGTGAACCTACAGACTGTTTTAACTGCACAGTATTGATGTAACTAAAATCGCTGGGAAAAACGTTCAACTACAATACGAGGTTGAGTCGGGCATGTCTGTCTCTCCAGTCCCGTGCAGCAGAGCACAGCTGAGCACACTTAGGTCTGAGACCATGAACTTGACGTCTGGACCAATCACTGTATACACTTGCGTCACTCAAGGTTCCTCTGTGCTGGGGGAGTCTAGTTTAACATGATTCTAAGAGCTCTCTGGGGATACAAGGCCTGTATCTTCATGGAGTCATCCGCTATAACTCTTGATTTACTTGTATTCGATACTCTGTTTGAGTTAAATAAATCTGTGTTAACTAAGTCTATATTTTGACTGAGGTACATCCTTGGCTCCGGCTATTTTCTTCCACACCTCCTACTGACTTTAATTTTCCACTTTCGCCACGAGACAAATAAAGCCCACAACCTTTATTGTTGACAATGTCCGATTTTATCTTTACCTTTTCCCTCTAAAATACTAAAACCTCTAATATGCTACATTAATATATGATTCAAAGGAGGCAATCACATGTGTTTCGCTGCCTGCCTTCGATTAATAACTGGTGCCTGTTTTATTGTTTTATCACCGACATCTAAGAAGGGAGATCCCCCCTTGAACGGCCCTTCTAAGGTTTCTCTCCTCCACATTGCCTGTGGTGCATTTTTTCCTATTGCTAGGTTTTAGTGAGTGTTTCCTTACCTTTGCGTGGGGTATGTCTGGGAGTGTTGCATTCATTTATTTAAAATTTTTTGGACTTCATGGTGTTTTTGTTCTTGATTTATTGTGATGTTTCTTCTTTTCTTTGAATATATATATTTTTTTTCTTTTCATTTTTACAGCTTTTTTAGGTCAGACATGACTGACAGAGAGCAGAGAGGAAGGGCGGGAGAATATATGGGGGGGAAAGACATGCGGCAAATGTACGTCGGGTTGGGGAGACAAACCCGGGTCGACTGCGTAGGTCTGCAGTGCAGTAACGTGGTGCGCCACCCTGGCGGCCATGATGTTTCTTCTTGACTTGTTTAAAGAAGACGTGTCCGGCCCATGGGGACATTAATTAATGTGTGTTGTCGGGCCTTACAAATACATTTGATTTGATTAGCCTTTTGTGACTCAAGGGACACAGACAATGTGAACCCTTTGCCAACGTTATCAGTCCTTATATATTTTTTAATAAGAGATTAACATGCTTAACCAGAGGAATGGAAAATAAAATAAATGCCCTGCAGGTGATTCATTTTCATTTAATAATAAACCCAATTTTCAAAAGGTACGTGGTTTTCATTACGTCATCCTCTTTGTTCACCCAGTTCTATATTTCCATGTCCTTATTCCTTATCCATATCCACTACTAGAACACTGAGGCTACGTTCACACTGCAGGCCTTAGTGCTCAGTTCTGATTCATTGCTCAGACCAGATTTCTTTGTTCGGCTGTTCACAGATTTTTTTTTAATGTGACCCAGTGAGAACTGGTCACGCTCCTGAAGTGACCCACATGCGCAAATTAATTATAACGAAGATGGATTTAAATATGGAGGACACTGAAGTAACAGTTTATGTTTTAATTTATAAGTTGATGTGCAGTGGAGGCCAGCTAATTCGTGAGCAGATGATAATGTTGGAAGAGACTTTTCTTCTTTCAATAAGCTTTCAAACACAGACCGGTTATGATATGTCTCCTCAAGTTTAGCTTGTACAGATGGATCACCCAAAATTCAGACTGAGGTTGCATTGCAAAGAATCAGACCGGCATCAGATTTAGGACCACATATGAGTGAACCAGCAGCTGAGGAGCCAAAAATGTGTCTTTGTCTGTGAACATTTGATACAGTTCTCCCAATTTTGGCAGTCCTTTTTTCTTTTTTTCTTCTCGCCCAGGAATAAATGGACAATAGATAGTGGTAATGAGAGTATTTGGCCCTGGACAGTCCGTGTACTCAGAGGTATAGGGAGTGAGGATTTGAGTTCAAATAAGAGCACGGCCACATTATTTTGACGTGCAGCGGCATACCTTTTGTTGTGAGTATATTGACAGTTCATTCTCTACTAAATGAGCAGGTCTTGGCCCTTGGTCCTGGCTGCATGCTGCAGAGTCACGGAGCAAATGAAGGCAGCACAGGGGACCAGATAGAAAATAGACAGCCCCTCTTTTGGGTCTGTTTGTTTCTTCAATAAGGGACCCCGGCCTGACCCTGTGACCTACTGACCCTGTGACCTACTGTAGCCTGCTTTGAGGTCACTGCAGGTGCTCATGCAAGCAGCAGTTCTTTCTATCAGTTCTTCTCCTTGCCAAAAAATGCCCCAAAGACCTATTCACCTTATGTTTCTAGACAACAAGGACTAGCATCATGCCTCTTTTGTAATTCCACTTCCAATGTGCACGAGACACAGTATCTTGAAAGGGATATTCGTTTTCGAGGTCCGTACATTTTCAATGAAAAGTAAAATCAATGTTATTCCATCATGATTATCTTTGTTACAAGGATAGTGAGCTAGCTAAGCAGTTCTGTGTCCATGTGTTTTTTATTTGGCTTGGGACACTGGGTATAGCATCTTTGCCATGACGTTCAGAAATAGATCTACAATGGTGAAAGTGGGACAAAATAAGACAATCATTTTAAAAATATGAACAATATTTTGCATCAGAGATCCCTAGTTTACACACAAGGTCTGGGCTCACTGCTCTATAGTTGCTGACACTGATAGAAGATTCTGATAGTTACTCTAATTGCAATCTAATGATTCAGGAGATGAATAAATGATGGAAGTAATTTCCGTCTTATATGTGTGGTAGAGGGAGACCTGTTTGTCATGGGAAAGCTCACCAGCAGACAGTTCTATTCATCCATTGCTATCTACCTCATGCTAGTCAAACAGTACTGCTGCCTGAATACATAATAACAATTTGAATGGAAGTAAAGAAAGTTCAAAGGGCAAAATGGTCTCTTTAGCCACTTTTAATGAAATGTTTACTTGTTAAAATGCTTCCCCTCTTTTTGAGACAGATAGCATTTTCTATTCTTGGGGATCAGCATTTTCTACACATGAGGAAAGCGGTTTGATTGATTGATTGATTGATTGAAAACGTTATTAACAGATTGCAGAATGGGTAGCGTGAATATTAAAGGCAACCAACTTGTGTTCAGCTTTTCGTTCAGCGTTTCTCTGATTGGCCACACGGCCAATCAATCAATCCACTAGCACACGCCCTCGCGCAAAGAGAGACGCGGCAAAAGCGCTGGTCGAACCAGCGGTGTTCTGTTGTGTGACTGTACTCTACAGCGGTGTTCTGTTGTGTGACTGTACTAAACACTTCCACCACATGACCGACATTTGACATACAGTACACCTCCTATCTATGTTGGGATTATGTTTGGTCATGACAAAACAATAAAAATCGCTTCGCAAAATATGAGAGCGCGCCGCTGTCATTGAAGGGCTTCCTACAACAGAGCACCGCCGCTGCTGCTGCTGAAGCTGTATCAAGCCGGCGGCGGTGCACGGACGCCGGGGAAAAACCACCGCGTCGCCCCGCTGGCGCTTCAGGCTCAGCAGCCTCCACGGGCGAAATAACATATAACGTTACAGTTCCACACTGATGTACAGTGAGTGTCTAATATGGCTGTCGCGAAGTCATGCCTCTCCCTCTGAAAGCCCATCCACGCTGTGTATCATAGACTACGTTTCGCGTTCCATTGATTAACGCCATTACCTGCTGTGCTGTAGGAAGCAGAGGTACAGTAAGTTACAGTAGGTGTAGGTTACATGTTTAATCAAAGCCCATACAATTTTTTAGATGAATGATTGTGGATATAATATAGAAAACACATCATTATGATATTTGAAATATTATGAAAAATTGTATGGGCTTTGATTAAACATGTAACCTACACCTACTGTAACTTACTGTACCTCTGCTTCCTACAGCACAGCAGGTAATGGCGTTAATCAATGGAACGCGAAACATAATAACTTTACGCTTTCTAGTTCAGCGCATTTCATAACTGTATGGGCTTTGTTTATACACGAGTGCGAATCTGGTAGTCTATGATACACAGCGTGGATGGGCTTTCAGAGGGAGAGGCATGACTTCGCGACAGCCATATTAGACACTCACTGTACATCAGTGTGGAACTGTAACGTTATATGTTATTTCGCCCGTGGAGGCTGCTGAGCCTGAAGCGCAGCGGGGCGACGCGGTGGTTTTTCCCCGGCGTCCGTGCACCGCCGCCGGCTTGATACAGCTTCAGCAGCAGCAGCGGCGGTGCTCTGTTGTAGGAAGCCCTTCAATGACAGCGGCGCGCTCTCATATTTTGCGAATGCATAAACTATATCCGCCATAATTTAAGATATAGTTTATGCATTCGCAAATATGAGAGCTCTGTCAGCGATTTTTATTGTTTTGTCATGACCAAACATAATCCCAACATAGATAGGAGGTGTACTGTATGTCCACTGCTACCGCAGCTGAACACAAGTTGGTTGGAACAGCAGCCTGCCGCTCGCTTGCCGCTCGCTTGCTCCTTGGATTTCATTTGGGACGTGCGCTTGCCTGCGCGTGGGGGCGGGGGGGCGCGGCCAATCAGAGAAAAGCCGAACACAAGTTGGTTGCCTTTAATATTCACGCGAATGGGTACAATACAGTACAGCTCAATACACACAATTGTTAAGGGGATGCAGACCAGAGAAAGACTTTCGTCTTGTTTACATCAGGGTCCCCCATTTTCAATTCATCAGGAAATTGAAAGCGGTTGCCTGCTTCTGTCCTGTTACAATCCGTAAGCAGCAATTGTAGGCTATACTCTTCGTTCACCCCTTATCTCTGTTTCTCTTAGCCTTCTTTATAGGCTTTTCTCTGAGGTTTAGGTTTTAACATATTCTACCAGGGTCTAATTCCCAGGTTTTGGGTAGGTGGGCCATTTTAAACATTTAGGTGTCTCTCTTCTACCATCCCCAAGTCTATCCATTTGGCTTTGGCAGGGACATGGGTTTTGTCTTTTCTGGTCAGCCATTCTCTTCTGCCCTCGTCAGTTTGGATGTTTGACTGGTGCGTTTTTGCACATGGAGGACCTTAGACCTGCTGAGGGTTATGTTTTTCTCCCATCCCTCAATTTTGTCGCTATGCCAATTCTCTCCTGGTCATTGCGTTGCCCTGCTGTCGGTCAGGGGAGGGTGTAGACTACCACATGCCTCCTCTGATACATGTGGAGTTGCCAGCTGCTTTCTTTTCACCTGACAGCGAGGAGTTTAACTGGGAGAGCGCAATGCAAGCGTAGGTTCATGCTATCTGCCCCAGATCCCCTCCCTGCTGAACAGGCACCCCGACCAACCACTAGGAGATGCACGCAGGCTGCTGACTGATTATGAAATGAATGAATGAAGTGCGGAGCATAATGTATAATTGAAGCGCGGAGCATAATGTATAATGTTATTTCGCGAGGCTGCTGACTGAACTAGAAACTGTAACGTTATTATGTTATTTCGCGATTTTAACAACCAACTACCAGATTCACTCGTCACTGTACATCACTTCTGAAGTATAAACAAACTATACTGCTGTGACGATTTTGAATATCTTAACATGTATTTACGCCCATAAAATTTTTTAGATGAATGATTGTGGATATAATATAGAAAACACATCATTATGATATTGTCAGATGGCGCAAAATACAATGGTGAGTGAGAAATGTATCTCCAGTGATAAAACCCAGTGCTGCCGCGTCTGCCGCGTCTCTCTCTGCCGTGAAGGGCTTGTGCTAGGGCGGTCACGTGGCCGTGTGGCCAATCAGAGAAACGCTGAACGAAAAGCTGAACACAAGTTGGTTGCCTTTAATATTCACGCGACCTGGATTCATACCCCACCAGCTTCCCACCCGCGAACCCTGCCAATTGTGTTAGTAGGGATGACTGACCAAGCCGGAGGTACCACTGACAGGAATTTAACCCGGATCTCTGCAGTGGGGGAAAGGGGAAATATTTAGGGAAAATTTCTTTCATTCTGAGAGCGTTGTCATTGTCTGAACTTTTGCTCTGGGTTGCCAGGTTGGGTGAGAACAATAAAGCATAGAGTATGAAAGGGATTAGACAGTCTCAACATCGAATCTGGCAACACAAATCCCCCATTCCAAGCCGGATTTAATTTGTGTCACTACACAACTCAATAAAAATAAACCTGTTTTGGGAAAAACAGGATATTAAAGGGAAAAATTACCAAAAGGGACCCAATGGGAGAAAAGGAGAAAGAAAGGGAGGAACCCTGGAGAAACTAAGAGTCGGCAGATAGAAACCGTTAAGATTTAAACCGTTCAGATCATGTAAACCATTCAGTTATAAACCGTTCTTAACAGTTGTTTTCTGTCAGTTTACTTTCTTTCTCTTTATTTTCTTGGTACCTCAACTTCACTTTCTTGGGGAAAGACATGACAGAAAGGTGTTGGGGCTCCAGCATCAGCACCACGGTTAGCCACATGTGGAGACGAATCCCCAGTGCAGGCCCGGACTAAACCATTAGTCAATATTAATGTAGTTATGACACTAATTTACACCAAAATGTCAAATTGCTGACAAAAAAACAAACCCCCCCATTACGATGCCCCTGAATGTGGGTGAATGCACAACAAAAAATTAAAATAAATATATTGACCTAGAAAATTAAAGAGGCCATATTCTGTTTATTTTTAATTTTTTTATATATATTTCCTCCTTACCTTTAGTACAGTAGGCCTATATAGATGGATGTACATGTACTGTAAATGTAGAATGTCTGCAGAGTTACAAAATCTGCGCCAAAGGGAGTTGAGCTCTCAAGACAGTTTCTGTTCATTGAACTACTTGAAATGCCTTGTTTTTAGTCCAGCTTTTCTTGCTAGAATTCCCTGTTTTTAGTCCAGCCTTTTCTTCCTACAATAAATGTCATTATGTAACAATAGTTTACTGTTGGCATATAGTGTAGGTTTATTGATGTTTATTATTATTCACTCAATAACACAAATAAAACACTCTGGTCTGACTCCTGAAAAAAAGTACAATAATACAAAAAAACATGTCAATGTTTGTCAAGATGGCGGTTTGCTTGTAAACTCTTTTCTTTCTCTTTTTCCACCTAAAATATGTTTATTACTAAAATATGTTTATTTAGGTGAGAAATAAGATATACAATTGCTGAATCTGATCTGCAATGCCTATTTTTACAGTTTGATCGGAATTTTGTGAACCAGGAAGTAGCTACAGCAGCACAGGGAAGACATAGCTCATTTTCATTTAAAGAGACAGGAGCCAAAACTGTCTGTTTGAGACTGACTGAGCCTGACACAGCATGTACAGCTGTAACTAGGTGCTTTTTGACCATAAAAACCAAAGCTCAATTACATTACCCCTCCAAATGAACATAGCCACAAAGACAACAAACAGCGACCAAGCTGCTCTTGCTGGGGGTGCATTCAAGGCATAAAACATTGTGCAATGCAAACATCTATCGATTTCAATAGAATGCTTTTATCTTAATGATTTTTATACCAT
Source organism: Notolepis coatsorum (assembly GCF_963971535.1). Classification (NCBI taxonomy): domain Eukaryota; kingdom Metazoa; phylum Chordata; class Actinopteri; order Aulopiformes; family Paralepididae; genus Notolepis; species Notolepis coatsorum. The sequence continues at coordinate 122,743,325 of NC_140169.1, forward strand.
AGTTGGAAAAACTGAAGTTGTTTTTCAGAACCGGAACTCTGTCCACCCTGGAGGTTTCCTAGCATTCCTGCCCATTTCCAACCTTGTACAGCAGGGCGCGGCAACCTTTTTGATATGAAGTGCCATTTTTACATTTTCTTGTTAATCAGTGTGGTTATGGTTATGGTTAACATTAAGTTTAACGATGACACCACATAAACATTTTAATCTGTAATTTTATTATATCCGTGAAGGTGCATACTGTAGCAACAGCTTTAATAAAAACATTTCTCCATATATGAGCAATAATACAAGAACACTAAAAAAAATGAAACCCCACTGTTGTTGGTTTTACTAAATCCTCTTTTACTGGATTTACGCAACAAATGCAAGTTTCCAAGTGTAATTGAGTCAGTTGTGTTATTTTAACGAAACAATGGGTCTTGGTAACTTTACTCAATGGCTGTACGTTGAGTCGATGCAAAATTCTTGAGTAAAACGCAGTAGATTGTCCGTCTATTGATGCCATATATCTGCGAAGTGCCCCGCCCGCTTCCACCAGCTCCCAATCTCTCAATTTCTATTGGAGCAGCGTGGTCACGCCATACTATATGCCCACAATTTCTAAATCTGACGGCGCCATTTCTCTCTGCACTATTAGTCTCTGCAAGTATAAAGAGCGATATTTTTCTTCACTTGGATGCCTGGATCAAATGCCAGGTAAGATTATTATTATTATTTGTTAACGGCAATGTGTGTAACTGATTTGCAACATTACAGCTAGCCACAGAGCCATCTATCATGCAGACTGATGTTAGCATGTTAGCTGCTACATTAGCAGGCACGCTTTAGATAAACAACGTTTTACAGTTTTATGGACAATAACTTAGTAAGAACAGGTACGTACAAGTAGACATAGTACAGGAGACGGAACAATTATATGTTACATCTTGACGGACTTTGCTGAGACAGTGGCCGAAACACTTTTGGGTTTTACTCTTTTAGTCACGTAAATTTGGCGCGTTGTGTGTTTAACTCTGTAGGTTGACTGTTTTACTAGCGGTAAATGGACATAACAAGTTAATTTGACGCACTGTTCGGTTCAACAAGTGTTTATCTGAACTGAGCATTGTACTGGGTTGACTAATGTTAATGAATGCCCAACAATTCGCCTCTATATTGTGGATTGACTCTTAATGCGGAACCAAACTGTCAAGTGTTTGTTTCCGCCCAGACACTTTTCCCTGTCACTCGTGCTAACAGGTAGCACACTATGCTAGATTTGTAAAAGACGTGTGCTGGCGCTCCATCACCGTAATGTTATGTGAATGAAAACGTGTGGAACTAGATAGCCTACCTGTAGATAGTGCGTTTGTAATAGTTTCTAATTGTAACACTCCTCATAATGCATGAGTTGTTGTGCCCATATCATCTTAGCAACTGTTATTATTTATTTGCCATCAGATGCAGGCTGTACGTGTTAAACACCTAGACCGGCAGAAGTTAATCTGTTTTGAGGGGCAACTGACCTTCACAATATTTTTTGGAGTGTGGTGAGTGAAACATTTTACACAGCATGCCATTGGTTCTCAAAGTGGGGTCCGGGGAGGTTCCAGGGGCCCCCCAGCTAAATGATGGATAGTTAGGAACCAAATGGACCCGTATGGGTCTGTAACTCTGACGGTGTACGAATGGACCCCAACGTCCATTTTTACACTGTCAATAGTTAAATTAACATTGATTTTACAATATAAATTGGATATAAATTTCTCCTACCTCAACAAGTTCAGCACCACAGACGTCAGACATGTTGACCTTGATTTTAGCAATTCTTCAGAGAAAGGCATGTGTTACGTTTTAATTAAAGAGAGAAATAAACACATTTACACATGCTCATTTATGTTTTTACTTTTAGCCTTTATTTATACAGGTACCTCTTCTGTATTAGAAAATCCAGCTTTAAAAAATATATCTTTGTATCTTTTCAATGTAATGTAAATTATAAAACAGTACCCTCACAAAGATTTAAAAGTGCACTATGCTGTTTCGGATTTGTTTACATTTGCATAGCTTGCAATTAGTGTACAAAACTAATTTATTACACACATAATCCTTAGAATGATTGTATCATCTTATCAAACCAAAACATAATTTTGAGGCATCAAAATTGTTTAAAATTATTTTCTTTCTCTCTATAGCTGCATACTTCAATCAATTATGTCAACTTTGCCATCAAACTCTCTCCTCACACAGCTTTATTTGTAATGTAATTTGTAAGTTTTCTGTGTCCAACGATTCCAATCTTGCACACATTGTACACTTTTTTTGTTTCTTTGTTGCAATTTTGTCATGACATGTGTGCCAAAGACAATTTTACACTTTGTGTGGACACATTTCTTGGCTTATATAAAGTCAAATTTCCCTTTTCCCCCCTCACAGACATTGACGTGGTGGGACAGCAGTGTCATCAAGGTACAGCTGAGAAAACCGCGCTGTGACACAGGCTTACTGTTGTAGCATGTGGGCTGTCTTAAATACTTCGAAGCTTCGAAGCTTCGTTCGATGGCACAAGCTTCGAACATTAAAAGAAAAATCGAAGTTTTAAAAAATATATATAAAAAAAAAAATTACATTTTTTTTTACTTCGATTTGTGTGTGTGTGTGTGTGTGTGTGTGTGTGTGTGTGTGTGTGTGTGTGTGTGTGTGTGTGTGTGTGTGTGTGTGTGTGTGTGTGTGTGCGCGTGTGTATGGGGCCATTGGGTGAGGCCGGGGGACAAATACACTGGAGTAAAGTAACCCAACTCAGCACTGCCCAAATTATATCATTACTATTGCCTGTTTGAAGGATATCATCCTCAAACACATATACACCTACATGCCTTGTAGAATTCCACACATAAGAAAGAAAGATACTGGGATGAATAAACAAAATAGGAAATAAAATGTAGAAATGCATGCAATACATAAATAAATATGAATCTCCATATATGAAATAGAACATTTAGATAAGGTGCTACTGAGTTGTTTTGGTGAGTTCTTTGTTTTTTTGTGGAAGTAGCCCTTCTTAAAAATGCATGAACATTCACTGATAATTGGTCTGTAGTGGAGTCTACAAGGTCTACATTGCCGGACCATGTAGAATCCGGACCTTGTAGACTGACATAATTCTGTGCAGAGTTTAGTCTACACAGGCCATATTTCAAATAATCAAATCTTACTTCATTCATCTTAAACATTCTTGATTTGGGGGATTGGTAGTTCCCATGAAATCTGAAGTTGTTCAAACGACAACAGCGATCCACCTTGAATTAAATCACACAGCCGAGTGAAACCTTGTTGGCTGCGTCACAATCACGAAAGGGGCTACTTAATTAATTAATCCAATCCACTTTATTTATAGAGCACATTTAAAAACAACAAAGTTTACCAAAGTGCTGTAGATGTCCCACAACATAAGATAAAAAAAAAAAAAAAAAAAAAAACTTTTTCTTTATTCTTTTTTCGACGCTTCGAATTAAAATCGAAGCTCGGCCCGAAGCTTCGATTGCCAAAAAAAGCTTCGAAGGTCAGCCCTTGTGAGTATCATAATTCAGCGACATCCAAGTCCATATTGAAACTGTGTCCTATAGCTAACAGATTTTACCATGATAGTTCATGCAACGTGTATTTAGCTAATTTAGCCTAGCTCTTTGTGTGGACACTTTTCTTGGCTTATATAAAGTAAAATGTCCCTTCTCCCCCCTCACAGACATTGATGTGGTGGCGCAAACAGTGGAGGACAGCTGTGTCATCAAGGTGCAGCTGAGAAAATCGTGCCGTGACACCGGCTTACTGTTGTAGCATGTGAGTATCATAATTCAGCGACATCCAAGTCCATATTGAAACTGTGTCCTAGCTAACAGATTTTACCACGATAGTTCATGCAATATGCAAAAAAATTAAGGGCACAGTCAAATAATTATTTTTTTGTAGTTTAATGTTGAGAGAGAGAGACAGGTGAGACACAGGTGAGGAGAGAGAGGTGAGACACAGATGAAGAGAGAGAGAGACAGGTGAGACACAGGTGAGGAGAGAGAGACAGGTGAGATTAAAGACTTCTATAAAATAAAGTAAAGCGGCTGCAGTTTATACAAAGTGACGTCTATGTGCGTAAAATGCTTGCACCATAGCGGTATTATGAGACTTGTGTAATAGTTGTGCTCTCCAGGTTTTGTCTAAAATCTGTTTACTGTTTTTCACTATTTTTTTAGAGTAAGAGTTGGACGGGACACCAGAAATGACAGCCCCAGCAAAGCTTCGGATTATCCTGGGTGAAAACAGCTCTGCAAAATGAACTCTGCCTTCTGGAATACCAGAGTCTGTAGATGAACTTAAACTTGAGGTTAAAAGACAATGTGCGGTTGCAGAAGACTTCAGACTGCAGTACATGGACGTTGATTTTAACGAGTTTCTAGATCTGACCTCAACAACGGATCTCCAACACTTGGGCACGGTTAAAGTGGTTATTATTGCTCCTCAGACACTTAGAGTTCTCTGTGACTCAGGGAAATCCAGCTCCCATTCTTCTATGGACACAGATATACTCTCATCCCCTGAGTCAACGTCATCAACCTCATCAACCACTTGGTGAGTTACCCGTCTTTGAAAATTTGTTTATGGTGTTTTTTTTAAGGATTTTGGACATGCCCATTAGCAGGGCTTATAATGCTTGAACATCTCCTTTAAACTGTTTACTGTTTTACTGTATGTTCCGTCAAGTCGCTTGCGACTCTGACTACAGATTGCCGTTCTCCAACTCTCCATCTCTCTCCTGTGTATGATGTTTTGGTCTTCCCAGGTCTTACTGGTCTTGCATGTTAAAAGACTTATAGTAAAATCCGGTATATAAGACGCACTCAGTTTTTGGGGCAAATATTGAAAGAAAAAGGTTTTCCCAATTGAGAATACATTTTTTTTTTTACAATATTGTTGTATCAAATATAATATTTAGATATACTATAATACTAGATATACTAAGGTTCGCGGGTAACGTTAGTTTGCTAGACAGATAATTTACCTCCAGGTTCATTGCATGGCAATCACTTGTCCTCTGCCATCATTCTTTCACCTAATGGTGGAATGACGACCTATTTCCATACTGTTATGGTTTGACACCGACCCCAAACGCTAACGACACAAGAGAGTAGGATTCAGAGTTGCCAAATACGAGGGCTTGTTTATTTGATATATGAATAAGTGAAACAGGGAAAGCAGGTCAACAAGAACAGGTACAATGAACAAGGGGCAAAGCTCTGCTGCTCTGCAGCTTCTCCCAGAAGGGTAGTCTTGGGAAGCAGGAGCAGACCTCTGTACCGCTCTGCAGACTCTCACGGCGGACCTCTCAGATGTTGTGCAAGACCGAGAGAGGGAGAGAGGGAACGGGTCAGTGACAGAGCAGGCTTGAAACGAGCTGGAGGACAGGGTGTTATATTCTTCGTGTTAAACAACACAGTGATGTGCAATATTCCAAAAACAGCCCAAGTGAAATATCTTCATGTAATCACACAGTGAGCAAAAATCCATACACCGTCCAAATGTGAAATACTATCTTCGTGTAAACACACAGTGAGCAAAAATCCAAACACAGTCCAAATGTGAAACAATATCTTCGTGTAAATACACAGTGAGCAAAAATCCAAACACAGTCCAAATGTGAAATAATATCTTCGTGTAAATACACAGTGGGAGGTGGAAGATCCCAAAATATTATTCCATAAGGATAGGGCAAAAACGATAAAGGCTGGGTGAGTGACTGTCTGACAAAAAGGTGGTAGACTTCAGTGTAAAGGTTCCACACGAAAATCGGAAAAAGGTCAAGACAGTCAATCTAGAAAAACTCACCCAGACGAGCTGCGTAAAAGGAACCGGAACAAAGTGGAGGCGAGCGCGCGCCACGGAGCAGGTATCCAAGCGAAGGCTTCTAGGAATCTCCTGGAGATTAGCACAGTGAAACAGAAGCAACGGGGAAAAACATCCAGCGACAAATCAAGACGAACCAACAACTTAGGGTGGGGAAAACGGGGTATAAATAATGAGGGATCGATTGATTGAAAGGCAGTGACAGCTGGGGAATGTGATTGAAAAGCGTGGGGAAGTGAGGGAACCAATCAGCGACGTCTCAGATGACGTCAGCGGGGAGAAACGTGTGAACGAGGGAATTGAAATACTTGACAGAAAAAATGAATGAAAACAAAGCGAGGGTGGTTAAAGGAACAGAACGAGTGAGAAGGCAAGGACAGAAACCTCACAGTACCCCCCCCTCAACGGGAGCCGCCCGGCGACCAGGCCGACCCGGCTCGTCAGGATGGGCCCGATGGAAGTCGGTGATCAAGCCGGGATCCACGATGAGCTGCCGGGAGACCCAGCTACGCTCCTCAGGGCCGTAACCCTCCCAGTCCACCAGGTATTGGAATCCCCGGCCCCGCCGGCGAACGCCCATCAACCGGCGGACCTGCCACTGGGGGTGACCATCCACTAGCACAGGAGGCGGTGGATCAGGAGCTGGAGGCATAAGGGGACTGAGGGAGACGGGCTTAACCCGGGAGACATGGAACACGGGGTGGATGTGCATGGATGCAGGAAGCTTCAGGCGCAGGGCCGCCGGACTGAGTACCTTCAGGACCTCGAAAGGACAGACGAAGCGAGGGTTGAGCTTCTTGGCCGAGGACCGTAGCGGGAGGTCCTTCGCGGAGAGCCACACCCTCTGCCCAGGGCGGTAAGTCGGCGCGGGAACCCGGCGCCGGTCGGCACCACGACAGGCGCGCTCAGATGTCCGGAGCAGCGCGGTCCTGGTGATCTCCCAAACGCGACGGCAGCGGTCGAGGTGGACCTGCACGGAGGGAACTGCCACTTCCGTCTCCAGTGCGGGAAAAAGAGGGGGCTGGTAGCCCAGGGAGGCCTCAAAAGGGGAGAGGCCGGTGGCGGAACTGACCATTGAGTTGATCGAGTATTCAACCCAGGGAAGGAAACGACTCCAGGATGCCGGCCTCTCGGCTGCCACACACCGAAGAGCAGACTCCACGCTCTGGTTCATCCTCTCCGTCTGCCCGTTTGTCTGGGGATGGTAGCCAGAGGAGAGACTGACCGTTGCCCCCAATCCCTTGCAGAAAGCCCGCCATACCTGGGAGGTGAACTGGGGCCCCCGGTCAGAGACGATGTCCTGGGGAAAGCCGTGAAGGCGGAACACGTGGTGCGTCAGGAGGTCCGCCGTCTCGGCTGCTGAGGGAAGCTTGGAGAGGGCCACGAGGTGGACCCCCTTGCTGAATCGATCCACCACGGTCAGAAGGCAGGTGTTCCCCTGGGAGGAGGGTAGACCAGTGACGAAGTCGAGCGCCACATGTGACCACGGACGGCTTGGAACGGGAAGTGGCTGCAAGAGCCCGGAGGGTGCCTGGTGAGAGGCCTTGCTGCGGGCACAGACCGCGCAGGCCAAAACGAACTCCTTGACGTCGTTTCGCATGGTGGGCCACCAGAAACGACGAGCCAGGAAGGAGAACGTGCGATGGACGCCTGGGTGGCAGGCGAACCGGCTGGTATGGCCCCACAGCAGTACCTGGGACCGGACAGAGTCAGGGACGAAGAGACGGCTCCTAGGGACGTTGCTTGGAGCACGTTGGAAGCGTAGGGCACGCCTCACCACACCCTCGATGCCCAAGGTGATGGCTCCAACCACTCGGGCCTCCGGGATGATGGGAGATGGGTCCTCAGAGGGTGGAGCCCCCTTGGAGTGCATCCGGGACAGGGAGTCGGCCTTCGTGTTGCGGGAACCGGGGCGGAAGGTCAGCGAGAAGTCGAACCGACTGAGGAAACTGGCCCATCTCGCCTGCCGACCGTTGAGGCGCCTGGAAGCGCGGATGAACGTTAGGTTCTTGTGGTCCGTCCAGATGGTAAAAGGCTCCTCGGCACCCTCTAGCCAATGACGCCACTCCTCCAGAGCCGCCACGACCGCCAGTAGCTCCCGATTGCCGGTGTCGTAGTTCCTCTCGGCGGGGAGGAAGCGACGCGAGTAGAAGGCGCAAGGATGTACCTTCTGGTCGGAAGGAGAACGCTGGGATAGGACAGCGCCCAGGCCAGAATCCGAGGCGTCCACCTCCACGATGAACTGTCTCTTGGGGTCAGGGTGGAGCAGGATAGGAGCGGAAGTGAACCTTCTCTTGAGGGAGCGGAACGCAGCGCATGCCGCTGGGGACCAGTCGAACGGCAGAGCGGGGGAGGTCAGCTTGGTAAGAGGCTCCGCCACTTGGCTGTAGTTCCGGATGAACCTTCGGTAGAAGTTTGCGAACCCGAGGAAACTCTGTAGCTCCTTCCGAGTGGTGGGTTCCGGCCAATCCTCCACAGCCTGGATCTTGCGAGGATCCGCTCGGGTCAAGCCCTTCTCCACGATGAAGCCCAGGTAGTCGACGGAGTTGGAGTGGAAACGGCACTTCTCCGCCTTGACGAAGAGCCGATTGTGGAGGAGGCGCTCCAGCACCCGGCGGACATGCAGGATGTGTTCCTCGAGGGTCCTGGAAAAGATAAGAATGTCGTCCAGGTACACCACCACGAACACCTCCAGCATGTCACGGAGGACATCGTTCATGAGTGCCTGGAATACCGCCGGGGCGTTGGTGAGACCGAACGGCATCACAAGGTACTCATAGTGGCCCCTGGGGGTCTTGAAGGCGGTCTTCCATTCATCGCCCTCACGGATACGGACAAGATGATAGGCACTTCGGAGATCCAGCTTGGTGAAGAACGAGGCCTGGGTCAGTGGCTCGAAGGTGGAGCTCATGAGAGGTAGGGGGTATTTGTTCTTGATGGTGATCTCGTTGAGCTGACGATAGTCGATGCAGGGTCGCAGGTCCCCATCCTTCTTTCCAACAAAGAAGAACCCGGCCGCCACCGGGGAGGAGGAAGGCCGAATGAGTCCTGCTTCCAATGACTCAGAGATGTAGAGATCCATCGCCTTCTTCTCCGGGGCAGTCAGACTGTAGAGGCGGCTGCCGGGAAGGGGAGCCCCTTGGCGGAGGTTGATGGCGCAGTCATAGGGGCGGTGAGGTGGAAGGGACTGAGCCCTGGTCTTACTGAATACCTCCATGAGGTCGTGGTACTCGGGAGGAACGGACGAGGGATCCGGGGGCAACTCACCAGCCGGTCTCCGGGGCGGGGGACAAGACGCCGCCTGTAGACAGCGAGCGTGACAGGAGGAGCTCCAGCCCCTGATGGTACCGGAGGCCCAGGCGATGTGGGGCTCGTGCAGCGCGAGCCAGGGCCTACCCAGGACCACCGGGACAAGGGGGGATTGGGTAATGAGGAACTGGATCCTCTCTACGTGGTTCCCAGCAGTGGTCAGCAAGACTGGGCCGGTCCGTTGAGAGATGTCGGCCAGGCGGTGTTGGTCCAACGAAAAGATCTCCAAGGGCCTCACAAGGGCCTCAAGAGGTATGTTGGCTTGGGTGGCAAACTCGAAGTCGAGGAAGTTCTCGTCTGCTCCAGAGTCGATGAGGGCCTCCACCGTGGCACGTTGGTCCCCCCAGGCCAGGGTGACGCTCAACAGATGGTCAGGTGGTGCGCGGCGCTGGGAATGGGAAAAACGGCTCACCAGGATCTCCCGGGGTCTTGGTGAGCCCGATCTTTTGGCCGGATAGGGCAGTCGGCGAGAAAGTGTCCCGTACCTCCGCAGTAGAGGCAGAGATCGGACCTGAGCCTTGCCTGACGCACCACCTGGCTCAGACGAGAGCGTCCCAGTGGTATGGGTTCCTCCTCGCGCACCGGACGGGGAAGCCTGTTACCATCAGTAGTGTTGGGGACGGGGCGTCCAGGAGTCCGGGGTGCTTCAGGAGGTGACAGTCGAGTCCTCTCGCGCCTTCTCTCCAGGAGGCGTCCGTCAATACGGATGACAAGGCTAAACAGCTCCTCGAGGGAGTCGGGCACCTCCCTGGTAGCGAGCTGGTCCCGGACTGCGTCACTGAGCCCCCTAATGAAGGTTAGGCGAAGAGCAGGTTCGTTCCATCCACTCTCCACCGCCGCCAGTCGGAACTCCATGACATAGTCCGTCACCCTGCTGCTCCCCTGTCGGAAGGTCCCCAACCGGGCTCCAGGGTCCAGACCTCGGGCTGGATGATGGAACACTCTGCGGAGCTCCGCCACGAAGTCTGGGTAGGAGAACAAAAAATCTGCTTCCATTGCCCAGGAGGAAGTGACCCACTGGGCAGCATGGCCTGAAAGTAGGTTGGTTATATAAGCCACTCGGGACCCATGAGCAGAAAAACGGCTTGGTTGATGACGGAAAACCAACTCACATTGCATGATGAATGTGGCACACTCCTCGGGATTACCGTCGAACAGCCGTGGGACGGAGAGAAGGGGTTCCCGAGGAGCGAGATCTGCTGGGGCTGCGGGGAATGTTCCTGAAGGGTGTGAGAGATGAAAAGAATTAACGGCGTCGCCCAGCGAGTTAAGCTGGGCGAGAATCTCGGACTGTTGTCCCGCCATAGCGGCCATTGAACCCTGCATAGGCAGGACCTGGTCCCTGAGGTCCTGCACCGCAGCCGCAGCCCGCTCTAGTTGGAGACCGTGATCCCTGGTCAACTCGACTTGAAATGCAAGTGCGGTTCTGACCCCCTCTGTGTCGGCTGGGGTCGTCATGGTTGGTTCGTAATGTTATGGTTTGACACCGACCCCAAACGCTAACGACACAAGAGAGTAGGATTCAGAGTTGCCAAATACGAGGGCTTGTTTATTTGATATATGAATAAGTGAAACAGGGAAAGCAGGTCAACAAGAACAGGTACAATGAACAAGGGGCAAAGCTCTGCTGCTCTGCAGCTTCTCCCGGAAGGGTAGTCTTGGGAAGCAGGAGCAGACCTCTGTACCGCTCTGCAGACTCTCACGGCGGACCTCTCAGATGTTGTGCAAGACCGAGAGAGGGAGAGAGGGAACGGGTCAGTGACAGAGCAGGCTTGAAACGAGCTGGAGGACAGGGTGTTATATTCTTCGTGTTAAACAACACAGTGATGTGCAATATTCCAAAAACAGCCCAAGTGAAATATCTTCATGTAATCACACAGTGAGCAAAAATCCATACACCGTCCAAATGTGAAATACTATCTTCGTGTAAACACACAGTGAGCAAAAATCCAAACACAGTCCAAATGTGAAACAATATCTTCGTGTAAATACACAGTGAGCAAAAATCCAAACACAGTCCAAATGTGAAATAATATCTTCGTGTAAATACACAGTGGGAGGTGGAAGATCCCAAAATATTATTCCATAAGGATAGGGCAAAAACGATAAAGGCTGGGTGAGTGACTGTCTGACAAAAAGGTGGTAGACTTCAGTGTAAAGGTTACACACGAAAATCGGAAAAAGGTCAAGACAGTCAATCTAGAAAAACTCACCCAGACGAGCTGCGTAAAAGGAACCGGAACAAAGTGGAGGCGAGCGCGCGCCACGGAGCAGGTATCCAAGCGAAGGCTTCTAGGAATCTCCTGGAGATTAGCACAGTGAAACAGAAGCAACGGGGAAAAACATCCAGCGACAAATCAAGACGAACCAACAACTTAGGGTGGGGAAAACGGGGTATAAATAATGAGGGATCGATTGATTGAAAGGCAGTGACAGCTGGGGAATGTGATTGAAAAGCGTGGGGAAGTGAGGGAACCAATCAGCGACGTCTCAGATGACGTCAGCGGGGAGAAACGTGTGAACGAGGGAATTGAAATACTTGACAGAAAAAATGAATGAAAACAAAGCGAGGGTGGTTAAAGGAACAGAACGAGTGAGAAGGCAAGGACAGAAACCTCACACATACAGTCAAAAAACTGTTGAACATTCCTTGTCGGACATTAAACTCACCTATTTATGCATTCTGAAGGCTTCGGTAGGATCAGATGAAACAAACTTTAGGTATCGGAATCCTTGTTGCTTCAAAAAGTGAGTTAAATTTTTTTTATTAAGTTTTACGAGTACCGGCAGCGGCAAGTCAAATCAAACACCATCGGCATTACTTCTTAGTGGGGTTGCCGCCACAGCACCCAACCGCGATGCTGCCCCTGTGTTCACCAATGGTATTGGACCTTGTTCATATGCACTTATGCTAAATAAAGCTAAAAACACATAGGGCTAGATCCACAAAGAATGGATTGCACGGAGCAAGTTGCACCCTTACTTACAATTCATTATGAATTGAAAATGGGGGACCCTGATGTAAACAAGACGAAAGTCTTTCTCTGGTCTGCATCCCCTTAACAATTGTATGTATTGAGCCGTACTGTATTGTACCCATTCTGCAATCTGTTAATAAAATGTTCATTCAATCAATCAATCTGCGCGGTGATTGATTGAAGGAACATTTATTAACGATGAATGATGATGGCGCCGCTAAGACCGGCTGCCTCTCTGTGCGCTCCGTCGAGACTGTGCTTGCTTTTGTTAATATTTATAGTTTTAAGAGTTTTGTTTGTACCAACTGTAGGTCTCTGACAAGAACAAGTTACAGGTTGAAAAATCCCTCAGCTCGGAACTAGGCAAAATCTGCATATGGCTCGCCGACAACAAACTATCATTACACATGGGCAAAACAGAGTCCATTCTCTTCGGTTCAAATAACAAACTCAGCATGACCGACGGCTTATCGGCTCAAACAAGGGACTAAACACGTTTCGCAATTATGCCACATCAATGAGGAACGCCCTACCCAAAGCTGTAAAGGAATGTGAATCACTACCCACTTTCAAAAACACTCTCAAAGAACACCTACGGGAGACTGCAATTCGAAAAATGGCCCCTACAAATGACCTAACCCAGTTGTACAGTAAATGACCAAGTATGGCTTTGTCAGTATTCCAATGTACAGTGTACTGTACAGTGTGTCCCCCCTACCCAACCCCCCCCCACCTCCGATGTACAGCCCCCACCTACCCACCCAACCGCACCCACCCACCCAATCCCACCCCACCCACCCAACCTCCTCCAATGTACAGTTTCTACGTCAAATGTATATACACTCTTTTTCTGGACACTTTTTGTATCACAAACAATACTGTATTTGCAAATCTGATATGTCATAAATGTATAGATGTAGCAGTACTGTCTATCTGTATGTCATGTATGTCATATATGTTATGATGAATTGAAAATGGGGGACCCTGATGAAAAACAAGACGAAAGTCTTTCTCTGGTCTGCATCCCCTTAACAATTGTATGTATTGAGCTGTACTGTACTGTACCCATTCTGCAATCTGTTAATACACTTTTCAATCAATCAATCAATCAATCAATCAATCAATCAGGTGCATTTAATGTGTATGACCGTCAGTCACTAATAGACATTGGATTACGGGAAATTTACCAACTGGATTACTCTCTGGATCAGCTCTCCGAACCACAACAATGGCCTGTTGAGATCTTGAGAACATCAGGACCATACCTCGACCCACGCAACAAAGGGACCAGGCATCGAGGAAGGAGAGCGAGTGTCCGAAACAGACTGAGAGCCAGGCGGCACAGGACGCCACTGCCCAGTATATTGCTGGCCAATGTACAATCAATAGACAATAAACTGGACGACATCAGAGCAAGGATTAAATTCCAAAGAGACGTTAGCGATTGTAATGTTCTCTGCTTCATCGAGACGTGGCTGACGCCTGATGTTCCAGACCACGCCATCCAACCGGCCGAACACTTCTTCATACACCGCAAGGATCGAACAGCAGAGTCCGGATAACAACGGGGAGGTGGTATAGCCTTCATGTTAAACAACAACTGGAGCGATCCAGCCAACGTGAAAGAGCTTTCGAATCACTGCTCCCCCAACCTGGAGTATATATCCATCAAGTGCCGGCCTTTCTTTCTCCCGAGAGAGTTAACATCGATAATCTTGGTCGGAGTGTATATTCCCCCACAAGCAAACACAGGCGACGCGCTGTCCCTGCTTCACGACGAGGTAAATAGAATCCAAACAGCAAATATTGACGCTGCCATTGTGGTTGTGGGCGATTTCAATAGCGCAAATCTGAGGAAAGTATTGCCGGACTTCTACCAGCATGTGACTTGTAACACCAGAGGCGGTAGCATTTTAAACCACTGTTACTCGCAATTCAAGTGTGGATACAAGGCTCATTCTGCCAGTGGTTTCGGCAAGTCGGATCATGCGGCCATCTTTCTTTCTCCGGAGTATAAATAAAGAATTAAGTGCACGCCGGTAGTCTCGCGAGAGGTGCAGAAATGGTCTGTGGAATCAGAGGAGACGCTCCAAGCTGCACTGGAATGTACAGACTGGGGTGTGTTCCGCGATAACACAGATAACATTAATGACTACACAGAGACAGTGCTGGACTTTGTTCGTACTTTGGTGGAAGAAACAATCCCCACTACCACAATTAGAGTTTACCCAAATAAAAAACCCTGGGTAGACAAATCCGTCCGTGAAGCTCTGAAAGCGCGCACCACAGCATACAATGCCGGGCTTGTGGCAGGCAACATGAATGACCACAAGGTGGCGAGACACAACGTAAGGAGGACAGTAATAGAAGCAAAACAGCGCTACAGGAATACAATTTTACTTCAGTTTGAACAGGCTGACTCCGGAGCTATGTGGCAGGGCCTCAAAACGATGCACCTCCCTCAAACTGAACAGTGACATCTCCTTAGCAAATGATCTCAATACCTTCTATGCAAGGTTTGAGGCTGGGAATAACAACACCAGCCTACAAGCCACTGCAATGGAGGGGGGGGGGGGTCTGCTGATGGAGACTCAGTGTTCAGGGTAACAGAACATGAGGTGAGGAGGACCTTTAAGAAAGTGAATATCAGGAAGGCAGCATGACCGGACGGCATCCCCGGCCGAGTCCTAAAGGTTTGTGCCGACCAACTGGCCCCGGTATTCACTGACATATTTAACCTGTCCTTGGATCAGGCTGTCATCCCCACCTGTCTGAAGAAGTCCACTATCATCCCTGTACCTAAAAAATCCAAGCCTGCTTGCCTCAACGACTACCGCCCTGTAGCTCTCACCTCCATAGCCATGAAGTGCTTTGAGAAGCTAGTGTGGTAGATTTCCCAAGCAAAATGTATACATGTACAGGGTCTGTCGTCCGCCAGGAGTCGTTGGTGAACAGGGTAAAACATTACATCATACATTCTAGTCCAAGAGGGTCTCCACCCTTCTCCTGGAGAGCAGGAGGGGAGGGGACATAGATTGGATTAGCACATAGTGGTAAAATAGATGATAAGGTCTTGAGACAGAGTGATTTAGCATTTTAAGAGGTAACACAACAACAGAGACTTCTGTCTCTCTTTCCCAGGCCGAAACTCAACGACAATAGACTATAGAAATGGCTTGTTGACCATCTCCACTTAAACAAAGGAATGGCCCGGAGACACCCAACCCTGATATTTACAGGAGACTTTTGGCTGGCTGAAACAATGGGGTTGACACCAGACCCTTAAGCCTTATCGTGATTACTTCCCCCAACTGCCAACTGCAGCTGTTAAATACAGTTGAGTAAAACGTTGCCTCCAGCAAAAGATATGACCTTAAAAGGAAATTCCGGTATAGGCCTACTCAAAAAGGCTGTTACCTAGATTCAGCCAATCAAAAGTGTGGGTAGGCTAAAAACGGCAACAAACACTGGTCCTCCAATTGGAAGCTCTCTCTCTCATAGAAAGGTCCGCCCTTCCTGACGTAATGCTGGGGGGAGGAGTTTAGTCTTTAAAGTAAGCGGTTCAGAGCGAGAGAGAGACACAAACAACAAACAACACAGGAGCAACACAACCTTCTTTTCCCCTACTGGACGAAAGGACGAACAACGCATTGAGACGGACACCAGCGAATCCAACGAGAAGGAGCCGAGAGAGATGCTTTTAGTTTAAAGTGAATTTTAGTCTGATTTTCTAATGATCCCTCGGCATAGAGAGTGCTACCATTGAAAATCATTGAATTTTTTTTTACATTCAAATCTTTTGGTTGTTATTAACTTTTGGATCCCATTAAAACCGGATCCTTACATTAATCTGCTCTCTGACTCTTTCTTTCAACCGCCGTCTCTTTGCCGTGGCCTTGTAAACCACGTAGCTGGTTTTTGAAAGTACAATAGGGCTTTTAAGGGAATACACAACGCAGAGCAGATTAATTCTGATTCATCAGAACAGAATATAGCCCTGTTTGTGACTTCACTAGTAAAGGGCTACATCTGCTCCTCCCTCCCCATCAACCTGGACCCCCTGCAATTTGCATACCGCCCCAACAGGTCCACGGAGGACGCCATAGCCCATGTGCTGCACACAGCAGCATCACACCTGGACAAGAGGCAGGGGAACTATGTGAGAATGCTATTCATCGACTACAGCTCAGCATTCAATACCATAGTCCCCTCCAAACTCATAGCCAAGCTCAGGGACCTGGGCTTGAACTATGACCTCTGCCAGTGGGTCTTCGACTTCCTGACGGGCAGACCCCAGGTGGTGAGAGCAGGCAACTGCACCTCCTCATCCATCACCCTCAACATAGGGGCCCCCCAGGGCTGTGTTCTGAGTCCCCTCCTCTACTCCCTGTACACACATGACTGTGTGGCTCAGCGGAACAACAACACAATCATCAAATTTGCTGATGACACAGTAGTGGTGGGCCTGATCTCTGCAAACGACTAGAGGGCCTACCTGGAAGAGGTCAAGGTCCTGGCGGGATGGTGCCAGGAGAACAGCCTCTCCCTGAACATCAGCAAAACAGGAGATGATTGTGGACTTTAGGAGGTCGGGGGTCAGGGACTACAGCCCCCTCAGCATCGACGGGGCACCGGTTGAGAGAGTGAACAGTTTTAAGTACCTCGGAGTCCACATATCCGAGGACTTGACATGGACCACACTCATTGACAGTGTTGTGAAGAAGGCACGACAACGCCTCTACTTCCTCAGGCACCTAAGGAAGTGCCAAGTCAGTCAGAAGATCCTTAAGAACTTCTACTCATGTACAATAGAGAGCATCCTGACTGGCAATATCACCTCCTGGTTTGGGAATAGCATCGCACAAGACCGTAGCAGACTACAGAGAGTGGCACGTTCAACCGAACGCACAATTGGAGTGGGGCTTCCCACTCTCCAGAACATTTACAACAAGCGGTGTAGGGGTAAGGCTAAGAGAATTATCAAGGACTCCAGCCACCCAAACAACTGCCTCTTTGAACTGCTGCGGTCAGGCAAGCGATACCGGAGTCTCATGGCAAGCACAGAAAGACTCAGAAGAAGCTTCTATCCCCAGGCCATCAGGTTGCTCAACGAACAATAACACTATGTAACAACCATCAAATGCACTCACAGCACACACATCCACACGCACACACTCACTTTAAACAAACAACACACTGCAGCACCCACTCTCCACACTTTAGAACACCTAAACACACTTTATATTTATTGGTAAAGGATTGCACTACAACCCATACCTCAGTATACCTTACTGTAAATTGTACCCAAATTGTACCTCATCCCATTTCTGCTTTGCACTATATAGTATATTGTATATTAGTATACTGCATAGTATAGTGTATGGTAACTCAGTTACTTCTATTCTGCATTGAACATTGTACATATGTATATACTGAACACTGTGTCTACGTACATGACTTCTATTTTTTACTTACATTTTTTACATGCTATACTATTTTATTTCATACTTATCGTTTTGTCTAGCACAGTTTCTGGAGCGTAACAGAAAGAAGCATTTTGTATAAAAGTATTCTGTGCTTCTGTATGACAATTATTAAAGAAACTTGAACAAATTTTTTTTTCTTCTTTTTTTTCTTCTTCTCGCGAGGCCCCCCTTCTCGCGAGGCCCAGTGCGACCGCACTGCTCGCACACCCCTAGTGAGTGTGTGACCTTGGAAATGTTGCCATGGTGCCAACATGTGCCAGTGCCAACAATGTTGCCAGTGCCAAATTGCCAATAAAGTTAACGCAATAGTGTTTTGTTGTGAAGACAGTGTGTGACTCCTTTTTGTTCGTTAACATTACAGTAGCATTCTTTATTTAAGCCAGGCATTTTCATAGGGCAAATTAAGCTGTTACTTTGATTTACTTAAAAGTGTTATGTCAAGGGGTTCCACGCAACTGTGACTTAAAAGTAACTTACTGTAACTTGATTATGTATTTTTAATCAGTTAATTTGTGTTCTTATACTTAACATGGTTCAACTAATGAAAGTTAAGTTAGTTGAATGTATGAATAATCCATAAAAATGTACAAACCTAGTTAAGTTACATGTACTTAATTCACTCATGTATAATTTAGTTTTCATTGAGTCCATATTAAAAAATAAAGTGAAGTTACATTTACTCTATTCACTCATGTATAATTTATTTGATTTCATTGAGTCCATATTAAGAAATAAAGTTAAGTTACATTTATTCCACACAGTTGTGTGGAAAAAGTTGACGTAATATTTTAAAGTAAATCCAAAGATTTTTCTTTTTGAGTGAATGATGCCATCCTTATGAAATGCTAGCTTCCCATATCTGGACACGTTACATTTTTACATTTGATGGATTCAGCCTTGCCTGCCTCATCCTTGAAAGTTTTCTCATGTTTGGTCTCCAAATGGTGTTAACACTCGACGTTCAGCAAACAACATTTTCAAGATATGCAGTACACACAGCACTGTCCTTCTGAAACACAAAACCATGAAGAAGTGGGAAGACTGGTGGACAAGCTGATCGAGCTGGGTCTGAGCTCCGCTCTGAGCGCCTGGATACTGGACTTTCTGAGTGAAAGCCAGGCGGTCAGGGTGGGGGGTCAGACCTCCAACACCATCACCCTGAGCATCGGGTCCCCCCAGGGCTGTGTTCTGAGCCCCCTGCTGTACTCACTATACACACATGACTGTGTGGCCAAGTTCAGCTCCAACTCCATAGTGAAGTTTGCGGACGACACAGTGGTGGTGGGGCTGATCTCGGACAACGACGAGAAGGCCTACCGGGAGGAGGTTGAGGTACTGGAACGCTGGTGCCAGGACAACAGCCTGCTCCTGAACATTGGTAAAACCAAGGAGCTGATCGTGGATTATAGGAGAGGACAGCAGGAGACACACACACCACTGAGGATAAACGGGGCTACCGTGGACAGGGTGAGCAGCTTCAAGTACCTGGGGGTCCACATCGCAGAGGATCTGACATGGATAACACACATAGACTCAGTTGTAAAAAAGGCGAAGCAGCGCCTCTACCACCTGAGACAGTTAAGGAAGTTCAGAGTATCTGGGAAGATACTCCAGTCCTTCTACTCCGGAGCTGTAGAGAGCATCTTGACTGGAAACATCACTGCTTGGTATGGAAACAGCACGGCACAGGACAAGAAGGCCCTACAGAGAGTGGTGCGCTCAGCCGAGCGTACCACGGGTATTGCACTACCACCCCTGCAGGTTCTATACAACAAGAGGTGCAAATCCAGAGCCTGCAGAATAATGAAAGACCCTCACCACCCCAACAACAGCCTGTTCATGCTGCTGAGGTCAGGCAGACGCCTGCGAATACCAGCTACTAGGACAGAAAGACTTCGGCCAGCTTCTTCCCCCAGGCCATCAGAGCCTTGAACACTGAACTCTCCACACACAAGCACACATGAGCACACACACAACACACACACTGTACACGCTCACACACTAGCAGCCACTTTAACATGAGCAAGCACACACTCATGCTGCACACGCCCACACTTACGGCCACTAAGGAAAGGTCACTTTAAAAATAGTAAAGTATAACCTGAGATTGTATAAATTAGCATGTACAGAAAGACCCAGTGCCTCATCCGTAGCTAACAGTGTATTGCACTACCAAAGGACCTAGCATGTCCTCCATGCTCTGTAAATAACTTATGTACATATACCGATATGCCCTACTATGTTACTTGTTTATTGCACAATGTTACTTGTTTATTGCACAATGTTGTTCTATTGGATTCTATTATATGTTATTACTACTGTATTGCACATTGTTGTGGGCAAGACCACCCGCATTTCATTGTATACTTGTATGCCGTGACAAATAAAACTCTTGACTTGACTTGACTTGATCCCGTCGGTATATAAGTGTCCGCGAGGGACGGGGTCACTTTGGGTGAGAGCCATTCAAGCCATATTCTCTGACTTTGTATTTGATACTTTCATTCTGAGTTAATAAATTGTATTAACCGGATCTCCATTGACTGAGTAATTTATTATGTTAATCAACACCATCTAAGACCAATGAAGTTCTCGGGGAGGAGATGAGACACGGTGGAGATTGTGGAGCAGACTAGTTTGTTCTGAGAGGTCTGGAGATTTTGAGTGTTTGGTGGTATTTGAGTACCAAGTGGCACTAGATGTGCTCTGTTGATGAATGAAAGAAAGATATCCTTTTTATTTTTTTTTAAGATTTTTTTTTTGGCATTTTACTGCTTTATTTCAGACAGGCCCGACAGAGAGGAAGGATGAGAGAAGACATGCGGCAAAGGTCGCCGGTTCCGGGACTCGAACCCGGGACGTCCGAGTTGCACTGCAGCGCAGCTAGGTGGTGCGTAACTAATGAAGATATTCTTGTTGGGAATTTTGTTTTTTGATTGACTTTAGCAATCAGCTTTAGGGCCATGTTGTCCAGGATGCACCCCAAGTATGTGACCTCATCTTTATTTTAGATTTATTAAGATTGGCTCTTGAGGCAAACAGAATTTATTCTGTTTTGCAGAGATGTAAAGATCCATTTGCATGATGTTCTGTCAAAGCCCATGGCCCTCAACTTGCTCAGCAAGATGCCAAATGCCTTTTGCAGGTCTAACATGACCATGCCACAGTAATTACCCCCATCAACCTCCTGTCTGATGTGGTCACTCAGTGAGGAAAAGCAGACAGGTGTCCGTGGAATGTGATTTTCTGAAGCCTGACTGGAATTCAAATAGAAGCTTATGTGATGTTAGATAGCTATACATTTGTTTGAAAATTAACCTCTGTATAACCTTTGAGATTGAACAAAGGATGGAGACAGGACTGTAGTTACCGGGTCCAACTTGCTTCCTTTTTTGTATAGAGGGGTTACTCTCGCCATTTTGAATTCCTGTGGGAAATGACACTGACCAATGGACAGGTTGGCTATGTGGGCAATGACCTCAGCTGAGTCCCTCACAAACCTGGTCAAGACCAGTAGCCTTTGAGGGTTTAAGAGCCCGCATCTTTGCCAGCACATCCTCCCTAGATACCTTAGAAAATGAGAATTTATCAGCTTGCACCCCAAGTTTTTTTTATAAAATTACTGAATATGCTTTTCACCATAGATACCAGAATGATCAAGTAATTTGTTCACTAAAGGTCAATCAATCAAATGTATTTATATCGCCCTGTAGCTCTCACCTCCATAGCCATGAAGTGCTTTGAGAAGCTATAAAAGGGCTACATCTGCTCCTCCCTCCCCATCAACATGGACCCCCTGCAATTTGCATACCGCCCCAACAGGTCCACGGAGGACGCCATAGCCCATGTGCTGCACACAGCAGCATCACACCTGGACAAGAGGCAGGGGAACTATGTGAGAATGCTATTCATCGACTACAGCTCGGCATTCAATACCATAGTCCCCTCCATACTCATAGCCAAGCTCAGGGACCTGGGCTTGAACTATGACCTCTGCCAGTGGGTCTTGGACTTCCTGACTGGCAGACCCCAGGTGGTGAGAGCAGGCAACTGCACCTCCTCATCCATCACCCTCAACATAGGGGCCCCCCAGGGCTGTGTTCTGAGTCCCCTCCTCTACTCCCTGTACACACACGACTGTGTGGCTCAGCGGAGTAGCAATACAATCATCAAATTTGCTGACGACACAGTGGTGGTGGGCCTGATCTCTGCCAACGACGAGAGGGCCTACCTGGAAGAGGTCAAGGTCCTGGCGGGATGGTGCCAGGAAAACAGCCTCTCCCTGAACGTCAGCAAAACAAAGGAGATGATTGTGGACTTCAGGAGGTCGGGGGTCAAGGTCTACAGCCCCCTCAGCATCGACGGGGCACCGGTTGAGAGAGTCAACAGCTTTAAGTACCTCGGAGCCTACATATCCGAGGACTTGACATGGACCACACACATTGACAGTGTTGTGAAGAAGGCACGACAATGCCTCTACTTCCTCAGGCGCCTAAGGAAGTTCCAAGTCAGTCAGAAGATCCTTAAGAACTTCTACTCATGTACAATAGAGAGCATCTTGACCGGCAACATCACCTCCTGGTTTGGGAATAGCACTGCACAAGACCGAAGCAGACTACAAAGAGTGACACGTTCAGCCGAACGCACAATTGGAGGGGGGCTCTCCACCCTCCAGAACATTTACAACAAGCGTTGCAAGGGCAAGGCTAAGAGAATCATTAAAGACTCCAGTCACCCGAACAACTGCCTCTTTGAACTGCTGCGGTCAGGCAAGCGATACCGGAGTCTAAAGGCGAGCACAGAAAGACTCAGAAGAAGCTTCTATCCCCAGGCCATCAGGCTGCTAAACGAACAATGAACACTACACAACAACAACCACCAAACGCACATAGCACACACATCCACACGCACACACTCACTTTAAACAAACACACTGTAGCACCCACTCCACACACTTTATAGCACACACCCACTTTAAACAAACACACTGTAGCACCCACTCCCCACACTTTATATTTATTGATGAAGGATTGCACTACAACTCGTACACCTTACTGTAAATTGTACCTAAATTGTACCTCATCCCATTTCTGCTTTGCACTATATAGTACTGTACATTAGTACACTGCATATTATTGTATATTATATGGTAACTCAGAACATTGTACATATGTCTATACCGAACACTGTGACCTCATTTTCTTCTTCTAAATTACATGCTATACTATGTTATTTGATACTATCTTGTCTAGCACAGTCTCTGGAGCGTAACAGTAAGAAGCATTTTGTATGAAAGTATTCTGTACTTCTGTATGACAACTATTAAAGAAACTTGAGAAACACATTTAAACATGACACTTGTCAACCAAAGTGCTTTACAGTGGGTCACGTAGCAAAACAATTTAAGAAAGTACTCCCAAAGTATAAATAAACTGAAAATAAACAACAAACAGACAAACAAAGAAACAGAACAACACGTCAAAACAAACAAGGCAAGAGTCAGAGTGAGTCAGGGAAGGCTAAGGAATATAGGTGAGTTTTGAGCTTAGATTTAAACGACTCGATGGTGGGGGCAAATTTGATGGACATAGGGACAGCAAAAACACGGCCCCCCCTAAACTTGAAGTTGGACTTACGGGTGGTTAGGGATACCCTTGTTAGCAGATCTGAGGGCTGTGACGTTGGTATAGGGGGTGAGGAGGTCTGCTAGGTAAAAGGGGGCCTTACCATTAACGCTTTCAGCTCCACGCTATTTCCCCATCTGCACTGCCTGTGGCCACGCTTAAAAATATGGTCATTTTCACAGTGTTTGCAGAGCTATATCTATATTCTATATTATAGCTATGGAGACAATACTATGGCTCATTTGACAGTCACTATCTCTCGTCCAACATGTAAAAAATAGTTAGTTTTTTCATGTATATGTTCTCGTGTTATCCCGTGGTGAATATTGCATAGTTTCAGAGTGATCCGGGCTAATTCCTGGAAGCTGAGTTATGGAGCGATATGTGCATTTTGCGAAAGTCGTTTGCGTTGCTCGCCTGGACATGATACTATTTCCAAATCAAAGGTATATAATAGGTATTATGTTTCATCATGAAGGCATCAAAGGGGGGGGGGGTCGTTTTGTGATGCTCTGATCGTCAGCAACGGCATACGTTTTGGAGTACGTGACATATGATCATTGCGATCGATGTGAAATCATTGTAGGATCAAAGTAGGATTGACGTCATATAGTCCTTACCTTTGTTAGGAGGTATTCCAAAATTAATATTCCAATTGTCTGATCGTGATTTCCAGTTCTGATGTCCATCGGGTCCCTGACATGAAATGGGACAAACTATGCATCAAGTGTGCTGGGCGCGTTCCAAGTGGCTCGAATGAAGCATTTCACTTGCGCGGGTCCCATTCTCCGCCCGGACCATATAAAATGTAACACACAGTGTGAAATAAGGTTTCAAAGGGTACTGCCACCTAGCAGGATTCGGCCGGCATTGCAATCTCGAGGTCTCAGAATGAGTCCCAATGATGAGATTCGGGGGTTCTGGTGCTCAACGCATGGCAGCGAAACCCGAGAAATGTCAGGTCTGGCGCTGAATGTGTTAAGAGCTTTGTAGACGAATAAGATAACTTTGAATTCTATCCTATAGCGTACTGGGAGCCAATGAAGGGAGGCAAGAACAGGGGTAATACGAGCTCTCTTCCGAGTACGTGTGACTGTGAGCAATCTAGCAGCGGCGTTGTGGGGTAGCTGTAGGATGGCGACTTATTAAGCCCCAGGTACAGGGAGTTACAGTAATCAAGTCGTGATGCTATGAAGGCGTGAATGACTCTCTCAAGATCTGAGGGGGAGAGAATGGCCTTGATCCTAGCTAGGTCCGAAGCTCGAAAAAAAAACCTTCACCACCGAATTCACCTGCCTAGACACAGCGAGACAGCACCCCCTAATAGGAAAAAAATTATTTGAATAGATACAGGGCCGCCTCAGGGGGTGTGCGAGCAGTGCGGTCGCACAGGGCCTCGCGGGAAGGGGGGCCTCGCACAAAAAATTAAAAGAAAAAATAAAAGAAAAATATTTTTTATTTATAATTTTTTGAATTTTTTAATTTTTTTTTTTAATTTTAATTTTAATTTTTTGCGAGGCCCCCCTTCCCGTGAGGCCCTTTTTCATCACAGACCTAAAATCTAGTTTTGCTTATATGCTTATATATTTCACATTAGACACGTTCCTGGCTCTGAGGCTCTGCAGGCAGCAGAATTGGTTTCAATGAGGGGAGGGGTTACAGCCAGGTAAGGTAGCGTCTGTTGAGTTCATTGTGTGTGTCTGTGTGCGTGCCGGGGGGGGGGGGGGCGTGAACCGACTCATTGCCAGACGTGAGCGATTCGGCTCACGCTCACGGCAATGAATCGGCTCTTATGAACGAGTCGCTCATGACCGACCCATCACTAGCGTCTGACTATTTTGCGCGTGCAGCATTGGAGCCTAGGTTATGCCAGCCAAGATGAAGAGGACATCGTTCGGCAGATGGACTGAAGATGAAAGTTGTTGCATGTTAGACAGTTCAGTCAGGCTAGCCATCCCGGCTAAAGACAGGGACAGCTAGTTAGCTTTAGCTACGTTATAATATTAAGTGTGGTTCAGTCGGGATATAGCCATGATGATGTCGGCTAGTAGCTAGCTTAGCTAAAGGCTAACTAGCGTTAGCTAAGCTAGAGATAGCGCGTGCAGCATTGTTATGCCAAGATGAAGAGGATGGTCGTTCGGCAGATGAACTTCGTCAACTCCACGCGGTTGTCTCCATCCTCTTGGACGTTTGGTGAGTTTTTAATGCACTCTGTTCTATTCCCGCCGTGGATATCTCTCTCTCTCTCTCTCTGGAGCCAAACTGGCCGACTAGCTGTTGTAGTACTAGTAGCTAACGGTGTGTGGCCTGGTGTCAGCACCTGTATTGCTTTTCTCATGTTGTACAGTTTTTCAGTGGTAGCCGCATAGCTTGCTTCTGCGTTAGCTAATGGTTAGCGATAGCCGGGTTGAGCTAACTGTTAGCCAGTTAGCTGTTTAGCTACGACGTTAGCTGCCGGCTGCGCTCGGCTGGGAACGTTAGTTTGATGCTATCAGTTAGCCTAGAGTTAGCTGTTAGCTTGTGCTACGACCATTGACATTAGCCGTGAGAATAGCAGGGGGTTCTGGCACTCTGACTACGACATCATCTTTGACAGAAGATGTAGTCGGGCCTGCACCATGACAAGGCTCTGGCCATAGCTTCTTTTTGTCCCGCCAGCGAGAGGCCTTTCGTCAACGTGGAGACCTGTGTTGCGGCCTTTCGCCCTAGGTTCCTCGTGCAGGTAAGATGTCATGACATTACCCCACTCTTCCTTCCTTCCCCTCCCGAATGTTTTGTTAATAACATTTACATTTAGTCATTTAGCTGACGCTTTTATCCAAAGCGACTTACAAGTTCTGTATGACAAGCCATCAGGAAGGGCACAACTCTATCAGCTGAGCAACAATGTTCATCAAAGTGTTGAGTGCTACAGTGTAGGTTAGTTTATTAGGACAAGTGCATGACAGTACGGTTAGTTAGGGTTAGATTAGGGTTAGATTAGGAGTAGGTCTGAGGCGGCCAGAAGATGCAGAGCGTAGGGGTCTTGAGGGTGTGTAGTTAGAGACCATTGACCGGAGGTAGGCGGGAGCGGTTCCCTTTGCCGCACGGTATGCTAGGTCGAGGGCCTTGAAGCGGATTCGTGCAGCAATGGTGAGCCAGTGCAGGTCCCTAAGAAGTGGGGTGACATGGGCCGACTTCGGTAGGTTTGAGATCAGGCGGGCCGCTGCGTTCTGAATGAGTTGAAGAGGCTTAGTGGCAGTGGCCGGGAGGCCAGCGAGCAGTGCATTGCAGTAGTCGAGGCGGGAGATGACTGTTGATTGGACGAGGAGTTGGGTGGCTTCTTTTGTCAGGAAGGGGCGTATCCTTCTGACGTTGCTCAGGAGGAATCGGCAGGTTCTGGTCGTCGCTGCGATGTGAGCAGAGAAGTTCAACTGGTCGTCGAGGACAACACCAAGGTTCTTGGCGGTCGGGGACGCAGTCACAGCTGCATTCTCGACTGTGATTGAAAGGTCGGTTAGGGGGGAGGATTTGGCCGGCAGGTGGAGCAATTCTGTTTTGCTTAGGTTCAGTTTGAGGTGGTTGGACGTCATCCAGGCTGAGATGTCGGACAGACAGGCCGAGATCCGCACAGAGACGTGGATATCTGAGGGAGGGAAGGAGAGGAAGAGTTGAGTATCGTCGGCATAACAATGGTAGGAGAAGCCATGAGACGTGATAATGTTACCCAGTGATTTAGTGTAGAGGGAGAAGAGAAGGGGTCCTAAAACCGAGCCCTGGGGGACACCCGTTAATAACGATGTTTTTTTCCAGGCAAAACATATGTTACTTCACAACATTTAGAGATACGACATGTGCTGTGTGTGAATTGTCTTGGTCGTTTGTGTAGCTTGGGTAGCGTTGGGCCGTTGGCCAAAGCTGTGTGTGGCCTGGTGTCAGTACCTGGCTAGCCTATTTAGCTGAATGCTGTTTAGCTGTTTTCTCTGGTATAGACCCTCTTCTCTTTGGATTTAAGTGTTGATCTTTGTCCTTTTGGATCTATGTATATTCATGTTGCCTTTGTGAAGTTATCTTTTCCTTCTGTTTTGTTCTTCCATTAAAAGTTGAATATCCTTTTAGGGGCTCATCTTTGCTTATCTCTCTCATACATGCTCTCTCTCTAACACACACACACACGACAAACACACATGCTCTCTCTCTCTCTTTCTAACACACACAGTCTGCCTATGGCTGCCTTTCTCGATGGCTAGGCTGTGCTCGCTGAGTCTGTACCTAGTCAAGGATCTTCAGTCACAGTGCTCAGGTATTCTGCCACTGTGTACTCTCTGTTTTTTTTAATTTTAATTTTAATTTTTTGCGAGGCCCCCCTTCCCGTGAGGCCCTTTTTCATCACAGACCTAAAATCTAGTTTTGCTTATATGCTTATATATTTCACATTAGACACGTTCCTGGCTCTGAGGCTCTGCAGGCAGCAGAATTGGTTTCAATGAGGGGAGGGGTTACAGCCAGGTAAGGTAGCGTCTGTTGAGTTCATTGTGTGTGTCTGTGTGCGTGCCGGGGGGGGGGGGGGCGTGAACCGACTCATTGCCAGACGTGAGCGATTCGGCTCACGCTCACGGCAATGAATCGGCTCTTATGAACGAGTCGCTCATGACCGACCCATCACTAGCGTCTGACTATTTTGCGCGTGCAGCATTGGAGCCTAGGTTATGCCAGCCAAGATGAAGAGGACATCGTTCGGCAGATGGACTGAAGATGAAAGTTGTTGCATGTTAGACAGTTCAGTCAGGCTAGCCATCCCGGCTAAAGACAGGGACAGCTAGTTAGCTTTAGCTACGTTATAATATTAAGTGTGGTTCAGTCGGGATATAGCCATGATGATGTCGGCTAGTAGCTAGCTTAGCTAAAGGCTAACTAGCGTTAGCTAAGCTAGAGATAGCGCGTGCAGCATTGTTATGCCAAGATGAAGAGGATGGTCGTTCGGCAGATGAACTTCGTCAACTCCACGCGGTTGTCTCCATCCTCTTGGACGTTTGGTGAGTTTTTAATGCACTCTGTTCTATTCCCGCCGTGGATATCTCTCTCTCTCTCTCTCTGGAGCCAAACTGGCCGACTAGCTGTTGTAGTACTAGTAGCTAACGGTGTGTGGCCTGGTGTCAGCACCTGTATTGCTTTTCTCATGTTGTACAGTTTTTCAGTGGTAGCCGCATAGCTTGCTTCTGCGTTAGCTAATGGTTAGCGATAGCCGGGTTGAGCTAACTGTTAGCCAGTTAGCTGTTTAGCTACGACGTTAGCTGCCGGCTGCGCTCGGCTGGGAACGTTAGTTTGATGCTATCAGTTAGCCTAGAGTTAGCTGTTAGCTTGTGCTACGACCATTGACATTAGCCGTGAGAATAGCAGGGGGTTCTGGCACTCTGACTACGACATCATCTTTGACAGAAGATGTAGTCGGGCCTGCACCATGACAAGGCTCTGGCCATAGCTTCTTTTTGTCCCGCCAGCGAGAGGCCTTTCGTCAACGTGGAGACCTGTGTTGCGGCCTTTCGCCCTAGGTTCCTCGTGCAGGTAAGATGTCATGACATTACCCCACTCTTCCTTCCTTCCCCTCCCGAATGTTTTGTTAATAACATTTACATTTAGTCATTTAGCTGACGCTTTTATCCAAAGCGACTTACAAGTTCTGTATGACAAGCCATCAGGAAGGGCACAACTCTATCAGCTGAGCAACAATGTTCATCAAAGTGTTGAGTGCTACAGTGTAGGTTAGTTTATTAGGACAAGTGCATGACAGTACGGTTAGTTAGGGTTAGATTAGGGTTAGATTAGGAGTAGGTCTGAGGCGGCCAGAAGATGCAGAGCGTAGGGGTCTTGAGGGTGTGTAGTTAGAGACCATTGACCGGAGGTAGGCGGGAGCGGTTCCCTTTGCCGCACGGTATGCTAGGTCGAGGGCCTTGAAGCGGATTCGTGCAGCAATGGTGAGCCAGTGCAGGTCCCTAAGAAGTGGGGTGACATGGGCCGACTTCGGTAGGTTTGAGATCAGGCGGGCCGCTGCGTTCTGAATGAGTTGAAGAGGCTTAGTGGCAGTGGCCGGGAGGCCAGCGAGCAGTGCATTGCAGTAGTCGAGGCGGGAGATGACTGTTGATTGGACGAGGAGTTGGGTGGCTTCTTTTGTCAGGAAGGGGCGTATCCTTCTGACGTTGCTCAGGAGGAATCGGCAGGTTCTGGTCGTCGCTGCGATGTGAGCAGAGAAGTTCAACTGGTCGTCGAGGACAACACCAAGGTTCTTGGCGGTCGGGGACGCAGTCACAGCTGCATTCTCGACTGTGATTGAAAGGTCGGTTAGGGGGGAGGATTTGGCCGGCAGGTGGAGCAATTCTGTTTTGCTTAGGTTCAGTTTGAGGTGGTTGGACGTCATCCAGGCTGAGATGTCGGACAGACAGGCCGAGATCCGCACAGAGACGTGGATATCTGAGGGAGGGAAGGAGAGGAAGAGTTGAGTATCGTCGGCATAACAATGGTAGGAGAAGCCATGAGACGTGATAATGTTACCCAGTGATTTAGTGTAGAGGGAGAAGAGAAGGGGTCCTAAAACCGAGCCCTGGGGGACACCCGTTAATAACGATGTTTTTTTCCAGGCAAAACATATGTTACTTCACAACATTTAGAGATACGACATGTGCTGTGTGTGAATTGTCTTGGTCGTTTGTGTAGCTTGGGTAGCGTTGGGCCGTTGGCCAAAGCTGTGTGTGGCCTGGTGTCAGTACCTGGCTAGCCTATTTAGCTGAATGCTGTTTAGCTGTTTTCTCTGGTATAGACCCTCTTCTCTTTGGATTTAAGTGTTGATCTTTGTCCTTTTGGATCTATGTATATTCATGTTGCCTTTGTGAAGTTATCTTTTCCTTCTGTTTTGTTCTTCCATTAAAAGTTGAATATCCTTTTAGGGGCTCATCTTTGCTTATCTCTCTCATACATGCTCTCTCTCTAACACACACACACACGACAAACACACATGCTCTCTCTCTCTCTTTCTAACACACACAGTCTGCCTATGGCTGCCTTTCTCGATGGCTAGGCTGTGCTCGCTGAGT
Organism: Notolepis coatsorum; assembly: GCF_963971535.1. NCBI lineage: Eukaryota > Metazoa > Chordata > Actinopteri > Aulopiformes > Paralepididae > Notolepis > Notolepis coatsorum. Next base: position 122,773,666 of record NC_140169.1, read on the forward strand.
CTGTACCTAGTCAAGGATCTTCAGTCACAGTGCTCAGGTATTCTGCCACTGTGTACTCTCTGTTTAGGGCCAAATAGCATTTAAATTTTTTTCCAATGTGTCTCTCTCTCCCTCTCTCTCTCTCTCTCTCTCTCTCTCTCTCTCTCTCTCTCTCTCTCTCTCTCTCTCTCTCTCTCTCTCTCTCTCTCTCTCTCTCTCTCTCTCTCTCTCTCTCTCTCTCTCTCTCTCTCTCTCTCTCTCTCTCTGTACACTGTATATTGACTGTAGAACGGGAGCTCTCTCTCGCTCTCTCTCTTGCTATATGTTGACTGTATCATGCCCAGCCTCGGGCAGCGCTATTATTTAAGAATATGTTGACTGTATGAAAAAAAAAATAATATATATATATATATATTTTTTTTACCTTTTGGGGGGGCTCGCGTTTAAATCTCGCACAGGGCCTGGCATTTCTCCCAGGCGGCCCTGAATAGATATCACTATGAAACTTTCCCAGTTTGTTATGTACATATAAACTAAGAAAAAATATATTGCAAGTTTTCTGAATTGTATGTTTATATATGCAAATGAGGCACTTCCCCATTAAATATGTGCACATTTTATGGATGCAATCAGGCTAAATGAAGTCAAATAAACAACTCAATGTGTGTTATTGACGTTTTATTGTCACTAGTTTTATAGAAGACATGTTTAGGAAGCAAAATATAACAAAATCTCTATCGTCGAAAAAAAGCAAAAAAGGCGATTTTGGGGGTGCTGTCTCGCCTTAAAGTTCAATTTGGGTTCGAAGAACATGCCCAGGTTTTTTACGAAGGGCTGAACTAGGGCAGACAGGTTACCCAGGCTGCTGGTGATAATATTGGTTTGGTTTGGGGGGTGTTAGCAATTGTCGTGAAATACTTATTTAGACAATTTCCCACTTCGTTTTTTTTTCAGAGACGATTGTTCCTTCTACCTTAAGTTAACATTTGTGGTTTTGGTCTTGAGTCTATTGTTGTGTCCTAGATGCCTTTTCCATGATTTTGGGGGATTTGTTGGTTTTCTGTAATATTTTCATTAAATTAATTTGGCTTGGCTTCTTTGATCATTCTGTTTACTTTGTTTGCTCTGTTAAAAATTTGGTTTTTCGTTTGTTTTCTAGGTGAAGCCTATGGTGCATATTTGAAGCATTTCTGAGTTTTTTCACTCACACTCTGTCTGTTACTCAATAGGCAGTGCATTCTGAATCTGTAGTTCAGAATTTCTCTGTTCTCCGCTTGATATAATTAATCAAAATGTTCAATCTAATGAATTTCGTTTGCTCATAATAGCCTGCTGCTGAAGAAAAGTACATGGACAAACAATTATGTTTCCATGATTTTATTAAAACTCATAATAATAACACAAACTGCCTATAAATGGTTATATACTCGTACTGGCATCGCGTCCCGCTCTTAAGCCATACCGAGATATACCTCATCTCATGTACCTAGTGTACTCCATCAACGAATAAAAACCAATACACCCAGCACCTGCCAGGCCCCGCCCTAGTGGCGTACTATATAGTACTAGGCGTGGTCACCACTCACTCTTCCTCTATTTTCGTTTCCATCATAGCGGATGCATGAGACACCCTATGCAACTAGTTGATATGAAAAGTTTAGAGAAATTAGGTTGAGTGCTTACCGAAGATTTGCCTACCCCTGAAATCTTCGCGGCATGTTCTGGCGGCGCTCGTATGGGTTCTGCGACTCTGCAGCGGGATGCGTTTCGATGCATCTCAGCGTCGAGTTCTGTAGTCTCCTTGTCTTGTTGACAGCAGACAGAGGGACAGCGTGTGAGGTGTAGCTATCGAGCTACCTCGCACAAGGTAGGACTTGCGCCACTAGGCATTATCGCTGGTGTTAGTAAATGTTGCTTGTTGTGAGTTGTATATTTGCGCCAGGGGCAGGATGTTTGGGTAAACGTCCCTCTGAGTGGACGTTTCCCAGGCTGTCCTGGAGCGTGCTGCTAATACTAAATGCTATAAATGCTGGGTCACTGTTCTACTGTTCCCCGCTGTGGGATGTCACTAGGCATGACAATGCTGGCGTTTGTGATGTGCTCGAGTTGTCCCGAGAGACAACCGAGTTGTGTATTGGCGCAAGCGGCGGGATATCTGGGTAAACGTTGTTGTTTTCCCCGTTATCCTGGAGCGCGCGGCTAACGCTATGCTATATTGGGCTACTGTTTCTGTTCTGTCTCCCTGCCTACGGGAATGTCTGTCTATACTACAGTCTTCCCTCCTCTCAACCATTCATGCTGACGGTCAATCGGTGTCTACTGGGGGAGTATTGCGGGGGGGGCTTTGTTTACCTTTCATGGGTAAATGGGCTGAGGTCTAGGGCTGGTGTGCTGTTGTGAATATTATGAATGAATGCAGGACTGGTTCTCTCTGGTCCGCATCCTCTTAACGTTGTGTGCATGGGCTTGCCCATTCTACAGTATATTCGTGGTGTTAGTTCATTTATTCATTAACCCCTTCATGGTGCACACCACAGTGGAGGTTGCTGGTTTAGTAGGTATTGATATGACTTTTTTTTTTTAACAACTGTTTTTTATTTTCTCTTTTTTTATATGAAACAAGACAAACAATACAGTAACAGTAATAATCAACAATAAATCACAGGACAATAACAGAAATAATAATAACAATAATGACAGTCCAGTAATTAAATCAGAATGAAAGTAGACTAAAAGACATAAAAATAATAAATACAATACCATGGGCTCTCGCTCGCTCCCCCCCCTCCCCCTTCAGGACCCCCACGTGGGCTATACATCCACTACTTCATACACCAGAAAACTCCAAATTTATATGTGTTCCTTTATCTTATCCACCACAGCTACCCAGACTGCTATGCTGGCTTCATTAACACCTACAATTTGTGCAGTAGATATCTCTAGATAAATCACATCGAGATAGGTGAGAATCCATACCTTCGGGCACATTTTATCCGGTTGAATCCAGCGTGACGCTATCAACTTTTTGGCAGCTGTAAGACCCGCCAAAATGAGTCTCTTTACATGTACAGAGGTTGATAACTGAGAAACATCATTCAACAACAGCACAGAAGGTAGTGTCGGTATGGTCAGAGATAAAATCTTTGATAATTGAGTGGTAACATTTTCCCAAAAAGTCTCAACAGGAGGGCATTCCCAATACATATGCATATATGTACCAATAGCATCGTTTGAACACAAGGAGCATCGAGAGTCAGGTCTGAGACCCATTAGATACAATCGTCTAGGGGTCAGGTAAGTCCTATGAACAAAGTTAAGATTCATCTGTTGGTGATCTGGGTTGCGTGATGATAGCCGAACATTTTCCCAGACTGCATCCCAATCAAGATCTACTTCCAGCTCTGGGATATCCTTCCTCCAAACCGAGTCTAGGGGAAGGACCTTATATGAGGACGTAAGTAAGTGGCGATAAAAGTCAGAGACGAAGCCTCTGGACGTCTCCTTGTCATAAAAGAATTTGTGAAACCTGTGGTGCTCAAGTGGAACGTCCCATGGGATGCCGTGAGCTTTCAGAGCTGCTCTTATTTGTAAATAGAAGAAAAAGGAGGAACTGGGGAGGTAAAATTTGTTGGATATATCTTGAAAACTGCGGAGACCATAGTCATCGAAGATATCCCCCAATGTGTGTATGCCTTTCTTTTCCCAACCAGGGTATCTGATAGGTTGTTGTTCAATAAGGAGTAAATTGTTATTCAATAGGGGAGAATGCATGTGCCATTTATGGTGGTTAGTACACGTTTTCTGTGTGTCACGCCACATCCTGATCACATGTGTAATAAGAGGGCCAAATCTTAAGTTGCATTGCTTAATTGATATGTTGGTGTACACTATATCCTGCAGTCTATGTGGGGCCACTATCTTCTCCTCTAATGGTCTCCAGGTACCGCTGCTTGAGAATCAAACCAGGTGATCAGTGGTCTTAAAGAGAACGCTTTAAAGTAATATTTGAAGTCTGGAAAGGCTAAACCCCGTCGGTTTTATTTCTCTGTGCAGTGGATCTTTTTAATCGTGGGCGTTTTTTGTTCCAAATGAATTTATAAGCAGCAGAGTGCAGTTTTTGCCAGTAACCAGCAGGGGGGGGGGGGGGGGGGGGTAACGGCAACATGGAGCTGATGAAGTTAATTCTGGGCAAAACATTCATCTTAACTATTGACGCTCAGGCCTGTAATGAGTTTTTTATTTATTTTGACCACCTGCTGATGTCATCTGTGATCCTGTCTCGCAAGCCGGAGTAATTATACTTCACCGTCTGGCTTATAGTGGGGAATATTTCAACTCCAAGACATTTAAAGTGTTCTACCATGGGTATATTTGCTGGGAGGATGGTAGCCTTCGCAGTCACATTGAGTGGAAGGAAGGCCGATTTTGGCCAGTTGATCTTAAATCCTGATAGATTGCCAAAAGCATCTATTACTTTGAGAAGATGAGGTAGGGAGGTGGCGGGGTTCTGCATGAACAAGAGTACATCATCTGCATATAAGCTGATGTGATGCTGTGTGCCCTTAATTGAGATCGGTGCTATGGTCTGGGATTGTCTTATGTACTGTGCTAAAGGTTCAAGGGATATAGCAAATAGTCCGGGACTAAGATGACAACCCTGTCTGGACGAGCGTGATACAGGAAAGAGTGGAGAGCAGAGTTTACCTGTTAAAATCATGGCATATGGACCTGTATATAGTACTTTGATCATATGGATGAACCCTTCACCTAACCCCATCCTTCTAAGTACTGCCCATAAATAAGACCATTCCAACCTGTCAAAGGCCTTCATCGCGTCTAAGGATATGACAGCCGTAGGGGTCGCGGCATCCTTGCTGGCATCTATCACATGCAGTAACCGTCTAATATTATCCGTGATCAGGCGGCCTCTTATGAAGCCTGTCTGATCAGGGTGAACTAGAGATGTCATATGCTTTTGAAGTCGGATGGCTAGTACCTTAGCGTACAGCTTGAGATCGGTTCCAAGGAAGCTTAAGGGTCTATAGCTGCCGCATTCGGTGGGGTCCTTATCTTTCTTAAGTAGGACAGATATGAGTGCCATATTGACATCCCTGGAAAAGTGTCCCTCTTTGATTGAGTGTAAAATCATATCAAGTAATAGGGGTCCAATTACATCCCAGAATGAGAGGTACAGTTCGGGCGGAATACCGTCCCAGCCAGGGGCCTTACCACTTTGCAAGTCAGAAATCACCTTCCTAAGTTCCTCTAGTGTAATAGGTGCATCTAACCGTTTAGCGTCATCCTCTGAGAGTTGTGGTAAGTTAATTTGATCAAGGAATTCCTCCAGCTTATTATGATCAAAGATCACTTCTGACTCGTACAGGTTAGAATAAAATGAAAGAAAAGTATCATTGATTTTTTTGGGGTCGGTGGTGACCTTCCCCTGTTGGTCCTTGATGGCAGGGATATCCGCAAATTGTTCACTGGCCCGTATCTTGATAGCTAGTAGGTGACTAGGTTTAGAGCCATGAAAGTAATAATGTTGTCTTGTTCTGTGTATTTGAAATTCAGATTGTTGTCTTAAAATGGAGTTAATCTCCTTTTTCAACATTTTAATTTGAAACTCAAGTCGACAAGAGTAGTTGCGTTGTAAAGAGGAGAACAACGTGGAGTGAAGCCCTTCCAGTTCTACCAATTTGGAGAGACGTTCCTTGCGGAGGTTAGAGGCAAAGAGAGTAGTGTTACTCCTGATAAAACCCTTAACCGAGTTCCATACAATTCTGGGATCTTGTACCGATCCAGCATTAAACTGCAGGAATTCAATGAGTTTTTCTTTAAATTGCAGGTTGAATTCCTTGTTCTTCAGCAGTGTCGAGTTAAATCTTGGGGCTCGGGATGTCATTCTACTGAGTGAACCCTTTAGAAGTAAATATTTGTGGTCTGACAATGCAATGGGCCCCAATTCAACGTCAAAGCTATCAAATAGTCTAGGGGACTCAAAAACATAATCTATTCTAGAAAAGGTTTTGTGTCTTGCTGAGAAAAAGGAAAAATCTCGCGCCATTGGATTGAGCGATCGCCACAAATCAATTACCCCTGTGTCCTTGGACCAGGCCTGTAGTGCCGTAGAGGCCTGTCTCTGGTCATAGGTTGTGGTGTGACTGGATTTATCAATCAAGGGATCCCAGATGGCATTAAAATCCGCACCAATTATAAATTAATACTCAGGGAGATCCAGCATCGCTGTAGTGAGTAAAGCATAGAAGTTAGCGTCATAAACATTAGGGGCGTAAGCCGCTACCAGAGCAATTTTCCTGTTAAAGTAATCTATCTTGGCAATAGTAACTCCACCATCTGCATCAGACCATATGTCTAATAATCTAATATTCAACTTCCGTTTAGCTACTATAGCTACACCACGGGCCTTGGTGCCAAAGGAGGAGGAGCTTATGTTATGATAGACTTTATCCGCCAGCTTTGTATTGTCAGCCATTAAAAGATGCGTTTCACTTAAAAGAGCCACATCAACCTGTTGTCTTTTCATCCATGTTAATACGCTTGTGCATTTATGATGAATATTAAGACCCCCTGTATTCCAAATCAAGATATTTAAATTAGCCATAGTCTAAACAGGTTGCAGTATGCCTGAGTGTAATTCGTCTGGAGTAGCACACCATAATACATATATATCCATCTGTTAAGGTCCTGTTGTTTTATGTTTGAGCATAAAAAAAAACATAAAAAATAAAAAAAACACACAATCCCCCATTCCCACCCCCCTCCCCCCCTTCAAAATACTTATCCGGTATCCCCATACCGAGCATATCAACCATAACAACCCTATGTATATTATCATAGGGCCTAAAACTCTCAAACCTACCATAAGTAGATTATTCTCTCAGTGGCTGCTTGCCACACTCCCAACAAAAAAAGAGAAAAAATGCCTCAAAAAGTAGAGTAAATTCAATTAAACCTTATAAGAACATGGCTAAGTTTAAACAAGAAGAAGAAAAAAAAACTAGAATTGGAATTATTGCAAAAGAAGGGGGGGGGGGGGGTTATAATACGTGTGCAGTGCGTCCACCAGGCTGGAGGAGGGCGATGCTCTGCTGTGAAGTCTGTTGTTTCCTATGATTCACATAGCGTAGAGGTCACAGAATATTTCAGCATTGTCATAGTGCAATTAGACTGCCGTGTCAGAAGAGGCGCTGTGCAACAGTTCGTCTGACTTTTTATCGAACAGATGAACCGCAGATGATGACGCTGGCCGTGGATGCGACTATATGCCGTGTGTGTGGCTAGCAGAACGTATCTGAAACGTTGATGGATCCTTGAGGTCCAATAAAAATATGTCCACACACAGAATAATACAATTAAAAAAAAAAATACACGGACCCACGGAGGTATTAAGCCAAGTCATGACGACGCGTAAGTGACATGCATAAAAGTCATAGATCATTTAAACAAAGCTATCGCTTATCTCCCCAGCATATAGTGGACGTATAAAAAACATCATGCAATAGTTATACAAAACAGAACCGACCGAACCCCCCTTATCAGATGTCGCGAAACATTTAAATAAAGTATCTAGGCGATACACAACGTCACACAGTTAACCTATTTATAAAAACGGATTTATAGAGAATAATATGACGCCGCTCTGCGTATTAGCCATAACGAAGTGCTAACTGCTCAAAAACAGGCTATCGCCTACTACGGAATGGTAAGGTCGATGTCGTGGCCTCATCCTCCGGGTTCTTCAAGAAGGCTGCGGCATCCTCAGGCGAGGGAATCGGTATTCTCACGCCGTCTTTGGTCGTAATGAACAGCCTCGCAGGGTACTGAAGAGATGGCTTGAGACCTAGCTTGTAGAGTGGGCCCATGACAGCTCTGTAGCGGGAATGCTGCTCCACGACTTCAGGACAGTAGTATTCAAAGATTTGGACTGGTTTCCCTTCGTATTCCAGCTTTCCCCTCCTCTTCCGTGCCTCCCGAATAATTTTTTCTTTTATTCCATAATGGTGTAAACTAGCAATAACTGCTCTAGGCCTGGAGCTATTTGTTGTTTTGGCACCGGCTCTGTAACACCGGTCCAATTCGGGTGTCGTAGGAAGGATCTCTTCCCCCAGAATTTCAACCAGTACCTTTGCAAAGACACTAGGTTGGTCGCTATTCACGGACTCCTCCAGTCCTAATATGCGAATATTGGATCGACGGCAACGGGACTCGACGTCGGTTAGCTTAGACTTTAGCTTATCATTGCTTTCTTCTAGGGCCGTACATCTAGCCACTAGCTCGCCCACTGTGTCAGTCCAAGTATTTAAGCCGTCTTCCACAGAGGTCAGACGCACGGCATGTTCACTAACCGACGTCCAGAGGCTGTCGATTTTGGTTTCGATCGAGACAGCGGACGCTCTGAATTCTTTGGTTAAGTCGTTGGTTAAGGATTGCCTGAGCTCTTCAATTAGCCTAGCAATGGCGATCATATCAGCGGGAGCGTCGTCTTTCTTGTATTAATTTCTCGTTGTTTTCTTCGTTGCCATTGTGGTTCTTTCAGCCAAAATAGTTAGTAGGATACTTAAAGGGATGTATACATAAAGGTTTAACCGAGTTGAGAGTATAAAAAGGCTTTTAAAACTAAATATAAAAAAAGGGAGTAGCAGCGTAGCAGTGAGCGACTTCTACATCCTCGACCCGGAACCGGAACCGGTATTGATATGTCTTGAAAGAATATAAGCTGCTGACTTGGAATTCCTGGTAAATATCAATGGCCGCTTGTTGCCTATTTGTATATTCATAGATCATTGCATTCTCAATGAGGGTAAAGTAGTTTATTGAACAATTTGGTGGGCAAACAATATTTTTTTTCAATATAAAAACATTTTAAGGGTAAATACATCTGGAGGGGATCTTTAAGGCAGTCGTATATTACAAATCCAATAACCAACCATGTTTTTGTTCCACTTTGCTGCCTTCATATAGGCTGTTATGAATCAATAAAGCCGAGGAGATGCCTTCCAAAATTGTGGAATTGTTAGAAGGCCAAATTATTAAATATTTTTGCTTTAGAATGTGTATCCTGTGGTGCTAATGGACCCCTGTCTTCTTCTTGACAGGTTGTGGAGGTTGCTGATGTATAGTGGTTGTCAAGAAAAGTCAAGTTTGCAGACTGGCCCCTTCTGATAGACAGTCCCCTACTGTATGTCCTTGAGGACACCCTTCATAGAAAGGCTGGGGCTGATTCAATCGTCTGACCAGGGCCCTCATGCATCAACGTGGACTTTGAACTTGACCTACTTCCACACGTAAGCACGGAATGTAGAACTAGCGTACGCACAGGGAAGTCGGCATTCATCACACGTGCGTACGCAGGCTCTATGGTCCTCCGTGTTGATGAATACCACTTTGTTCTACCGTCAATGCTCGTGCATGATTATCCATATATGGTCATGAAAATGAGGAAACACCCCCCATGGGATGTGAAATAATGGACCGACCCGAGCGGGACTCCGAGAAACTCCACGGAGAATTCACTGCTGTCGAACCAAGAAGACACTATCGCGTATTGTGGGATAAATAAAAGGCGGATTTGTAAACGGTGATGTCAGATATCAACGGCTCCCTAAGACCATTGCTGCAATTCTGCCTGGACAGCTCAAAATACTAATAAAGACCGTTCGTTGACCACTGTTTGGCGTTGGTTGTGTGTCATTATAACCGTGCTTGTAATATGAATGCCTTTATTAGTTGTGTTCGATTGGCTATATGATTTTTAGATGCATCTATTTTGTTGTCGGCTAATAAAGACCGCGCTGGAATATGACTGCCTTTTCCCGTGTTGTTTGATTAATACCCCATGGATTAAAGTTCTCCTCAATTTTATTCCAAATCGCAATGGATCTCCCGTCAATTTTCTACCTGCTGCATATGATTTCTAGAGGCATACTACAATCTATTTTGACGTCAGTATTGGGTAGCCTATATAAACAATATAATACGAGAGCATATACAAGAACAATGAATCTCACTGCATGTATGATAGCCTGCCTTTCAATACATGAACTTGAATCCCATCATATACATAGTCTGTCCACTATAGTGTCATTGCAATGCGTTTTCTATTCTTTCTTATACAGTAAAAAGGGGGAATAACACTATATTAATATGACTTGTATTCTGCTTACAGCTTCGAAGTTCCACTTGTTTCGTTTAACGTAAAGCCTTTTAAATATAATCAAAACGTTCCCGTGTTTCTGCGGTCTGCGCAGAATAATAACGAGTTGAGCTTTATGATTTATGATGAATTGGAAATGGGGGACCCTGATGTAAACAAGACGAAAGTTGGTCTGCATCCCCAATTAACAATTGTATGTACTGAGCTGTACTGTACTGTACCCATTCTGCAATCTGTTAATAAACTTTTCAATCAATCAATCAATCAAGCTACGCGGAGCGCAGTCAGTCAGTAGCCTACACCCCGTATATTCCGATAACGCTATATAAACCATGCTGCATTCATTCTGAGAGAAAGATCTATTATTCCAAATGCTATTTATAGGGTTTTGACCATAATTACACTACTGTTGCTATTTTACAATGAACTATAATGAACTACGGTTCGTACAGAACGTGCCAGTGTTATTATGCACAGAAGCTCATTTCCTTGTTGTAATAATATATTCTACCACTGGGCGCTAGGTACGCCAGGTCTGAAATGTGCGTAGATGTACGCACAAAGTCAAGTTCAAGTTGAAGTTGATGAATCCCACTCTTTGCTTAGAAATGATCGTACGCACAGGGTAAGCACAGATCTGTGCGTAGAACACGTTGATGCATGAGGGCCCAGGTCTTTATTGTCTCACTATTATTAAATGAACTGTCAATAAGTCAAGGGTTGTGTGCCCGTTTCCTGCTGGGACATAATGCCTGGTGTGATATTGAGAGTTGTCAGGAACATATTTAAAATATATATTTTTTTTATGTATTTTTTTATTACAAGAATGACCCATTTTGACATTCGGTACACAATTTAGAGTCTGCACTTAATCTGGTCATGTGGAAATCTTGAGTGGAGCAAACCTTTTGTGAATGTGACAGTGAGCAGTATGAGAGACCACCAACCAGACTTTGCCACCATGGGGAATTTCACCGAAGGAAATATCCAATATGGTCAAGAAACCCTGGCTAACATCTCAATTAAGACAATGAAAATGTAAAGAACTGGAAGTAACTGCAGGAGAGAATGAATTTTATTACAATCATAAACAAAAGTATTTATTTTACTTATTAATAATAACAACACTTCTAGTTCTCAACCATCAGAATTATAGTGAACTAATGGGGGCAGGTGGGCTGAAACTAGCAAGGGAGAGGCAGACTACACATGGGTGTGTCTAGGGGTAAAACAACTTACCCCACCACTCGTGCATTTACAGCAAACAGGTGAAATGAACACAGTGTTCCAATGCTCTTTAACCACTACAGAGAAGGGACCACACCATGGGTGGTCCAACAGGCCAGTACTCAGTTCCACTATAGAGGGAAGATATAATTGATAGGAAATAAGTTACTCAGTCGGTGGGTCCGGTTAATAAGGTTTATTAGCCAGATAGATCAATTGTTACAACAAAGAAGAGAATATGGCTGGAGATCCCTACTAGACTAACCAGCTTCGTCAGTCAGGTAAAAAGATCCCGCTCCTGTTATGAAGAGGTTAGATGTCTTTCTCAATATATACCACAACAGCAACATGTTATAAAATGAAACCAATTATAGAAACAGATTAAAATAAACCAGTTGGCTCAAAGGTTTAAAAAGGAATACAGATGAATACTCCTTTCCACTAAAATGACTAAACACTGGTACATACACAAGGGCTAAACTAACCAAAGGCAAAACAGCAGGTGGAAAGACCTACAAAAGAGCAGATTCACACATAAATTTTGTCTCCACAAACTGCAAAGTATACATAATGGATTTCCCTCAGGTGTTGTATCACACCCTACTTACCGGTATGTTATCTAAATTATACAACGGCATGCAAATATCTCGATTCTGATTGGCTGAAACAGTCAATTTACACATATGTATCTGTCACAATTCCACGCTCTTGGTCCCAGGACCCGCCGACAACCGAATCACTATCACTCCGCGTGCGAGTAAAAAAAAAAAACAAGATGGCGGACAATAATCTTTACAAATGGATATGTTGATAGCGTCATAACGACTAAATAATAACCGATTCTGTCACGGCGAATGTCTTAGTCTCTTACACAATGTTGGATTGTGTAATCTATGGGTCATGAGTCATTGTGGAACAAAAGAAAAATCGTGGATTGATTGATTGATTATTTGCAATTTTTATAATTTTTTTTCTTCCTTGCCCCTGACTGCAGAGCTCACTCTCTCACACTGTCTGGCACACACACACACACACACACACACACACACACACACACACACACACACACACACACACACACACACACACACACACACACACACACACACACACACACACACACACACACACACACACACACACACACACACACACACACACACACACACACACACACACACACACACACACACACACACACACTCCTGTCTGCAACGGCGGAGGAGAGTCAGACTGAGGCTGCGGTTACACCTTTCGTATCATTTCGTATTGTTTTCTTATACGTATCGCCGCGTATCGCCGCGACGTCATGCGCCTCGAGTCACACTTTCGTTTTTTTTCGTTTTTGTCAGCCGAGCACACTGATGTAGTACACTGCCAAAGCAGTAGGTGGCAGTAGGTGGCAAACATGAAGGCAATTTCAACCAATCAGAACGAATGTGCCAATACACTTCCTGGTGGAAGCTCCAGCAAAGAAAATGTCAATAAGGCAGGCGCCTATGCCGCGCCACCATCTTGTCACCATTTACTCAATGCAGCAATAATTTTTCAGCAAAGCCTAATAAAAGTGCAATAAACAAAACGGATACATTCACTGTGTGTTCTGCCTGTCATTTGTTGATGAAACAAAACTAACATCAACACAAGTGACCACCAAGAGCGGATAGTTTAGTCTAAAAAACGATCGGTAGCATTGTTAGCTGCATGCTAACGTCAATGGAGTATGCCATTATAACAATATAGCATTGTGGCTAGAAGCTAACGTTAGCTCACGCTACTTAGCCAGCATCAAAACTGATGATATCGCGAGCTATCAGTAGTTAGATAACATTAGAGACAACGCTGTGTGTATTAAACAAAGGTGAATAGATGACTGGGCCATTTTGTTTAATGCTTGTTAAGTTGAAAGAGGAACTCTGAGCTAACAGGGTCTGAATCCTGATAGCTCACGTTAGCCAGCTGCTCATGCAATCGGTAATGCTAGCAGAATGAATGGATGTAAACTTTATTTAACATATTGCATATGGGTACAATACAATACGGCTCAATACAAACAATTGTTAAGGGAATGCAGACTGTTGTAGCTTGGACTGGGGTCCTTATAACAATAACTTGACAACACATGGTAGCTGAAGCTATTTGGGACACGGAGCTCTGCCTCTGTCCCAAACACACACACTGTTGTCACCGGAAGGGCACGCAGATGGTATCTACTGCGCATGGGCGTTTTCGCAACAACTGCTCCGTGCTGACTACACGCTGTTGTCGAAGCGTTTTTTTTGCGTATCTCCAAACGCAAACACAATTTTGCGTTTCAGCCGTATCCACAAAAAAACGCCAAAAAACGCATTTCTGTGTAGATAGGACATCAAACGTCGTCAAAAACGTATAAAAAAACGCCAGGAATACACTAGTCTAACCATAGCCTGAGAGACATAGAAGCAGCTGAGTGCTGCGCTGTTTTAAGTGAGCATGGCCTATTGAATTGATTGATTGATTGATTGCTAATTTTATTACTGTACGCCTGGTTTCCAACTGGTTAAGTTTAGGCCCTCTAAAGTAGGTTTAAAAAAATAAATAAAAAAATAGGGCGAAGAAAACCTTTTTTCCCTATAGGGCAAAGAAAACGTTTTAATTTGTTTTACCTACTTTCTATAGAAGCATCTAAGAATGAAGTTCTATAGAAAGTAGGTCTGCATCCCCTTAACAATTGTGTATATTGAGCCGTACTGTATTGTACCCATTCTGCATCTGGTAATAAAATGTTCAATCAATCAATCAATCATTCCAATAACAACCACTAACTTCATAATTAAAAACTAAAGAAAAGTTGGATGTGTTAGTTGGTTGGATGTCTTAGTTGAAAGACAGTTGGATGTGTTAGTTGGTTGGATGTCTTAGTTGCAAGACAGTTGGATGTGTTAGTTGGTTGGATGTCTTAGTTGAAAGACAGTTGGATGTGTTAGTTGGTTGGATGTCTTAGTTGAAAGACAGTTGGATGTGTTAGTTGGTTGGATGTTTTAGTTGAAAGACAGTTGGATGTGTTAGTTGGTTGGATGCACTTCCGAGCTGCTTCCACATGGAGGCAATTTCTCTTTTTTGTTGTTGTGGGAACTACTTTTTGTGGCGGATGTTTTTTTCAATAAATCTTCGATTAATGTGTGTTTATTGTATAGCAATAAGGTTGGATGAATGTGGCAGTTGTATAAAAGCATTACACCACTTGCAGTCGTGATTTGTGAAAAATAAACCATGCCTAGGGGGGTCTAACAACCCTCGGCTGCGCCTCGGGCCTAACGACCACCCCTAGGCATGGTTTATTTTTCACAAACCACTCCTGCGCGTGATGTAATGCTTAAATACTAGGTACCTTAGCTCAGGGGTTCCCAAAGTGGGGGTCGCCAGATGATTAAAAAAATCTAAACAAAATGTATGCAGTCAGGCCACTGAACTTACAGTAGAAGCAGGCCAGGCCAGTGTTTCTAGTTGCAGCAGCGCAATAGTTAGATAACCTAGGTGGGGAACAACCAGGAGATCACTGCAACTCACACAAGTTGGAGAACTATCTCTCTCTCTCTTGCTCTCACACACACACAAAGGGAGCCGCATGTGATTGACACATGCTAGCCTGTAATAATCCCCCCCAGAAAAATCTACTTTGCATTTGATATATTGCAAATATATGCCATCACACACACTGGCATTTAAAGGGTTAGAATTATAAAATGAATATGTGGTGTTATGATCAGGGCTGAAGTTGAATAAAATATTGTATTATTTTCAATCTGACATTACAAAAAAACAAAAAATCCATCAAAATCAGTGTTGTTGCTAATCATACATGCTAGCCTGTTTTTTAACAATAATTTGTGATGCCATCACAAACACTGGCATTTAAAGGGTAGAAATAAAAAAAATCCCTGCACCAGAGTGCAGGAAATGAAGTCTTTGTAACAAAAAATGTCCTAGTGGGGGACCCCCAGACCCCCTGCTTAAAAAGTGGCCTGACTGGGGCTATATTTTGCACTATATTTCCTGGCCTGAATGATTTCCCCAATCCGGCCCTGGTTAAAAGCCTCCAATGCTTACTAGTGTGTATGCGTTTTAACGTTTGCATGTTTCAACCATACATTTCCATTTAAGATTTTTTTTTTTTTTTTTTTTACCTCCTATAATAGTGGGGGGCGCGGCTCTCTGACACCGTTATTTGGGGGTCGCGGCCTGAAAAGTTTGGGAACCCCTGCCTTAGCTGAGCAGACACCAGTGGTACAAGGCACTGGGCCACTGCAGGGAGGAAAGGAATGCATACATATATATATAAAATCTAATTCTAAGATTAATAGTGAACAGATCAAGAGTCACAGTATACAAATACCTTGATATTTGGCTTGACAAACACATTTAAATACCATGTGAATGTTCTTGCCTATAATCTGCAGCAAAAGATTGGATTTCTGTACAATAAAGCCAGTTGTTGAAGCGGTTTTGGATTACAGAGATGTCATTTATAGAAATGCGGCAGCTTACACTCCCTGTACAATAGGGTTGGGTGGTCTTCTTTGGCGGAAAGACTAGACGTACAGCGGAAAAAATCAACAGAAATCCCAAATGTATAAGGCTAAGTTTCTTTTAATACATTTTGAACTATACTTAGTTCCACCTAGGCTTGCTGCGGTAGTCAGTGATAGCTGTGTTATTTGGTGTTCAGGCATCCACTGAGTAAATTATGTGAAGTCAGAACCATGACGTCAGTACTGTGAAGTCATGGGACGAATACACGTACCATTACACCCCTACATGGTCCTGAGAGGGTGCAATCATCCCTCAGTATTTCCTCCAGTTGCTGTGCTGAAAAGTCCTTCACTTTTAGATATTTTTGAGCTGTAGCCACAATCACTTCTATTTTCTGACTCTTCACCATTCTGATTTTCACCATACTGTAGCTATAAATGTCAAGAACTGGTATTTTCTCCATCTTACATTCTTCTCGTTCCCCTCTTCCAGACTGTAGGCTCCCTGTCCACCTTTTCCACTACCTGAGCATGTGACATTATAATATTATCAAGTACCTGGCTTTTTTTTATACCTCAATTCCCTGAACTTTCCTTGGGCATTCAAGAGACCGTACGCCATGACCACCTCCACAGGTGGTTCTTCACACAGCTCTGAATCGCATGCCATCTTGCTGCACTTAACACACCTCAGCAGAGGTCTCCTACACACTGAAGCCCCGTGTCCAAATGTTTAACCTCTGGAAAACGACACAAAGGGTCTCGCTGGCAACCGAATCTCGCAAAACACCATCCTCTGTGTTGCCAATTAGTTTCACTCCAACCCACACAGACTCATCTGGTTCCTCATTCGATTGCTCATCATTAGCACATAAGCTGTCGTGATTCATCTTTCTTTCTCCGTCTGGTATAGTGTTTACATCTTGTTTGTTTTGTTTTATTTTCCTACTATGTTGGAGTGCGCTACTGCGTTTTCTTCTTAAGTAAATAATTATTCTTTTTAAATCCTACTCACTAATTATGTCTCTCTCAGATATTTAAATAAACTGCCATATACAACATTCCCTGACGGTTTGCTAAAACAAAGGCTTCATATTCACTTCTTTCATCCCATACTCATAACACATAAATGTGTCTTTCTGCTGAATATTTACTACACTGAACTAATTCATACTGAACTGATTATCTTTCCTGGCAGTAGTCACACTTCCCAGTTGGGTGTTGCATCTGCAATGTATATTCTCCTCTTCCCTACTTCTGTCTGACGATCTCCCATGTCCCACGTCCTGTTATATTGCATATTTAAGTGTCTTCCTGTTATAACCTCAAAAGGTAGTCATATTACAACAGCTGTCTTAAATAGTGTCCCCTGTTGGAACAATTGTTTGCCTCTATACTTCTATTTGAATAGATTGTTCCAGCCTGTGTATTTCCTACTCCCTGCTTCTGATAGATTTGGAATAATCAGCCTAACACTGAGCCCTGTGTATTTCGATGATTTATACAGAGTGGCGCGGCAACAGGCGCATAAAGCCAGGAGGACCAATTCAGTGGCAGATTGATACAGAAAGGAAAAGCAGAGGACACTGTGGACACCGGAGGAGACTAGATATAGACACATCTGTGGCTCAATATATTCTTAATGTTTCTATCCCACTGTAGAAGCCCACTGTAAGCCTCCATTTCTCTTTTTTGTTTGGAGCTGTAGACATCAGATACTATACACACCAAAGGTATTACGTGTAACTGATGTCTGTCAGGCCTTTAAAACCAAATAATCCCCACTTTCCCATTGCTTGGGGAACTCAAAATAGGCCTTGTCAGCCAACATTTGACTGGTTTTTCTTCGAACCAAGGTGGACATGCAATTACGCTTGAAATTGCCAATGAATAGGCTACTCCCTCCATTCTGAGAGCTCCCTGGTTCACCATATCCAGTCAGAGAGGGCTATTACGATCTGCTGGCCAGTGGGGGAAGGAAGAAATCTCTTACAGACAATCCCTCAAGCCTTAATCCAAAGCACACTGCCTCATCGACTTACAACCTTCTTTAGTGAGCAAATGATAGAGTATCTGCTCAGAGACCTGAAAAGCCCTCAATTGTGAAACATTTAGCAACAGGCTCAGTGCAATATACATTTTATAACCACAGTGTGGTTATATGATGATGATGATGATGATGATAGAGAATGTATTTCTTTCCCAGAATAATTTCTTGTAACTTGTTAATTAATATGGCGTTACTAATAAACTTTTCTCTCTGGCTGCCTTCCCAAGCAGACCGGCCTGTTTCAGTCAGATGAATGCATGATCACAACAAACGTTGGCATGCATTCATTAGTCACTAATCACTGTGAGTAATACCACTGTGCAGGCCCTCAATTATGAGACTATCAATCTTTTATATTAATATGGTGGAAGGAAATAGCTTATCATAAATGAAAGGTCAGCTTAGTGTCAATGTGCTATACCGTAAGCCCTATGTGAATGATTAGATCAAGTCATTACCATAAAACAAAATATTGGAGCAGAGCACCTGGAATTGGAATTAGTAGCGATGCTATTGAAGATTGCAACTGAAACTTAACCTATAACCACACATCTTTCAGACCAAAATGCCCTCAAACTATGCTAAAACAGCTAACCCTGTAGAGCCCACATATAGAAAAACATTAGCAATTTTTTTTTACCTTACATATGTTGTTGTAGGAGGCCTCTGATGCAGAAATGAAAGGGTTTTCAAAATTTTTACATTTTTGTAAGTTTTTAGGGAAATGTTGTAACATGGCAACATTGGTCCTAGCTGACAGCAGAATTTCTGTATTTGTCTGTTGTTCATTGACTACAGCTCAGCATTCAACACCATAGTCCCCACCAGACTGGTGGACAAGCTGATCGAGCTGGGGCTGAGCTCCGCTCTGAGCGCCTGGATACTGGACTTTCTGAGTGAAAGGCCCCAGGCGGTCAGGGTGGGGGGTCAGACCTCCAACACCATCACCCTGAGCATTGGGTCCCCCCAGGGCTGTGTTCTGAAACCCCTGCTGTACTCACTATACACACATGACTGTGTGGCCAAGTTCAGCTCCAACTCCATAGTGAAGTTTGCGGACGACACAGTGGTGGTGGGGCTGATCTCGGACAACGACGAGAAAGCCTACCGGGAGGAGGTTGAGGTACTGGAACGCTGGTGCCAGGACAACAGCCTGCTCCTGAACATTGGTAAAACCAAGGAGCTGATCGTGGATTTTAGGAGGAGACAGCAGGAGACACACACACCACTGAGGATAAACGGGGCTACCGTGGACAGGGTGAGCAGCTTCAAGTACCTGGGGGTCCACATCTCAGAGGATCTGACATGGACAACACACATAGACTCAGTCGTAAAAAAGGTGAAGCAGCGCCTCTACCACCTGAGACAGTTAAGGAAGTTCAGAGTATCTGGGAAGATACTCCAGTCCTTCTACTCCGGAGCTGTAGAGAGCATCTTGACTGGAAACATCACTGCCTGGTATGGAAACAGCACGGCACAGGACAAGAAGGCCCTACAGAGAGTGGTGCGCTCAGCCGAGCATACCATGGGTATTGCACTACCACCCATGCAGGTCCTATACAACAAGAGGTGCAAATCCAGAGCCTGCAGAATAATGAAAGACCCTCACCACCCCAACAGGCCATCAGAGCCTTGAACACTGAACTCTCCACACACAAGCACACATGAGCACACACACACTCATGCTGCACACGCTCACACTTATGGTCACTTTACAAAAGGAAAGGTCACTTTAAGAATAGCATAGTATAACTTGAGATTGTATAATATAGCATTGTATAACAGTGTACATAAAGACCCAGTGCCTCATCCGTAGCTAACAGTGTATTGCACTACCACAGGACCTAGCATGTCCTACCATGCTCTGTAAATAACTCATATACATATACCGATATGCCCTACTGTTTACTTGTTTTATTGCACATGTTCTAGCCTACTAGCCTAATTTCTTTTATTGTTGTTCTGTTCATTTTCAATGATAGTCCAAAAAACTGTTCTTGTCCTCTGAAAAGCAAAGACGGACATCACACTTGCTGCACTGCGTCTTGGTGGATTTTCTTTGTCCACTTTTCCACAGGCATCTTCATTCGCTTCTTCATCACTTGTGTCTGATTCCATCTCAAAATCACTCTCTCCATTTTGGATGGCAGCAATCACATCCTGCACACTGTATTGAGGCCCTCTCTGTGGCATTCTGAAATGGAAAAAGTAGAAATAAATAGATAGATAGATAGATAGATAGATAGATAGATAGATAGATAGATAGATAGATAGATAGATAGATAGATAGATAGATAGATAGATAGATAGATAGATAGATAGATAGATAGATAGATAGATAGATAGATAGATAGATAGATAGATAGATAGATAGATAGATAGATAGATAGATAGATAGATAGATAGATAGATAGATAGATAGATAGATAGATAGATAGATAGATAGATAGATAGATAGATATCGACAAGACTAGATCAAATGCAGACGCAGTTGTTCTGTGGCTCTGTCAGCCCAAATAAAGTGATTATTATTATCGCCGGCAGCCCGGCAGGTGTGTCTAATTGCACTGATACAGTGTGTGTAGTGGGCTTGATTGGTCCAGCTGCGCACAGCGGTCATTATTGTTCCACAGAGGTCCGTTATCGAGTATTATTACATGGCGTTTTCACATTCGCCGAAATGCTTGCTTGTGATTGGTCAACAGCCCCCCGACTGCGGTCATTATTTTTCAATAATGACCGCAGATTTTTCAATAATGACCGCAGAGCGCAGCTGTTCGCAATCAAGCCCACTGACACACTGTTTCAGTGCAATTAGACACTGCCGTGCCGGCGATGACGGGGGCGGAGCGACGAGCAGAACACAGCGGAGCCAGAACACAGAGGCTGCCCGCGATAATAATAATCACTTTATTTGGGCTGACAGAGCCACAGAACAACTGCGATTTGTCAAATGAATTAGGTATATTGTTAGTAAGTTAGCCATGTAATAAGCGGGATAATGTATAGCCTACTCGGTCATTGTCGCAAAATAATTGACCTTCACTACGTTTAAAACACCTCGGCGCGGCGCCTCGGTATTTTAAACTCCGTGTCGGTCAATTATTTTGCGACAATGACCTCGTAGGCATACATTATCCCTTACTTATTACATGGCGTTTTCACATTCGCCGAAATGCTTGCTTGTGATTGGTCAATAGCCCCCCGACTGCGGTCATTATTTTTCAATAATGACCGCAGATTTTTCAATAATGGCCGCAGAGCGCAGCTGTTCGCAATCAAGCCCACTGACACACTGTTTCAGTGCAATTAGACACTGCCGTGCCGGCGATGACAGGGGGCGGAGCGACGAGCGGAGCCGAGCGGAGCCAGAACACAGAGGCTGCCCGCGATAATAATAATCACTTTATTTGGGCTGACAGAGCCACAGAACAACTGCGATTTGTCAAATGAATTAGGTATATTGTTAGTAAGTTAGCCATGTAATAAGCGGGATAATGTATAGCGCTGCACTGACAGCGGAGCCAGAGGCTGCCCGCGATAATAATAATCACTTTATTTGGGCTGACAGAGCCACAGAACAACTGCGATTTGTCAAATGAATTAGGTATATTGTTAGTAAGTTAGCCATGTAATAAGCGGGATAATGTATAGCCTACTCGGTCATTGTCGCAAAATAATTGACCTTCACTACGTTTAAAACACCTCGGCGCGGCGCCTCGGTATTTTAAACTCCGTGTCGGTCAATTATTTTGCGACAATGACCTCGTAGCTATACATTATCCCTTACATATCGGACCTCTGACGAGCGCAAGCAAGCATTTAGGCAAATGTGAAAACGCCATGTAATAAAGTTATTTATTTTGAAACTCATAAGATATAGATACAGTTTGCTATAGATAGAGTTTCAAATAATTCTACCAGAAATAATGTATTAATTTATTAAATGCTGGCCTTAACTCAAAATATTAACAGAGAAAACACATTTAGAACTTGGCTATAGTGAATTATCAAAGACATTCTATTTCTATTAGTATTTTATTTGTATGCAATGTCCATGTAATGTGTAAGGTGCATGCTATTTTTACTACCCCTTTCGACCAAGGTTGTGTAATTGCAACAGAGACAAAACAAGCTCAAATGTGATGAATGTATTCCACAATAACTAAATATATACATGTTCTAGACATTGTAATGTGTAATAATTGTAATGTGACTTTGGAGGCCAGAGGGTGGGACCTATAAACAGATTTACTATCCAATAGCATTGTGAGGATGAACAACAGTCCCCATTGACTATGTACATGTGTTAAAAATAAAATTAAAATAAATGTACAGACTTTTTTTTAACTAGCTAAAGGTGATGTTGTCACATTGCAACTGAGGGCGTTAGCTGGAATGTCTTTCACTTATTTATGCTTTCAAATACTAACGGTATAAAGGTATGCCAAAAAAAGGTGATTTATGATGCCCATAAATCTTGAAATTAACCTAGGTCCTGCTGGGCCTACTAGCTGAGCCTGACATGCAGTTGATTTAGCCCTGCCCCCTAAATGTTATTGCTCCTTACTACTCTCTGTTCGATTCCTTTGTTTTATGTATGTATTTATGTATTCATGTAGATACTGTTGGTCAGGTGTAAATCCTGGCAGCTTGTCATTGCAAGAGTAGTAAGGTTTAAATAATAGATTGATGGTATTTAGAGACCATGCAGCATGTGGTTGATTTAACTTAATTTCACTTTCACTTTCTTGTTAGGCTATAGCTGAAATGAGAATGCATCAGTGTTTTTAGAAGATTCTATTCAAGAGAACTTGCCAGTAAATAGTAGCCTACAACCAGTAGCCAACACCATTTTTAGCTGCGACCAGCAGCTCTATTGCTCGCTCTGTTAGTTGGTTGGTTGGTTCCAATCACATTGTATGATGAATTGAAAATGGGGGACCCTGATGTAAACAAGACGAAAGTCTTTCTCTGGTCTGCATCCCCTTAACAATTGTATGTATTGAGCTGTACTGTACCCATTCTGCAATCTGTTAATAAAGTTTTCAATCAATCAATCAATCAATCAATCAATCAATCAATCAATCAATCAATCAATCAATCAATCAACCCCTCTAGCGGCCACATATTTTGCCCTAGGCGGCTGAAATTTGGCATGGAGGTCAAGTGTGTGTGTGTGTGTGTGTGTGTGTGTGTGTGTGTGTGTGACTGTGTGTGTGTGTGTGTGTGTGTGTGTGTGTGTGTGTGTGTGTGTGTGTGTGTGTGTGTGTGTGTGTGTGTGTGTGTGTGTGTGTGTGTGTGTGTGTGTGTGTGTGTGTGTGTGAATGCATGCACATACACAGTTGCAGCTATTGTACTTGTTTTCAGGAAAATCACAGGAAAATCACTGCCCCGTCACTCCTCAGGACCAGGTCAAGCTGAGACTGACAGCTCAGGGAGAGTGAGGTGTTGTCTGGCGGCTGCAGTGCTAGGTGCCCTGGACCCACCTGGACAAAGACATGCTGCCTGGATGGACAACAAAGCAGGTATGCGAATGGAAAGAGAACAAGAACGCCAGCCAGAGCTGCAGCAGGTTGCATGAAGAGAGCTTTGATCCAGCAAGTGAGATATTTTATTAAAGCAGGACATGTCTCTCCTCTTCTTGGATACCAGGACGGCAATGAGAAAAAGTCGAGCCAAGGCCTCTGTGGTCCATTTTTTATTTAAAGTAAGATAGAATATTTTCTATCTATATTGTCTATATTTGCTGTAACTGAATTGTGATAGTCCTGCAGTGCATAAGGTGAAAAGTGCAGAGAGAGAGAGAGAGAGAGAGAGAGAGAGAGAGAGAGAGAGAGAGAGAGAGAGAGAGAGAGAGAGAGAGAGAGAGAGAGAGAGAGAGAGAGAGAGAGAGAGAGAGAGAGAGAGAGAGAGAGAGAGATGAGTGGGCTTATTGTGATATAATTAGCCCTGGTGATGTGTGTGCAGAGCGTTTATAGCCAAATTGATTGCCTTGGTTTGCATCCATGAAATCTTGTATTGCTTATTAAGTCTGTGTAAGACTTCAGCATAACACTGGGGCACTAGGTAGGGGATGACCCCCTGATTGCTACTGGGTATTTCACACACTGCCAACAACCCTGAGTGTAGCAGGGACATTACAGGACCCCATATGGATTTTCAGACCTGATTTAATTTTTTTGAATCTCTCCAGTAATTACTTCACTCAGCATGCAGATATGAGGCTGACCAAGACACCATGTCAAATTAAGCTCTTCCTTTTCAAGCTAAATCTATTTCACATTGAAGTCTGTTCAGGCAAATCTTTGTGATTCATACACAAAACATTGCCTGCTGCCATTCTATTTACTCCCCTGTGATGCCAGTCTCTCTGCAACAAAAAGGCAGTTTCTTCTATTTCAAATTCCATTGTAAAAGGATTACCATAGTCTCTGAGCTAAAGGTGGTCCACCTCCTATCGGCAAAGACCAGTGGGAGATTATAGATAGGACATGCAGATATTACAGAGGACTGACGTCTATAGCAGACAAAACAATCAATATGTTGGCTTCAGTTGAAGTGAGTGAACAGAGATTGTATGAAAACATTTCCATACCCATTCCTAACATAGGCAATATCGCTTTGGAAAGTATCTTGACATGATCTGAATGATATCACAGAGATAAGGGATGGGAACCAACTCGCCTTTATGAATGATATTGCAGAGATAAAGGCTGGGAACCAACCAGCCTTTTGAACGACATTGCAGAGATAATGGCTGGGAACCAACCAGACTTTATGAACGATATTACGACTCAACTCAACAGTCATGTCTCGCCTCGACTACTACAATGCACTGCTCGCTGGTCTACCGACCACCGCCACCAAGCCTCTTCAACTCATCCAGAACGCAGCCGCCCGTCTGATCTCCAACCTACCAAAGTCAGCCCATGTTACCCCACTTCTTAGGGACCTGTACTGGCTCCCCATCGCCACACAAATCCGCTTCAAGGTCCTTGACCTGGCATATCGCGTAGCGAAGGGAATGGCTCCCACCTACCTCCGGTAAATGGTCTCTAACTACCACTAGCGGACTCAGGGGGGGTGCCCCCACGGTTGAACAACGCATGCTAAAGTGCCCTTTTGAGTGGCGAAAAATTAAAGGGTGTGCTTTATTGGTGCTCTTCCAATGGTCTAAACTTGACCATGTGCCCCCACAGTTGAAAAACATCACGCAAAAGTGCCCTTTTGAGTGCTTTTGTGCCCCACAGTTAAATAATGTCATGCAAAAGTGCCCTTTTGAGGTGAAATAATTAGAGGATGTGCCCTATTGGTGCCCCTCTAATTGTTAAACGTGACCATGTGCCCCCACCCACAGTTGAAAACATTGCGCTAAAGTGCCCTTTTGAGTGGCAAAAGCGAGAGGACGTGCCCTATTGGTGCCCTTCCAATGGTCTAAACTTGACCATGTGCCCCCACAGTTGAAAACATCGCGCTAAAGTGCCCTTTTTTGAGTGGCAAAAGCGAGAGGACGTGCCCATTGGTGCCCTTCCAATGGTCTAAACTTGACCATGTGCCCCCACAGTTGAAAAACATCATGCAAAAGTGCCCTTTTGAGTGAAAAAACTAGAGGATGTGCCCCTCCAATGGTCTAAATTTGACCATGTGCCCCCACAGTTGAAAACATTGCGCTAAACCTAAAGTGCCCTTTTGAGTAGCAAAAGCGAGAGGACGTGCCCATTGGTGCCCTTCCAATGGTTAAACTTGACTGTGGGGGCAAGCCTATCTTGTCATTTTAAACAAGTTACCATTCATTCATTCAGCCATTATGCAATACTCACAGCGAAATTAACACGCTGTGTTGAGAGAGCGAGAGAGAGAGAGAAAGAGAGAGAGAGAGAGAGACAGAGAGAGAGAGAGAGACAGAGATAGAGAGAGAGAGCGAGAGAGAGCGAGAGAGAGAGACAGAGAGAGACCGCATTAACTCATTAACTCACTGTTTAGTTGAACCGTGGTCCAGCCGGAGGGCTTGATAAAGTGTATAATGTCCACTGTCCCACAGTCCCAGACTGTTGTTGTCGATGTATATCCACTGTCCAGAGTGACTGCATCACAACACAACAGCATCGAGTAACTAACTAACTAACTTCCTAACCAGAAACTGACGTCGGCCAATCAGAGAGAGCGTCTCCAAGAAATGCGGCTACGGAAAATACTGGCGTCGGCCAATCAGAGAGCGTCTCCGAGAAATGCGGCTACGGAAAGTCTCGACGCTGCTTGCATAGATGATAATAGATCGCTTGGAAAAGCGCCCGGCTTCCATCATAATACATCATATTTCAACGCACAGCGCGTTACGCACTGATTGGATGCGACGGATACAGCGATGAAACCAGTGCACGCCCACTGTAAGCACTATTGCGTCTAGCCCGAGAGAAATGCGGCTACAGAAAGAATAGACGCCTATTGCGTCTAGCCCGAGAGAAATGCGGCTACGGAAAGGAGTCACTTCCTGTTAATGAAAACAATTATTTATATTTGATATATTAACGTTATATTGTGCATTGGAAACACAAACATACTTAAAATGAGTAAATATTATTCATTTTAAACATGTTCATTTTAAACATGTTTTGCCGGATCTCCTCTCTGGTAAACAAGAATACCCTGAAGACTCTGGCAGGAGCACTCATTCAAGGGTACTACGACTATGCGTGCACCTCATGGTACCAAAGCACCTCAAAGGCGCTTAAAACAAGATTACAAACATCACAAAACAAACTGGTCAGACTACTACTTGACCTTACCCCCAGAACCCACCTCACCCCTGCCCACTTTGACAACCTAGGATGGCTTAGAGTAGACGACAGAGTACAGCAACTTGCAATGGGCCTGGTCTACAAGATACACTATACGACTAAGGTACCCATGTACATGTCAAAATACTTCCCAAAAGTCAGTGAATACCACAACCACTACACCAGAGGAAGCTCAACAAATCATGTTAAACCCAGATTCGGCTCAAACAAGGGACTAAACACGTTTCGCAATTATGCCACATCAATGTGGAACGCCCTACCCAAAGCTGTAAAGGAATGTGAATCCCTACCCACATTCAAAACCGCTCAAAGAGCACCTACGGGAGGCTGCAATTCGAAACTGGCCACCGTAATGCCCAAAACCCCCACCACCTCCTAATAGACAGTCTCCTCCCCACGCATGTATATATTCCCTCCCCGCCGTATGTATATTTCTCTCCCACCCACCCACCCCCTCCTAATGTACAGTCCCCTCCCCATCATATGTATATACTCTGTCAGGATCTAGGGGTAACAGTACTGTATATTTGAATACCGTCTATGTCACAAATGTACTAAATACCTATGCCATAAATGTCATGTATGTTGTGTATGTCATAAATGTCTATATGAATTGAAAATGGGGGACCCTGATGTAAACAAGACAAACGTCTTTCTCAGGTCTGCATCCCCTTAACAATTGTGTGTATTGAGCCGTACTGTATTGTACCCATTCTGCAATCTGTTAAATAAAGTTTTCATTCATTCATTCATTCCAATGGTCTAAACTTGACCCAGACGGTTAAATAATGTCACACAAAAGTGTTAGCGATAGGTTATGTATATAACCTAGTTATAATAAGTACTGACTAAGCGTCCCGCTCTTAAGCCATACCGAGATATACCTCATCTCATGTACCTATTGTACTCCATCAACGAATAAAACCAAAATACACCCCTCACCTGCCAGGCCCCGCCCCTAGTGGTGTGCTACTTAGTACTGGGCATGGCCACCACTCACTCTTCCTCGGAAAAAATCGTTTCCAAAGAAAAGTTTCCCCACAGGAACTCAGGGCACGCTAAGAGCGGGACGCTTAGCCAGTACTCATATAACTAGGTTATAAACATAACCTATCGTTATATATCGTACTTGCATCGCGTCCCGCTCTTAAGCCATACCGAGATATGGGGTAGAGCGGACGCGAGGCCCGACAGATGCACCCCCTGAGGACCCGTAAGCCCACATCAAGGGGAAAGGGGAGTCCCGTCACCCCATCCTTCCTAATGAAGAGGGGGCGCAGTCAACTCCACCCGAGTGCGAACAAGAGGGAACTAGAACCCCTTGAACACACAGCACAGGCGGAACCACGTGTGACACAACACACTGTGGCCCATACCCACACACCCCTGCTACCCCACCAAAGGACGGGAAGCAGGAGAGGCCACAGACCTCAGAACCGCCTGGGAGACAGAACCCCCGGTCATGTCCATGAGGTAAAACCTTACGAAGGGACCCGGGGAGGACCATGAAGCTGCAGCACAGATGTCCTCCACCGAGGCCCCACCCAGCAGAGCGGCAGTGGCCGCCACCCCACGAGTGGAGTGTGCCCTGACGCCCCCAGGGGGAGCCAGCCCGGCCAACGTGTAGCAGAGGGCAATGCCCTTGCACAACCAATGGGACAGGCGCTGTTTCGATAGTGCCTTACCGGCACGAGAACCACCGTAACAGACAAAAAGCTGATCGGTAGCCCTGAGGCCCTGAGTACGGCTGAGGTAAATCCCCAAGCACGGACCGGACATGACAGGTGAAGGCCCGCCTCCAACTCACTAGTGTGAGGAGGTGGATGAAACGCCTGAACCACAATATCCCTGGAGCGGAAGGAACTCCGGATATTTTTAGGCACGAAGGCAGGATTAGGCCGCAGAGTGGCACCGCAATCGGAACGAAAAGACAGGCACTCTGGTCGTACCGAGAGAGCACAGAGCTCACCCACGCGCTCAGCGGAGGTGACGGCCAGCAAGAATGCGGTCTTGAACGACAGCTGTCCCAACAGCGCTTGCTCAAGAGGCTCAAACGGGGCGAAGGACAACCGACCGAGGACCAATTGAAGATCCCAACTCGGAGCCAAAGAGCATTTTACCGGCTTAACGCGTCGAGCGCCAAGCAGGAAACGCTTCACAAGAGGGTGGCTGAACAAAACATCACCCTCAAAACCCTCATGATAAGAGGATATAGCTGCTAGGGATGGGTACCGAATTCGATACTTTTGAGGTACCGAACCGAAACACGTCGGTACTACCGAGTATCGAATCAAGTGAGAAACAAAAAAAAAGAAAAAAAAAAGATTTTTTTTTTTTTATTATTTTCTTTACTTTTTTTTTTTACTTTTTTTTTCGTGTCAACGTTCACACGCACAATATATGCTTACCTAGGATTTGACTTGATTCAACAACAAAGCAGTCGGAGCAATGACAAGCCGAAAACTGTCGAAATTGTAGTTATTTGAAGTTTGGATTTTTTTTTTTTTACGACTGAGTTAGGTAAATAAAATTTCTTGAGACTAAAGTACCGAAAAAGGTACCGTTGGGTACCGGTATCGATTCACAGGTACCGGTACCGGTATCGGTTCAAATGTGAAAGGTACCCATCCCTAATAGCTGCTGCATATACCCTCACCGTCGAAGCCGACAGTCTATCAAGGAGAGACTGGAGGTAAACAAGGACAGCATCCAGGGGGCAGGACACCGGGTCCCTGCCCCCCGCCTTACACCACTCTTGGAACATACGCCATCTGCCCGCGTAAGCGCGACAGTGGAGGGAGCATGCACATTCCGGAGGGTATCAACCACAGAAGGGTCCATCCTCTCCAGACTTACCCTCTCACCAGCCAAACCATCAGACGTTGGCACAACACCGGGTGCCGAACAGCGACCCGTGTGCTTGAGTGAGGGCCTTCGCCGACCAAGGAATAGGCCATGGCGGTGCTACCAGTAGCTGGATCAGGACCGGGAACCACACAGCTGCACCCCGGTCCGGTGCAATCAGGATCAAGGACCTGCGCTCCTCAACGTACCCGCCCCAACAACTGCCTAACAGATGTATGGGGGAAAGAATCCCAGGCGGCACGGCATCGGTCCCAGACCTGCCTGACTATGTCTGGACGTAATCCCCACCCGTCGGGGTGAGGACCGCCCCGCGACATTACACCTGTACCCACATTCACCCTGCCAGGGATGTGGAGAGCCCTCAGGCCGCGCAGATGGAAAACGCCCATAGCCAGCCGCCCGCCGCCCGGTGCAGACGGGGGGAGCGTACTCCTCCCTGTCTGATGATATACGACACTGACGTCGTATTGTCCGTCCTGATCAACACCGTTTGAGGACCAGAAGGACCGCTTTCAATACCAACACATTGAACGTAGCGTAGACCGGGCAGCACGGTTTGCCAGCTGCCCCCTACTGCGTTGGCCCGACGTGTCTCCAGCGAGGGAGGCGTCGGTGAAAAACGTGACGTGTGACAGCCTACTGCCCATGGGGACCCCCCTGGTGAGCAACCCCCCAGGGCGAGGTCCCCCAGTACTGACATGGGAACCTTAGCCGCTTCCACTTGCCTCTCACCGGGTCTATTTCCATACTGGAAAACCCACCTCCGTAACCCCCTCCTGGGGTGAAGAGGAGGCCAAGAGGGACCACGGAATGAGCAGATGCCATCATACCATACATATCCCACTGATCCAGCCAGTATCCAGGTACAATATATTAACTTTAATGGAGAGAATCAAGTCAAGTCAAGTCAAGAGTTTTATTTGTCACGGCATACAAGTATACAATGAAATGCGGGGGGTCTTGCCCGCAACGATGTGCATAATACAATAGTAATATATAATAGAATCCAATAAAACGACATTGTGCAATAAAACAAGTAAACAAAGTAGGGCATATCGGTATATGTACATGGATCGGTATATGTACTTTAAGTGAACATATACTGTATGCCTTGAAACATGATTGAGTAGATGGGTATGTGTGATTGGTGAACTTAGATATTTTATTATATAATATTTGTATGTGTTATTGAGGTGTATTGTTTTATTCTATTGTATTGATTGTATTGTATTGTATTGATTTGTGTGGACCCTAGTAATAGTAGCCTATGCCTGTGGCAATGGCTAATGGGGATCCGAATAAACTAAACTAAACTAAACTAAACTAAACTAAACCTGAGACATGCTGCTCTACATGAATACCTGAGACAACCTTTTTTCCACTGCATCTCTATTGCTATGGCTTTCATAACAGTTCTAATAACTTTATTTGTATAGCAGTTTTCATACAGAAATTGCAGTTCAAAGTGCTTCACAACAGTAAAAATACAGGCATACGCGAGCATAAAAAAGATAGAGAGGTAGCAAGATAAGGTTGTTTAACAAATTGTATTATTTGCAGAAGGTATAATTAAATAAAAACACAGATTTGGGTGGTCTAACCTAGTTTGCTAGTTAGGGGATTAGTCAAGTTTTCTAACCAAATAGGGTCCATTTGATATATATAGTTTATAACATTTTAATGATTGAATGGAAAATAAAATAGTAGCTACTTTAGCTAAAAAGGAGCTGTCAATCAAGCAGGATCTGATCACTGCATTGCAGTTCTTATATCTTTAAAGGGTTAGGATACCATGCATCCTGAAACTCCCATGGTTTACTTTCCAACCATATGATGACAGTATTGTGTCAGAAGAGATTTCAGACTAAACTGTAATTCAATAATGCTGTCCTCTGCCAAGATGCCCCTGTGGTATATACAGTACACTCCCTGAGTAAGAGTCCATTATGTATTGGCAGCTACTGCACTATAGAAACCTGAGAAACAATGTAGACTAATCTGTATTTTATGTTCACTTTGCAGCAGGGGTGTCATGCAAGCCACACTTTTGGGGAGGCGCTATAGAGGCCATGCACAGAATGTTTATATAGTTTCTTAACATCCATGGCTGCCTATAACCGCTGGCAACCTGTGAGGTTTTGCCCGCTGCTCACTACCTTTTCTCTGTCTTCTTTAAGCCTACTGTTAGGAATTCCCTACTCACTCTCTCTAGCCCCCACCCTCTCGTTCCTTACCCTTAGTGGCCACACCTGTTTGATATTCTATTATCTCTCGCACCTGTGATGGCAGGCTAATTAGTCCCCCTGTGGGCTTTAAATACCAGGGCGCTTCCCCTCGTTTTGGCGTGGGGTCGTGTTGTATTCATGCTGAGTCATATTCTCTAACATCTAGACTCTTTCGGGAGATCCTCTGGTCTACCAATGCTGTAAGATGGATCTCTCCAGTCACCAGCGCGCAACGCGCATCTTCAAGGGCTTTGGCCACCTGTCGCCGTTTGCCTGGAGGGAGACATTGTACTGCGCTCTCTAATTCTCTACGGGAGGTATTCCAGTGTTCCACTCCAGACCAGCGCGCCAGATGCGCTCAAGCCTTCGCCACCTGCCGCCGTTTGCCTGGAGGGAGACACTGTACTGCGCTCTCTAATCCTCTACGGGAGGTATTCCAGTGTTCCACTCCAGACCTCAGCGCGCCGACGCGCATCTTCCAGACCTTCGAGCTTGGCACGCTCCTCCGTACCAGCGCACTGACGCGCATCTTCCAGACCTTCGAGCTTGGCACGCTCCTCCGTACCAGCGCACTGACGCGCATCTTCCAGACCTTCGAGCTTGGCACGCTCCTCCGTACCAGCGCACAGACGCGCATCTTCCAGACCTTCGAGCTTGGCACGCTCCTCCGTACCAGCGCACAGACGCGCATCTTCCAGACCTTCGAGCTTGGCACGCTCTCCAGACCTCAGCGCGCCGACGCGCATCTTCCAGACCTTCGTGCTTGGCACACTCCTCCTCGCAGACGCACCCCGAGGCGTCTCTCGGTTCCGACGCGCACACCAAGGTGTGGCGCGCACTCTGTTCCTCGGCTCCGACAGCGGCTACCCGGTGGACGACGCCCTCGCCACCGCCACTGTTCCGACGCGCACACCAAGGTGTGGCGCGCACTCTGTTCCTCGGCTCCGACAGCGGCTACCCGGTGGACGACGCCCTCGCCACCGCCACTGTTCCGACGCGCACACCAAGGTGTGGCGCGCACTCTGTTCCTCGGCTCCGACAGCGGCTACCCGGTGGACGACACCCTCGTCACCGCCACTGTTCCAGCACTCTGTTCCTCGGCTCCGACAGTCGGCTACCCGGTGGACGACTCCCTCGTCACCGCCACTGTTCCAGCACTCTGTTCCTCGGCTCGGACAGCCAGCCACCCGGTGGTGATGCCCTCGCCCCGCTGCTGTCCCTTACCTTTACGCATACGCCTGGGTGAGTTTTGATTGTGATGTCACTCACTCAGCGTAGTGCCCTTGCCCCCGTTCCCGCTGCTGTCCCTGTACCTTTACGCATACGCCTGGGTGAGTTTTGATTGTGATGTCACTCACTCAGCGTAGTGCCCTTGCCCCCGTTCCCGCTGCTGTCCCTGTACCTTTACGCATACGCCTGGGTGAGTTTTGATTGTGATGTCACTCACTCAGCGTAGTGCCCTTGCCCCCGTTCCTGCTGCTGTCCCTGTACCTTTACGCATACGCCTGGGTGAGTTTTGATTGTGATGTCACTCACTCAGCGTAATGCCTCTTGCCCCCGTTCCCGCTGCTGTTCCTGTACCATTACGCATACGCCTGGGTGAGTTTTGATTGTGATGTCACTCTCCCAGCGTATTGCCTCCTTTAGTTCTCACTTAGTTATTTGTTTGGACATTTCATCTCCCACTCTGTTTTGTTCTCTCGTGGATATTATTTTGGACATTTCATCTCCCACTGTGTGTTTGTTCACACGAAGATAGTATTTACTTTGTTACTTTGTTATTTGGACTGTTCTGCATCTGCTCTGTTTGTTCCCTTTGAATATTAACCCTCTCCTCTGTTCTGCAGAGCGGCCCAGATGTTTTCCCACCAGTCCCCAGTTCCTCCCTGTCCCCAGCCCGCCTCCGCGGTTCTCTGTCCCCAGTTCCTCCTTTCCCCAGCCCGCCTCCGCGGGCCTCAGTCCCCTCCGTCCCAAGTTCTCCCCTTCTAGTTCCAGCTAGTTCCTTGTCCCTAGTCCTCTATCCCTAGCTCTCCTGGTCCCTAGTCCTCTCTCCCTAGTTCTCCTTGTCCCTGTTTACCTAGTCTCTAGTTCCTCTGTCCCAAGGCGTTCCCCAGAACCTGTTCCCTATGTTCCCCAGTACCTGTCCCTCTGTCCCTAGATCTCCTAGTCCCTAGTCCTCTATCCCTAGTTCTCCTAGTCCCTAGTCCTCTATCCCTAGCTCTCCTAGTCCCTAGTCCTCTGTTCCCAAGGCGTTCCCTTAACCTTCCCTTAGGCGTTCCCTTTACCTTCACATAGTGTTCCCTTTACCTGCCCACCTCTTAAAGGCACTTTACCTACCCCTCTTGTGTTATTCCAGTGTTTTGTGTTTTCTCCCTTAAAGGGACAGTGCCCTTTTTCCCTGTTCTAAATAAATATCTGTTTCTTGGCAAACCATCATACCTGTCTTGTGTTGTGCGATTGGGGTCGGTTACAAACCATAACAGTACGACCCCACCAAATCGACGACCCCAGCCAGCACAGACGGTGTATGTTGAGTTTGCCTTTTTTTTTCTTGTTCCCTCTAGCTCCCCTGTTAGCCCTGTTAGCTCCCCTGTTGGCTTGTTAGTCTCCCCTCTAGCTCCCCTGTTAGCCCTGTTAGCTTCCCTGTTTGCCCAGTTTAGCTTCCCTGTTAGTCCTGTTTAGCTCCCTTGTTAGCCTGTTACTCCCCTGTTTAGCTTGTTAGTCTCCCCGGTTAGCTCCCCTGTTTGCTTCCCGTTTTGCCCTGTTTGACCCCCCTGTAGCTAGCCATGCCCTGGCAGCTAACCCAGTTTCCCTCTGCATGGCCCCGGTCTGCTAGCTTGGCCCCGGCTGTTAGCACAGCCTCTATGTTTATGCAGCCTTGCGGCTGGCATGGGCCCTGTAGCTAGCCAGGCCCAAGCAGCTAACCCGGTCCCTCTGCATGGCCTCCACCTTTTTGTGTAGTTTATCCCACTGCTAGGACTGCCCTTTCAGCTAGCAAGGTCAGTTTTTCTCACACAGCTAGGACTGTCCTTCCAGCTAGCTTGTGCTCTCATGCTGGTCCAGCCCTGTCTGCCAGCCTAGCTCCGGCAGCTAGCGCAGCCTCTATGTTGATGTAGCAGTACAGCTAGCATAGGCCCTGTAGCTATCAGTGCCCTGGCAGCTACCCTTTCCCTCTGCTAGCCTGGCTCCGGCAGCTTGCGCAGCCTCTATGTTGATGTAGCAGTACAGCTAGCATAGGCCCTGTAGCTATCAGTGCCCTGGCAGCTAACCTTCCCTCTGCTAGCCCTTTCCCGGTGCTTCCGTGGTTACCCCTTAGCTACCCTGCTTGCCCCTCAGTTCCTCTAGACCAGTTGCTCTAGACCAGTTCTCTAGACCCAGTTCCTCTAGACCAGTTCCTCTAGACCAGTTCTCTAGACCAGTTCCCTAAACCAGTTCTCTAGACCAGTTCTCTTGACCCAGTTCCTCTAGACCAGTTGCCCCTCTGCTACCCTAGTTACCCCTCGGCGACCCTGTTTCTTTTGCTAGCCCCACTCTTGTGGTGGCTTCCCCTGCTGGCTTGGCCAGTACCTCTTGTTTTGCCCCCTGCCACTCTGTCTGTATTTGTTTTGGGTCGCCGGGTGGCTCCCGTTGAGGGGGGGGTACTGTGAGGTTTTGCCCGCTGCTCACTACCTTTTCTCTGTCTTCTTTAAGCCTACTGTTAGGAATTCCCTACTCACTCTCTCTAGCCCCCACCCTCTCGTTCCTTACCCTTAGTGGCCACACCTGTTTGATATTCTATTATCTCTCGCACCTGTGATGGCAGGCTAATTAGTCCCCCTGTGGGCTTTAAATACCAGGGCGCTTCCCCTCGTTTTGGCGTGGGGTCGTGTTGTATTCATGCTGAGTCATATTCTCTAACATCTAGACTCTTTCGGGAGATCCTCTGGTCTACCAATGCTGTAAGATGGATCTCTCCAGTCACCAGCGCGCAACGCGCATCTTCAAGGGCTTTGGCCACCTGTCGCCGTTTGCCTGGAGGGAGACATTGTACTGCGCTCTCTAATTCTCTACGGGAGGTATTCCAGTGTTCCACTCCAGACCAGCGCGCCAGATGCGCTCAAGCCTTCGCCACCTGCCGCCGTTTGCCTGGAGGGAGACACTGTACTGCGCTCTCTAATCCTCTACGGGAGGTATTCCAGTGTTCCACTCCAGACCTCAGCGCGCCGACGCGCATCTTCCAGACCTTCGAGCTTGGCACGCTCCTCCGTACCAGCGCACTGACGCGCATCTTCCAGACCTTCGAGCTTGGCACGCTCCTCCGTACCAGCGCACTGACGCGCATCTTCCAGACCTTCGAGCTTGGCACGCTCCTCCGTACCAGCGCACAGACGCGCATCTTCCAGACCTTCGAGCTTGGCACGCTCCTCCGTACCAGCGCACAGACGCGCATCTTCCAGACCTTCGAGCTTGGCACGCTCTCCAGACCTCAGCGCGCCGACGCGCATCTTCCAGACCTTCGTGCTTGGCACACTCCTCCTCGCAGACGCACCCCGAGGCGTCTCTCGGTTCCGACGCGCACACCAAGGTGTGGCGCGCACTCTGTTCCTCGGCTCCGACAGCGGCTACCCGGTGGACGACGCCCTCGCCACCGCCACTGTTCCGACGCGCACACCAAGGTGTGGCGCGCACTCTGTTCCTCGGCTCCGACAGCGGCTACCCGGTGGACGACGCCCTCGCCACCGCCACTGTTCCGACGCGCACACCAAGGTGTGGCGCGCACTCTGTTCCTCGGCTCCGACAGCGGCTACCCGGTGGACGACACCCTCGTCACCGCCACTGTTCCAGCACTCTGTTCCTCGGCTCGGACAGCCAGCCACCCGGTGGCGATGCCCTCGCCCCGCTGCTGTCCCTTACCTTTACGCATACGCCTGGGTGAGTTTTGATTGTGATGTCACTCACTCAGCGTAGTGCCCTTGCCCCCGTTCCCGCTGCTGTCCCTGTACCTTTACGCATACGCCTGGGTGAGTTTTGATTGTGATGTCACTCACTCAGCGTAGTGCCCTTGCCCCCGTTCCCGCTGCTGTCCCTGTACCTTTACGCATACGCCTGGGTGAGTTTTGATTGTGATGTCACTCACTCAGCGTAGTGCCCTTGCCCCCGTTCCTGCTGCTGTCCCTGTACCTTTACGCATACGCCTGGGTGAGTTTTGATTGTGATGTCACTCACTCAGCGTAATGCCTCTTGCCCCC
Organism: Notolepis coatsorum; assembly: GCF_963971535.1. Lineage (NCBI taxonomy): Eukaryota > Metazoa > Chordata > Actinopteri > Aulopiformes > Paralepididae > Notolepis > Notolepis coatsorum. Next base: position 122,810,726 of record NC_140169.1, read on the forward strand.
GTTCCCGCTGCTGTTCCTGTACCATTACGCATACGCCTGGGTGAGTTTTGATTGTGATGTCACTCTCCCAGCGTATTGCCTCCTTTAGTTCTCACTTAGTTATTTGTTTGGACATTTCATCTCCCACTCTGTTTTGTTCTCTCGTGGATATTATTTTGGACATTTCATCTCCCACTGTGTGTTTGTTCACACGAAGATAGTATTTACTTTGTTACTTTGTTATTTGGACTGTTCTGCATCTGCTCTGTTTGTTCCCTTTGAATATTAACCCTCTCCTCTGTTCTGCAGAGCGGCCCAGATGTTTTCCCACCAGTCCCCAGTTCCTCCCTGTCCCCAGCCCGCCTCCGCGGTTCTCTGTCCCCAGTTCCTCCTTTCCCCAGCCCGCCTCCGCGGGCCTCAGTCCCCTCCGTCCCAAGTTCTCCCCTTCTAGTTCCAGCTAGTTCCTTGTCCCTAGTCCTCTATCCCTAGCTCTCCTGGTCCCTAGTCCTCTCTCCCTAGTTCTCCTTGTCCCTGTTTACCTAGTCTCTAGTTCCTCTGTCCCAAGGCGTTCCCTTAACCTTCCCTTAGGCGTTCCCTTACTTTCCCATAGTGTTCCCTTTTCCTGCCCGCCTCTTAAAGGCACTTTACCTTCCCCTCTTGTGTTATTCCAGTGTTTTGTGTTTTCTCCCTTAAAGGGACAGTGCCCTTTTCCCTGTTCACAATAAATATCTGTTTCTTGGCAAACCACCATACCTGTCTTGTGTTGTGCGATTGGGGTCGGTTACAAACCATAACACAACCACTGTAAAAAGAAAACGCCTAATTGCTGTGCAGTGGTAGAATAGGTAAAACACTAGAAAAGCATAATATTACTGTTCCACTGTGAATTGTTTATAATATCCAGTAATACTGTGACATTATTAAAACAATGGCAAATTATCTAAAAAAATATTATATATATTTTTTATTATAATAATAATAATAATAATAATAATAATAATAATAATAATAATAATAATAATAATAATAATAATAATAATAATAATAATAATAATAATAATAATAATAATAATAATAATAATAATAATAATAATAATAACAGCACAATATCCTGCAATTTGACATGTCAATTAAAAATATTTTTAAATTCCCACTTTACATTAAAGTAATTGTATATAGTGAGGTCAAGTAAAAAATAAATAAAATAAATCACATCGAAATGGGTGATGTGGGGACTCACATTATCACACATGAATACAATTAGCTTTATTCACCTCACTGCCATCTTTGTTTTCGTAGATCGCTATGAATGCATTTAGATGAATTGATGACTAATTCACTTCCAAACTACAGCAGTGAAAAACAAAGTCAGTCAGGTAATCATGAGCTGGTAATTCCAATAGTGTTTAGACTATTTTGGTTGTTGAAGTGGCATTTTTATAGCTTTCTCTTCCTTACCTCACATTGCATTAAAATTGACCAATATGGTGGCAAAGTGAATTGCTCATTGGGCTCACTGGATTATCAGCATTACAGACATACCCAATTTATGCAATTCTAATACTGTTTTGGGACCACATATCAGAAATGAGCAAATATATAAAGAAAAAATGAACATCTCATCTCTGCATTACAATCACATCGCTGCATGGTTTTCCCCTGAAACTACATGGACCTATAAACAATAAATTGAGCATGGATGTCAACTTTAAAGGTGAGACTTTTTGGTTAATTGAGCCCATTTTTATTCAGATACCCTGAGGTGAAAGGTCAAGAGACCCCTTTCAAATGGCCATGCCAGTTTTACCCATCAACATATAGCCAAATGTATAGCCAATAAGCTAGCATGGCAAGGTTGATACTAGCCTGATGATCTTCATTTTCTCTGTACTAATAGCCTAGTATAATAGCCTAGTAGCCTACTATGTCTTGCATGCATGGAAATGTATGCACACTGACAGCTGTCAGCTGCAGAGAAATGGAGAAGTCTCCTTTTTGCTATACCCTACTTATATGAGCACGAATTCATAGCGGGATGAGAGTCAAGACCCCAACTCACCAATGTGGTTTGACAAACATTTTCAACCAGATGCGTTGATTTCCGGAGAGATGTGCCGCTTTCAGAGCCAAGGTAACAGAGCTAGCTTGCGTAGTGTTCCCTGGGTCTGACATGTCAAGCTCGGCTGATGCCTATTATTTCATATGACAATGCTAGCTTCGCACTACAGTAGCTTAAAGAAATTGGATCTTTATTTTTGTGCCGTCACATGGGACTGATGATGGACAATAATTGTGACGGCCAGGGGAAATGCGAGGCCCTGTGTGAGATTTAAACGCGAGCCCCCCCCCCCCCCCCCCCCCCCCCTAAAAGGTAAAAAAAAAAATGATATAATTTTATTTTTTTATACAGTCAACATATTCTTAAATAATAGCGCTGCCCGAGGCTGGGCATGATACAGTCAACATATAGCAAGAGAGAGAGCGAGAGAGCGAGAGAGAGCTCCCGTTCTACAGTCAATATACAGTGTTATCGCTGCACAGACCCGGCAATGCCCCTGACCCTCCACCAGAGCAAGGCCAGAGAGAGAGAGAGAGAGAGAGAGAGAGAGAGAGAGAGAGAGAGAGAGAGACACACATTGGAAAGAAACAACCCAAAACCAGAGCAAATTGAAATGCTATTTGGCCCTAAACAGAGAGTAGGCCTACACAGTGGCAGAATACCTGAGCACTGTGACTGACCCAATACTAAGAAGATCCTTGACTAGGTACAGACTCAGCGAGCACAGCCTAGCCATCGAGAAAGGCCGCCATAGGCTCCCAAGCGAAGACAGACCCACTGCACACAAGATGAGGTGGAAACCGAGCTCCACTTCTTAACAACCTGCCCACTATACCAAGACATATACTTCCCACAAATTGCAAACACCCAAAGAGACTTTGAAAACATGGACAATAACTCAAAACTCCCATACCTACTGGGAGAAATACAAAAATGTGGAATAAAGCCCATTTGAATTGAAGAGAGAGAGATAGATAGAGCATGTCTGTGTGTGTTAGAAAGAGAGAGATAGAGAGAGAGCATGTCTGTTTGTGTGTGTGTGTTAGAGAGAGCGCATGTATATGTGTGTGTGTGTTAGAAAGAGAGAGAAAGATAGAGAGAGAGAGCATGTCATTTTGTGTGTTAGAGAGAGATATAGAGCATGTCTGTGTGTGTTAGAAAGAGAGAGAGAGAGAGAGAGCATGTGTGTTTGTGTGTTAAAAGAGAGAGAGCATGTCTGTGTGTGTGTGTGTGTTAGAGAGAGAGCATGTATGTGTGTGTTCAACTAATTAATTCAACTAATAAAGGGCTTGTTAAGTTGAATCAGGTGTGCTGGTGGTGGAATTTAACAAATACATGGAACGGCTGGGGTGCTTCGAGGAGAGGATTGGGAAGCACTGTGTTTTAGAGAGAGAGAGAGAGAGAGAGAGAGAGAGAGCTCAACGGCAGGAATAGAATAGGTTGCATGAAAAACTCACCCTAACGCAGAATCAATGGCAAAGTTGGAAGGAGACGACATCGACGCATTTTCCATGGAGATGAAAAGTACCAGTCCCTTGGGAGTCCTAGTTTATCTGCCACACGTTAGCACTCGATAACTTAGCAATTAGCTAAAGGCAGGGACGGTAACTAGCGTTAGCTAACGCTAGTTAGCTAGCGTTAGCTAACACTAGCTAGCTAGCATTAGCTAACGCTAGTTACGCATCCCTGCCTTTAGCTAATTGCTACTAGCCGACATAGCTATAGCCTGACTGAAGGTTCTAACATGCAACAACTTTCATCTTCAGTCCATCTGCCGAACATCCTCTTCGTCTTGGCAAAGTTGGCATAACCATCATACTTGGTATTGATAACAAGCTTATGGCACATGGTGTTATTTCTTCTGCTCCATGCTGCTTTTCAAAAGACATCCACTCGCTCCTCTGGATAGCGCTGAATAGATCCTGTACCTGGCTGACTGTAGCCCCTTCCCTCGTGGATCCGGGAAGAGCCCGGAACACTATTCTACAAACGTGTCTATCTGCAGAGCAGCAGAGCCGCAGAAACCGGAACACTATTCTACAAACGTCTAATGTGAAATATATAAGCATGTAAGCAAAACTAGATTTTAGGTCTGTGATGAAAAGGAAGGGGGGTCCCAAAAAAAAAAAAAAAAATAATAATAATAATATATATATATATATATTTTTTTGCGAGGCCCCCCTTCCCGCGAGGCCCTGTGCGACCGCACTGCTCGCACACCCCCTGAGGCGACCCTGGTGACGGCCAATGGGAGTGCTGAGTGGATGTGGCATGTGATACCTACCCCCGTGTATATATGTTGGGAACGAGTAAAATCCCTTTTTTCTTCCAGCTTGAGCTTTGATGCCCCACTGTGTGTTTATTCCTCCACAACATGGCAATTTTATTATAGACGTACTGGGTATACATGCCAGGATCGCTGTACAATTCCACTCTTGACAACATGTGAAAGATGGTAATGTCGGATGTTGCACCAGGGAACCATTAGCTTTCAGAGGGATATAAAAAATGTGGAGGAGGATTTTATTATTAGACAGAGGGGAGGGCATTATAGAGTTTCTGCATTTTCTTCTTTGTGCCCCCCCCCCCCCCCCCACACACACACACTTAATTTGAGCAATGTTGCTATTTTTATATCCCCCCCCCCTGTAAATGTTTTCTCCCTCTATGAGCGAAGACGTTCCCACTGACCCAATGAGATGTCTCACTTTCTATGTTGTATGCAATGCGGTTTGCTTCGGAATAACAAATTGGAATAAAAAGTCTTCAAATGATGTTCTAACGATGCACTGTGTGTGTGTGTGTGTGTGTGTGTGTGTGTGTGTGTGTGTGTGTGTGTGTGTGTGTGTGTGTGTGTGTGTGTGTGTGTGTGTGAAAGAGAAAGAGAAAGAGAAAGAGAAAGAGAAAGAGAAAGACGTGGCATGCACCTAGCACCACCGATGATGATTGTGATTGGTTTAAAGAAATACAAACAAGCCAGAGCGCTTCCCCCCCTATAGCGGAATGACAATAGGTTCAGCCAGACTTCTCTCCGGCACAGCGCTAACTTAGTGTGGAGAGAGGTCTGGCTACGCGAGACTACAGACTTCATCTGTGGTTTTAACATGGTGCTGTAATAAAGCTGTGCCCATGCATCTGCATTATGTACAACACAACACCCCTTCCTGACAGGCAGCGACGCGAGTGAGCGTGATTGTGAAAATGATTTAAAATGTATTCGTTTCAATCAGACTATCGTGACCTGCCGCGAGCGACAGCGAACTGAGCGGCGATGTCGTTCCCCCCTCAAATATCGCAGGCTGCTTTGCCCCGTGCTTCCAGGTAACACACACACAGACACACTCGGACACGTGCCGCCTCATATCAGGACAGTGTCGCACGCGATTTCGTCTCCAGTTCGCTCGCTCACTGCCTGTCAGGAACCGGTGTTATGCTGGGTTAGTGTCACTATTAATATTGTTTATTTCAATAAACCAATACATTTGTGAACTTTATGCAACCTGTGGACATTTGTGTTTATTGGTGAGATTGCTACAGTAGTTTCACAAGTGATCGTGTACATGTATTTCAGAACTGTTTGAGCACGTAATCATAGTGCATCATAGTAGGCTATTCAGAGCTTTTGAGATGGCCTTCTAACGACTGAAGGTGGACATGGCTTTGGTTATTGTTGAACACGCCATATAATTAATACATATAATTTAAGGTATTCAGTGAAGGAAAGACTCCCGCTATCCCTGCAAGAATGCAGTTGCGTTGTTGTTGTTACTGTAACAGTACCTCCAACTCAGACAATCTTGCTGGGTTTAGTCCAATCAGATTGCGGCTTATTGTAAACAGCCTCTCAGAGCCAATCGAGGACTCTGCTATTTTTGACAAGAATTGATCATTGTTTTGGGTTGAAAAAAAAATTATCTCCCGCAATTAATTGACTACTTAGTAGTTGATGAGTACTAAAATGGAGTAGTTGTAACTTGTGAATACCCTAGGCCTAGTGGGTGCACAGCGCAGTGTTTGTGTTTGTATGGGAAAGAGAGAGACTTTGCAGCATGTTTTGGAGCTGCGTTGGTATGTTGATTATTGATGGCAAACTCATTATCAAGCATTTACATAATAGATTGAATTCTCGAATGTTCTGATGCCAAACAGAAAATAATATTTATATACATATATATTTTAATCAACTGACCTCCCTAACATTTTTATATTATTTTCCGTCAGCCCTGCCTCTGTAAAAAGTGTATTTGTCGTCAGAACAAATCGAATCCCGCCTGTCAGCTTTTCATTTTTTTTTGTCTGTTTAAATCCATGATCACCAACCATTACACCATAATATGTAATTGTTTTAATTGATTATACATTTACATTACATTACACATTTTTATTATGATTGCACTTGCACTGTATATTGTTTATTTTATTTATCATGTATTTATTACATTTGTATGCTCGGCGTCATTGGAAATGAGGGAGAAATAAATTGAAATAAAATTGAATGAAGGAAGGTCTGATTGCCAAGAATGGGTTCAGTACTAAGGTTGAAACATGGTCACAAAAGATGGGGCAACGTCTGATTTGAGCTAATTACTGCATAAAGTGAAATTATGGCATTACTTGGATGACGAGATACTTTTACAACAATAAACCATATTTATCTGCTCTGCTCAGTATTGATGTAGCAGAGACCTGGTCAGGGTTGGCCTGAGAACATGTGCCTTCCGCTAAATGTCAAGTCTTTCATTTTCTGTGTGGGAGAGCTGAATGTAATCTGCTACTCTGCATGGGCACTGCTTTTAGAACAGCTTTCTCTAAAAGGGTGGTTAAAGGGTGTGTGTGTGTGTGTGTGTGTGTGTGTGTGTGTGTGTGTGTGTGTGTGTGTGTGTGTGTGTGTGTGTGTGTGTGTGTGTGTGTGTGTGTGTGTGTGTGTGTGTGTGTGTGTGTGTGTGTGTGTGTGTGTGTGTGTGTGTGTGTGTGTGTTGCAGAAAAGCCTTTCATGAAGCTGAAATATCTGTGTGAGTAATCCTTGGTCTGTTAGATCAATAAAGAATTCTAAAATGAATTCAGAAAATATCCAAAAATATAATGGACTGCCAAAGTTGTTATTTCAGAAGATATCCTAAAATATAATGGACTGCCAAAGTTGTTATTGGAAATGTGTTATTTAGCTATTTAGTTATTTGAAAAACTAGAATCAGCAATTATACCATCATCAAAAATATTCAACAAATTGATGTTTACACGCCTGCACAATTATTTAGACTATGACTATACCATCTCACTTCAATGAACACCATTCAGTAAGTGCAATTATTTGTGCCAATGTCACTGAATAAAGTCAGTTATATTTTGGCACTCCAGCAGTGATGACTTCCCTTGTAACTCACGTACCACACTTTGCCAACGCTGCACTCTATGTGGTGTCGAATGACGAATCACTTTCTTTCTCCCAGGGGGCGACACTGCTCTGCTCCCCTCTTAATGGCAAACAGGGGTTTCATTTCGATTTTAAGATGATACAGAATGTGTGTTCCTCTCAGGGAAAACGCCACTGAGCACCTAGATACACACTAAGCCACTAGATACTGTAGAATTCCATTCTCCTTGGAATTGGAGCACTCAAGTTTGAGCACTGCAGTAACTTATAGTGTCATTGCAGGAGGCTTTTGTTTCCCCTGCCTGGGGGACTAAAAAGCAATGGGAGCTCACATGTGGGTATGTAGGATATTAAGCACATTACCATATAAATATATACATATGACATATTACATATTATTATAAAGATATTACAGATTATTATACCTCCATGAAATGAGACTAAGTAGAACTTAACGGCGATGATCTTTTTTTAGGGGTAAATGTTT
>NC_140169.1:122821124-122951124 GCF_963971535.1 Notolepis coatsorum
ACTGGCCATGAGACTCCGGTAGTGCTTGCCTGACCGCAGCAGTTCAAAGAGGCAGTTGTTTGGGTGACTAGAGTCTTTGATTATTCTCTTAGCCTTGGCCCTGCAACGCTTGTTGTAAATGTCCTGGAGAGTGGGAAGCCCACCTCCAATTGTGCGTTCGGCTGAACGGGCCACTCTCTGTAGTCTGCTACGGTCTTGTGTGGGGCTATTCCCAAACCAGGAGGTGATGTTACCAGTCAGGATGCTCTCTATTGTGCATGAGTAGAAGTTCTTAAGGATCTTCTGACTCACTTTGAACTTCCTTATGCGCCTAAGGAAGTAGAGGCGTTGCCGTGCCTTCTTAACTACACTGTCAATGTGTGTGGTCCATGTCAAGTCCTCGGATATGTGGACTCCGAGGTACTTAAAACTGTTCACTCTCTCGACCGGTGCCCCGTCGATGCTGAGGGGGCTGTAGTCCCTGGCCCCCGACCTCCTAAAGTCCACAATCATCTCTTTTGTTTTGCTGACGTTCAGGGAGAGGCAGTTCTCCTGACCACTGCACCAGATCCTCTACCTCTTCCAGGTTGGCTCTCTCGTCGTTTGCAGAGATCAGGCCCACCACTACTGTGTCGTCAGCAAACTTGATGATTGACAGTCATGTGTGTAAAGCAAGTAGAGGATGGGACTCAGAACACAGCCCTGGGGGGGCCCTGTGTTGAGGGTGATGGATGAGGAGGTGCAGTTGCCTGCTCTCACCACCTGGGGTCTTCCCGTCAGGAATTCCAAGACCCACTGGCAGAGGTCATGGTTCAAGCCCAGGTCCCTGAGCTTGGCTACGAGTTTGGAGGGGACTATGGTATTGAATGCTGAGCTGTAGTCGATGAATAGCATTCTCACATAGTTCCCCTGCCTCTTGTCCAGGTGTGATGCTGCTGTGGGGTATGGCGTCCTCCGTGGACCTGTTGGGGCTATATGCAAATTGCAGGCGGTCCAGGTCGTTGGGGAGGGAGAAACAGATGTAGCCCTTCACACGCTTCTCAAAGCACTTCATGGCCGCGAACTTTGGACTTTTACTCAACAACCAACTAGGCTGCAGCAAAGAACTAAAAACCAGATTTACAAACATAAACATAAAGACAGAAAACACGCTCATCACAGACAAACTGGATGTGGCCAAATACCTAAACATATTCTTTACAAACATAGCCACAACACTGGTTAATAAACTACCCTCCCACTCAGGGCATTATGGGCATACTACAAAAACCTAGGGGTCCGCAAAGACGACTTCAAACTGGAAATGGTAACAACAGATGAGGTACTAAAAAAATTGAGCGCCCTCCAACCTAACAAGGCCACTGGCCATGACAACATCCCCTCCAAATTCCTCAGAGACTCAGCAGTCGCCATCACCCCAGTCATGACAAACATAATAAACCTCTCCATAAAACAGGGACACGTCCCCAAGGACTTCAAAATTGCGAGAAAGACCCCCCTGCACAAAAATGGCAGCAAATTAGACCCAGGCAACTACCGCCCTGTTTCTATTCTTACCTCCATCTCGAAAGTCATGGAAAGAATAGTCTACGAACAGGTCGAAAAGTACCTAGCGGAAAAAAATCTAATCTACGAATTCCAATCTGGCTTCAGAACATCCCACTCCACTGACACATGCCTTCTCTATTTGAACGACCACATCAAACAAGAGGTGGACGCGGGCAAATACTGCGGCATGGTCATGCTGGACCTACAAAAGGCCTTCGACACTGTCAATCACAAGCTAAAAGCAATTGGTTTTGATAGTTTATCAGTGAGCTGGATGCAATCCTACCTTGAGGGGAGAGAACAGATGGTGGAGGTAAACGGTACTCTATCCCCCCCCTCACAGTGAGCTGTGGTGTTCCACAAGGAAGCATACTAGGACCGCTACTTTTCCTAATTTATGCAAATTACATGTCGTCAGCTTGTGACTGCAACTTGTTCTTGTTCGCGGACGACTCAGCCCTGCTGGTCTCTGACAAGAACAAGTTACAGGTTGAAAAAACCCTCAGCTCAGAACTCGGCAGAATTTGCACCTGGCTCGCTGATAACAAACTATCATTACACCTGGGTAAAACAGAGTCCATTCTCTTCGGATCAAATAACAAACTCAGCAAGACCGACGGCTTCTCAGTTACAGTGGGTGACAATATTGTCACAAGGAAAGATGAAATTACATAACTAGGTTCCATCCTAGAGGCAAATCTTTCCTGTGACAAAATGGCATCCAATGTAATAAAAAAATTCAACCAACAAACTACATTCTTGTACCGGATCTCCTCTCTGGTAAACAAGAATACCCTGAAGACTCTGGCAGGAGCACTCATTCAAGGGTACTACGACTATGCCTGCACCTCATGGTACCAAAGCACCTCAAAGGCGCTAAAAACAAGATTACAAACATCACAAAACAAACTGGTCAGACTACTACTTGACCTTACTCCTAGAACCCACCTCACCCCTGCCCACTTTGACTACCTAGGATGGCTTAGAGTAGACGACAGAGTACAGCAACTTGCAAAGGGCCTGGTCTACAAGATACACTATACGACTAAGGTACCCATGTACATGTCAAAATACTTCCCAAAGGTCAGTGAATACCACGACCACAACACCAGAGGGAGCTCAACAAATCATGTTAAACCCAGATTCGGCTAAAAAAAGGGACTAAACACGTTTTACAATTATGCCACATCAATGTGGAACGTCCTACCCACAGCTGTAAAGGAATGTGAATCACTACCCACTTTTAAAACCACTCTCAAGGAGCACCTACGGGAGACTGCAATTCGAAACTGGCCCCTGTAAATACCCTAACCCAACCCCCCCTCCAATGTACAGTAAATGTCCTAACCCAGTAATACACAAGACCCTCTTCTTGGACCTAGTAAGGTTTTGTCGATAATCCAATGTACAGTTACCCCCCCCCGCCTACCCATCCCGCCCACCCCACCCACCCAACCACCTCCAATGTACAGTTCCCCCACCCACCCCCCCCACCCCACCTACCCAACCCCCCCCCATCCCACCTCATACAATGTACAGTTTCTTCATCAAATGTACTCTCTTCTCTTTTTTTATACTCTTTTTGTATCACAAACAGTACTGTATTTGTAAATCTGGTATGTCATAAATGTATAGATGTAGCAGTACTGTCTATCTGTATGTCATGTATATCATATATGTTATGATGAATTGAAAATGGGGGACCCTGATGTAAACAAGACGAAAGTCTTTCTCTGGTCTGCATCCCCTTAACAATTGTGTGTATTGAGCTGTACCGTATTGTACCCATTCTGCAATCTGTTAATACAAATTTCAATCAATCAATCATTCAATGGAGGTGAGAGCTACAGGGCGATAGTCGTTGAGGCAAGCAGGCATGGATTCTTTGGGTACAGGGATAATGGTGGACTTCTTCACCAGGTAGGTGAAGGTATGTCAGTGAATACCGGGGCCAATTGGTCGCACAGACTTTTAGGACGCAGCCGGGGATACCGTCCGGTCCTGCTGCCTTCCTGATATTCACCTTCTTAAAGGTCCTCCTCACCTCATGTTCTGTTATCCTGAACACTGAGTCTCCATCGGCAGTGGCCCCCCCCTCTATTGCAGTGGTCTTGTTATTCACAGCCTCAAACCTCGCATAGAAGGTATTGAGCTCATTCGCCAAGGAGATATCATTGTTCAGCTTGAGGGAGTCCGGCGTCAACCACGTCTCCGTGAAGCAGAGAATGTTGCAGTCCCGAATGTCCCTTTGGAATTGAATCCTCGCTTTGATGTCGTCCAGTTTATTTTCGATCGATTGTACATTGGCCAACAATATGCTGGGTAATGGTGTTTTGTGCCTCCTGGATCGCAACCTGTCTCGGACAACGGCTCTCTTTCCTTGTTGTCTGCCCCCCTTCTTGCGTGGGCCGTTGCCGTTTCTTCTCAAGATCTCATCAGGCCATTGTTGTTCCTCGGTGAGCCGATCCAGAGAGCAATCCAATCGGTAAGTGTAACTTTAACCAATGTCTATGAGTGACTGACGGTCATATACATTAGATGCACCAACAGTTGGTACATCAAAAACTCATAAAACTATAAACATTTAAAAAATTAAGCACAGTCTTGACGGAGCCCACAGAGAGGCTGCCGGACAGTGCAACACCATTTTTCTCAAGTCCTGTGAAAATCAGCTGGCCCCGGTGTTCACAACCATATTCAATATATCCCTGGCTGAGTCCGTGGTCCCTGCCTGCTTCAAGGTGTCCACTATAATCCCTGTACCAAATAACTCCTCCCCAGCAGGCCTAAATGACTACAGACCTTTGAGAGGCTGGTCACATCTGTGCCTCTCTCCCTCGCAACATGGACCCTTTGCAGTTTGCATACAGGACAAACAGGTCCACTGACGACGCGGTCTCCCAAGTACTACACAACACCCTATCTCACCTTAACAGTCAGAGGGGGGCTATGTGAGATTCCTGTTCATTGACTATAGTTCAGCTTTCAACACCATAGTCCCCACCAGACTGGTTGACAAGATGATCGATCTGGGTCTGAGCTCCGTCATGAGCGCCTGGATCCTGGGCCCTCATTCATCAATGTGTGCGTAGAACATGTTCTATTTCCACACGTAAGCACGGAATGTAGAACCAGTGTACGCACAGGGAAGTCGGGATTCATCACACGTGCGTACGCAGGCTCTACGCACACCTGTCATGATGAATCCCACCTTGGCTCTGCGCCGAGGCTCGTGCACACTTTCACGTATTTGCATACCAGAAACGCCCCGATTAACCATATACGGTAATGGAATACACCCATGAAATGTGGAAAAATGGACTAAGCCGAGGGAAGCGTGTCATGAGACAGGCTGACAGACGTGTACACTTACGGTGATGTCGGATATGATATCTATTAACCATTGCTGCCTGGGCAGCGCAAACACTAATAAATACCGCGCTGGAATATGACTGCCTTTTCCCGTGTTGTTTGATTAATACCCAGGGATTAAAGTTCTCCTCAATTTTATTCCAAATCGCGATGGATCTCCCGTAAATTTTCTACCTGCTGCATATGATTTCTAGAGGCATACTACAATCTATTTTGATGTCAGTATTGGGTAGCCTATATAAACAATAATACGAGAGCATATACAAGAACAATGAATCTCACTGCATGTATGATGTAGCCTGCCTTTCAATACATGAACTTGAATTCCATCATGTTTGTGTGCGGGACTCACAAGGCTGTTGTCACAATGGGTGGTACCGGTACAGTAATAATAACAGTCCACACAATATCACGATCCATGCCATAGCCTATGTTCTATTAGGACATGATCTGTGACGACAAATGTTCAAGAATGTTTGATTAAGATATCATACTCTGACAGCATGCCTATGATCAACAAAAACGCGAACTTGAATCCCATCATATACATAGTCTGTCCACTATCTGGTGTCATTGCAATGCGTTTTCTATTCTTTCTTATACAGTAAAAAGGGGGAAGAACACTATATTCATATGACTTGTATTCTGCTTACAGCTTCGAAATTCCACTTGTTTCGTTTAACGTAAAGCCTTTTAAATATAATCAAAACGTTCCCGTGTTTCTGCGGTCTGCGCAAAATAGAGTTGAGATGTAAACAAGACGAAAGTCTTTCTCTGGTCTGCATCCCCAATTAACAATTGTATGTACTGAGCTGTACTGTACCCATTCTGCAATCTGTTAATAAACTTTTCAATCAATCAATCAATCAAGCTACGCGGAGCGCAGTCAGTCAGTAGCCTACACCCCGTATATTCCGATAACGCTATATAAACCATGCTGCATTCATTCTGAGAGAAATATCTATTATTCCAAATGCTATTTATAGGGTTTTGACCATAATTACACTACTGTTGCTATTTTACAATGAACTATAATGAACTACGGTTCGTACAGAACATGCCAGTGTTATTATGCACAGAAGCTCATTTCCTTGTTGTAATAATATATTCTACCACTGGGCGTCAGGTAAGTGTGCTCTGACCTGTGCGTAGACGTAAGCACGGAGTCAAGTTCAAATCGAAATTGATGAATCCCACTCTTTGCTTAGAAATTATCGTACGCACAGGGTAAGCACAGATCTGTGCGTAGAACACGTTGATGAATGAGGGCCCTGGACTTTCTGAGTGACAGGCCCCAGGCGGTGAGGGTGGGGGGTCATACCTCCAGCACAATCACCCTGAGTATCGGGTCCCCCCAGGGCTGTGTTCTAAGCCCCCTGCTGTATTCACTGTACACACATGACTGTGTGGCCAGGTTCAGCTCCAACTCCATAGTGAAGTTTGCTCACGACACGTGGTGGTGGGGCTGATCTCTAAAAACGACGAGAACGCCTACCGGGAGGAGGTTGATGAACTGGCACACCGGTGCCGGGATAACAGCCTACTCCTGAACATTGGTAAAACCAAGGAGCTGATCGTGGATCTTAGGAGAATACAGCAGGACACACACACACACCACTGAGGATGAATGGGGCTATCGTGGACAGGGTGAGCAGTTTCAAGTACCTGGGAGTCCACATCACAGAGGACCTGACATGGTCAACACATATAGATTCTGTGGTAAAAAAGGCGAAACAGTGCCTCTATCACCTGAGACAGTTAAGGAAGTTCAGAGTATCGGAGAAGATACTCCACTCCTTCTATTCCGGGGCTGTAGAGAGCATTCTTTAAATAAAAAAAAACATTTACATTTTTTTTGTTTAAATACTTTCTTTTTCAGTTTTCAGTTTACTGTAGACAAGAACAGACATACAAAAAGGAGGCGACAGAACAAAAATAAACAGACATAACAGAACTAAAAAGACTGCCAGACAGGAAAATTAAATGACAGTGTGACTTAACTCAAAGCATTACAGTGTGTTGTATAGCCAGGTGTTACAAGGTGCAGGTCAAACATGAGATATACAGGGGTGAGTCATAGAGTGAGTTATAGATCGTATAGCTACCGCTCTGCGTCCTACTGGAATACATTCCCATATCAGTACTAGCACTGAATAAATCTTCACATGCACCTATATACACCCATCCGTCTGGCCACACCCGCATCCGCTCCTCTACATAAGCAGGGGTGTGGCCATACTAACAGCTCCTTCCTTGTTTTCATCACCATCAAGTGTCTGTATACACCACTTGCGTTTAGAAGGAGCTACGTTGAAGAGAAGGAGCTGCGTTGACATTATATCTTTATTTTCTCTCACTATTTTTCGAGGAAATACAGCGATAATGTCTTCGCCACTGGAGTGTCTAGAAGATGATGATCATTCTGACCTCCACTGGCATTTTCATATTAGGGGCTCGCGTCGCTGAGCTAATCCCCGCCGGCATTCCTCCAGCTCTGCAGTTGGACAGGTATTACCTCCGGCTCTGCAGTTGGACTTTGCTTGTGTTTCATTATGAGAATACCTCCACGCTCAAGTCGGCTATGGTCCGAGAGGGACTTGTGCCGGCACCGCTGTGGTAAACACCGTTCTAAAGAGGGACGTGTTGTCTTCTTTTTTCTCTTCTCTCTTCGGATGAGAAGAGGAAAAGGCAGCGGCTGTCTGAAGTGTGGGCCTGTATTGTGTTCTCACGTTGTGCAGTTTTCAGTAGTAGCCACTTAGCTTGCTTCCTGGCTGGGTTGAGCTACCTGTTAGCCAGTAACGTAAATATCATAACGTATATCTATCGTTCTGAACTCGTATAGTGGAATTTCCCTTCTCTCTCTGCGTTGTGTTGCATTCAATTGGTTTCGTTTGCAGGAAGTAGGCACGGACGAAAGCTCTCGTTTCCAACCAGACGGATCCGTTTTTATTCATCAATAAAAAGCTTCAGATCCTATTATTAAAGTGGTTTCCAGCTGTCCCCATATTGACAAGATACGAGCTGGATCCCATAAATGTTCACAAGTTATTGTTCAAGTCTCTGATCGGCTGTTGCCGAGATCAGAAAAAGTCTTCTCCGGTTTGTTGATTCAAGTCGTCTTGGCAACACGCTCTACCAGGCGGCTTGGAGGGAACGTTATCTGGGTTCTTGTTAGAATTACCATTGATATGTTTTGGGTCTCGACGTGTACATAGTGCTGGCCCTGGGTGCTTCTGATAGGAACCACGCATGGGCTTGCGCGCCTTGGTTGCTCATCATTGAAACGCCGTTTTTGTCGGACAACTAGGATGGAGTTTTGTCTCTTCCGAGCGCCAGTGCACTAGGTTAGTCTCGATGAATTCTCGTTCATCTCTGGGGGGAGATAACGGAATAGATCAAAGCATTGGCGGAGGGGTCTCACGCCATTGGGGTGGGCCACCGGGCGCGGCTTTGTGGCGCCCTCTGTGATGTTTTAGATCGACACGCGTACCTACCCCCCTCCTGGGACTGGGGATTGCGGTGTGATTAGGACATGGGACTGGTTCTAGTCGTGCCGGACCAGGTCAGTTAACCTGTTGTCCGCCGGGGCGCAGATCTGCTGTTCTGGTGCCATGAGGGACTTGTGCTTTTTCGGGGGAAAAATGCCGGGTCGGCCCGGGCGTTGCAGGGTTTGATGTTATGGAGATGTTCGTGATTATGTCACTGCGTGTTATCCTTCACTGTTGCTTGGTCCATATTGTGTTGTACCTTGCGCTGTGCTAAAGGAGCCTGGTCCTTCTCCATTCTTTTTCGCCCCTCTCTTCTCCTGCTTGGCGGGGCTGGGAGGGGGCTGTCGAGGTGGTACTTGTAGAACCCCTCTGGCATCCCTGTGTACGTCCCGGTCCGCCGGGCCCAGGTCCGACCTTGTTTTAGTCTACCTGTTGGCCTCGGTTAACCCCTTCTTGAGAACTGAAACACTTGTACTGCTGTATAGCCAGTGTATACCCGCAGTTGTGTTTTGGAGTTTTGGAGTTTTTTCTTGGGGGGTTATAGGAACAACCGCCTCATGTTAGAACCAAGGTGGTGGTTGGTTTCCAGGTGTGTTGGTAGCGGAGTCAACTCTCGGGGTAGGCCGGGCTTGGCCCTGTCTGCCTATGAGTGTGCCCCTGCACCTTTCATGCCGTCTGCCAATCATGTCAGCCTTCTCTGCCTCGGCCCCTCTAGAGGGGCCGGTTTTTTTTGTGGAGGCTGCGACATGGTGCACAGCATACCAGCATACGCCCCTTCCGCCGGGGTGCTGTTTTCAGCAGACCCCTTTGGCGCCTGTCTAGTCTGCAGTGCTCCAGGCTCAGGTCGAGTGGCCTGTTGCCTGGATTGAGGGATCGACCTCTTTTGGGGGTTGTCTCCCCGGTGCGCTGCCTGGTCCCGCTGCGGGTGTTGCCTCTTGAGTGCTTCGGGGCGACGTGCTGTAGGGGGGAAGGGCCTGCTCTTGGATGGGCCCTGTCCAAATACGCTGGCGATGTGGGGGGTGGTGTCACTAGTGACCGCCTGGTGGGGTCTCGATGCTGCAGTGTCGTTGCCCTCACCAGGCCCCCTTTTCCGGGGGGTCCAGTCCCTTCCTGGGGCTGGGTCCTCCTTCGCGCTCCGCTGCTACGGCCTTGCCACAGGGTTGGGGTTTTGCCCTTGACCCCGTGATATTAGGGGTTGTAACAGGGTTTTTATTTCTTCCCGTTTGTTCCCTAGTGGCATGTGGGTTGCGCGTTTGTGTAGTCGTGGGTTCTTCTGTGGAAAGGTAAGTCCCACGGTGTGCTCACCCTGTGCGCTTGAGTTGCTAAACCCCTCTTCGCACAGTCGGATCCGATTCCCTCCCGTCCTCCACTAGGGGGGGTCCGGGGGCTCGGGTCCTCCCCGGTTCTGATGGTTGTGGGGGGCCTCAGCGGGTATATTTGTCGAGCTTTGCTCAGCTCCTGTATTCCAGTAGGACGCAGAGCGGTAGCTATATGATCTATAATCTACGGTTATATCTATAACCATAGTTATATGAGTATAGCGGACGCTCTGCGCCGGACTCACTGAGGACCCTGTGGTCTTCGCCCTGGTGGTGAAAGACTTGGGAAGGAGCTGTTAGTATGGCCACACCCCTGCTTATGTAGAGGAGCGGATGGGGGTGTGGCCAGACGGATGGGTGTATATAGGTGCATGTGAAGATGTATTCAGTGCTAGTACTGATATGGGAATAGATGGTTATATCTATGGTTATAGATATAACCGTACGTTATTTGTCCTTCAGATAGTGAATGAATGGGCTCCATATGTCCGAAAACCTGTTGTGCTCTTTGGATCTGTAATAGCGGATCATCTCCATCTGTATGATTGTGATCATTTCATTCCATTTCTGGAAACACGGGGTGTAGGTGATTTCCAATCGGTTAGAATAATTTTTTTTGCGGCTACCATGCCGAGCATTAGTGTCTGTGTACCTTAAGGCAGTCTCTGAACACCCAAAGAATGCCAACTCTGGATTAGGGGGAATGTCCTTTCCATAGACCCTGGAAAACCACTGGAATATTTCACCCCAGAATTTTTGTAAACGAGGACAGAGCCAAAAGAGATGTGTTAAGGAGCCCTCTGCAACTTTACACCTGTCACATAATGGAGAAAGAGATGGATAAATTCTGTGTAGTTTGGTCTTTGAATAGTGGAGTTTATGGATGACTTTAAATTGAATCAATTTGTACCTAGCATTGATCGAGCAAGTTTGGATTCTAATCAAACCTTCATTCCAGGTGCTCTCAGACACCTCGAGATTCAACTCAGTGGACCAGGCATCTCTCAGAAAACAGGGACACAAAGCGAGATATCAGGTGTTTGGAATCTGGCGGAAGCTTCAGGAGATCATAGAATGGGCAATTCTCTGGCATGGTTTCAAAATGTGGAATATTTTCTTTGACATAGTGTCTGATTTGTAGATATCGAAAAAAGTGGGAGTTAGGGATGTTAAATTTAGTTTTCAGTTGGTCGAATGATGCAAACTGTTTGTCTATGTACAAGTCTCCAAGGGTCGTGAGTCCCTTGTCCCTCCAGACAGCAAACGCCCCATCTGTCTGAGATGGCAAAAAGGAGTGGTTATGACATATAGGGGTATACATACAGACATTTGGCGGCTTGTGAACACCTCTTATATGATTCAAAATCCTAAGTGAGTTCCTTAAGATAAAATTGTCACCAATTAGCTTTTGAGGGGATTCTGTTTTTAGAAAAAAGTAAAGTACAGAGAGAGGAGCCTTTTACTGCTGTGGCTTCAATGTTTAGCCACACAGGGGAATTATTAGATGGTGTCTCACCCGAGAGTCCCCTCTGCCAATAGGTCAAAGCTCTAGCATTAGTTGCCCAATAATAATTTCTGAATACAGGCCTAGGCCTCCCTCCTGTGTTGGCTTCTGCAGATGCCCTTTTGATATGCGATGGGTTTTATACACCCAAACAAATGGGAAGATAATAGCGTCTAGTTTCTTAAAGAATGCTGCAGTGAGGTTGGCAGATTTAGAAATAGATAGAATCTAGGAAGAGATACCATCTTGATTGCGTTAATACGCCCCATAAAGGCATGGTCCTCCACTTCTCTATGTTGAGTTTTAACTTTGTGACCATGTCAGCATAGTTAAGTTTAAATAAGAGTTTGGGATTTCTGGATATTCTGAGTCCTAAATATGAAAAATGGTCATTTACTATTTTAAATGGTAGAGCATTAAGAAAGTCTGAGTCCAGGCCACCCGAGAGAGGCATGAACTCACTCTTACCCCAATTGATTGTGTAGACAGAAGGCTTATCAAATGATTCAATGAAATCTAACAAGGGAGGAACAAAGGTTTCTGGGTCTGAGAGATATAACAATGTGTCATCAGCATAAAGGCTCACCCGGCTTTCCAGGTCCCCTATCTTAACACTTTCTCTGCCACGCTTATATCCATCAATGTTTGATCACTGCCACCAGTCTAAGCCTATGGAGATGTTTACCTTCTTTGCAGGGCTATAACTTTTTAAATTGTATTGCTAAATTAACATTACTATGGCCCATTCAACATCGATTATCTATCGTTCAGGATGTAGGAACGTTTTACTTTTTCATTCACACATTCATACAAAAATACCGTCTAGAATATAAATATGTTTTTATCGTTTTCTGCAGTAAATCCTAGAACGTGAGATATAGGCATAAATGCATATATACATTATCAAATGCCATTTGTTGCCGATACACGCTATATTAAACATTTCAACTGTACATATGTCTTCTTATAACCTGTTTTTTTGTCTATTTTATTATTAGTATTATTGCACAATCGATGTGGGCATGACCATCCGCATTTCACTGTATGCCCTGGTATGTATGTGTCACCAGACCCCCACGGGAAGTATCCAGGTCTAAGGCTAAAATGTGCACATGCACGGATACTCTTCCCAAAGGGGTCAGCCGACCTACCACCATGAATTTCCCCAATACCACAAACAGACATGGGAGAATGCGCCGAGAATCAGTAAGAAAACTTTTATTGTAGGAAAAATAGATATCTAATACAAGGGTTATACTTTTATATAAATAATTAGTAGTTAGCCTATTTAAAAGACCCACGCCTCCTAGGCCTAGGGTAGTTAAAAGGAGGAAGCGCTCAATGCCCTGTAAACCCACCCCCAGACTGTTGCTCCCACCCACGTTACCTATCCCCGCCCCTGAGGCACTACACACGTGAATAAAAAGGGTTTGCCCTGCACACGGGTCTATGACTATCAAACATTAGTCTAGAATCACACCACACCTCAAAACACGGTTCACTGCAAATAGCCTAAAATAGGTATTGATATCACACCATCTCTCGGGGAGCCACGGCAAATGATTATAGGGAATATAGGTAGTTAAATACACACTAAGTGTCACACAGCAACTAAGGGGGCTGGGATAAAATAGTGGGGGCTGCTCACCGCTAGGGGTAGGGCCTAGGCCTAGAATACTCCTCTTATATCCTAACCTAGGTTTGGGCAGTGGAAGCGCTGAGTTTACAAACACTACAAACAAAGGTTTAGTTATGACCGGGGCCCGAAGGTGAGGGCCGGAAGGATGCCACACCCTTCCGCTCCCGTAGCCCCTCACGCCTTTGGGCTAAAACTGTTCTGTCCGTACTGGGGTGTTTTAGTATACTCCAAGCACCAGGCGTACAATAATGTCCTCCCGCCTGTAATGGAGGGCAAAGTCAATAATAGCAAGGTCCCCCCGTTCCCGGGTTCGTCACAATGCACAAATTAGATATCCTCCATATGATACAACAAAGAGAGAGAAAGCTAGTTCACAGAGGATGGAGGGTCCAAAATACTGGGTTCAAATCTTCTACAGTTTTACTGGCTTACTGCATGCCGTTCTGATAATCTTCAGCTCCACGCTACTAACAATATTCCTAATTCCAATGCAGTCACTGTTCTTCTATGTCTTCATTTACCACTCGGGAAACAGTTCGCTTGTCAGGCGCGTATTCTGATATCTTGTATCCATTTACTCACGGCGTGCAGTGTGGCGACAATGTCTCTCCTGTCTGAGGCTCAACCCGTTCCAATGCGGGGGGGAACACCGCAGTCGGCAATAGGAACTTGTTCCACTGGAGAAAAAGCACAAAATAAAAGAGCTGCGTGTCCTCGTACTCCTACAGCTCTGCGTCCTCTGGTGCCATCCTCTCGACTCCCGTTTCGTTCTGCTACTGTCCCCCATTGATCCTCCTTTCAACAGCGCCAGTACTTCCGGGCACCGCCCCGTCACGCCAGCCAGCCAATCCACTTCTCGCTCCCTCCAACAACGCTCCCCAGCTGCGTAAGAAAGAGGGCACACATGTGTAGACTGCATGATGTTACGTAAGCTACCCCCCCTGGTGGACCTGCACTTGCCTGCTGTAGCTGTCTTCTGCACAAAATCACCATCCTCTCAAGACGGCTCTCTCCTCTCCCACCGGGACTTCCTGGACACCGTCTAGACACAAACAGGGACAGCATGGTGCAGTACAGTGACGGTGATTCGAATACCATCATAGGTCGATATTCACTTGCCTGTTATATCAGCCAGGTAAGCCTTTAGGTCCTCTTCCAGACCATCCCGGGACACATCCTCCTCTTGGGCTCCCGCAGGTACATCCACACCCCCATACAAATAAACCTCTTAATCTTGAATCTTGAATAAAAGCTAAATGGCCTCCGTCTGAATATGGTAAATTGTGTAACCAGCATAATTTTGAAAGACATGATCGAGAAGAGGACATCCTTGTCCAATCCACCCCAAGCAATTATAGACATAATAATTAAGGTTCAGAATTAATCACTTTAAGGAGTGGAGGCTCCTTTCGATAATTATTAATGTACGCGGGACGGAAGTGAAAGATTCACAAAATAAATTAACAGTGTTTGACCTCAACCTTCTTACCCTCTGTCTCATTAGCAAACACTTTAATCAGTTAAATTAATTTCTTTCCAAGCATATTCATAATGAGAAGAATGCCTTGTTTGATGCAATAATATGGAATTTTAAATAAAAAGTGATTTCAATAAGGTTTTAGCTTAACAGACTCAGAGACAAAAGGTCTTCTGGTGGGCACCCTTTCATGTCCCTGCAGAGTGCAGTTTTCATGCAGAATGCCTGCTGCATCAAATATCCTTCTGGCTTGATGCGGTACGGTATGTGATATAATTTTACATTACAGTGTTTGCTGCAGATCCACATATCCAGCTACATTTGCCTAAGACATGATGACTCCTTTAGACGACTTTCCTGACCAGGAACGAGTGCTTTACTGACTCACAATCAGCCTGTGTTGATGCAGATGTAAAGTGATGAGGGCATGGGACTGAACGCTATAGCAGTCCTTTTCTTCAATACGCCATTGTTTTTTGCTTCATTAGTTTGAGACACTTCCAGAACAACAAGTGATTACTGCTATAATATATATTGTACATCCCAAATGGCTGCATATAATTAGCTAGTGCTGCCTTATTGATTGCAGCAGTATCCCCCACACAGAGAAAGCGGGAGAGGGGGCAATCATCACCCTTGGTGGCTACTCTTCCACAGGCAAAGCTGCAGCCTCGGCGGCTCCCACTACAGTGTAGTTAGCTGTGGTCTGGTCTCCAACCATCGATCTCCGGGCTCTTTTATTGATGAGAGGATGATCTGGTGTCCATGCTATATATAGCCTGCCTGGTTGATTGATTTACCTGGGTGCTCTCAAAGGCAGTGATCAATGTCTGTCATCGATGAGGCAGAGATTACACAGGTGTAATAGAGATACAGCTTATTCAGAACTTTTCTCTGACCGCTTTAAGAAGAAAAAGGATGATGGGGACCTAGAGAAACTGCTTCCAAAGGGCCCCATGAGGATGTGAGCATGTGATGTGAGCATGTGCACACAAGTGCAATATCTTGAGAAAGGCACCTTCTACCTTTCCAGTGGGTGGAATGAAATAACATTATGTGTCTGGACAGATAATGTTCTGTGGCAAAATGGCTTATAAGCTCATAAAAAGATGGAGCCAGTTTTGCCATTTTATAACTGGTCATGGTCCTAGGATGTATATGATGCTTAAGAGCTGGATGTACTATGTACTAGGCACCACGGTATTGTACTCCCATCTTCCCTCTGGACATTAAAACCAAGATGTCCTTTTATAATAACCCTCCCGCCTCCTCCTATGGCTGGCAGTGTTAGACAGTAGGGCTTCTCGATTAAAATCATAATCACGATTATTTTGATTGATATTGAAATTACGATTATTAGCACAATTATCTTGTTTTCATGATCGTGGGAAGACAACATCGTAATTCAAATTGAAACTTGATGAATCGCCGAGCCCTGTCAGACGGTGTGGCTGCTTACAGTATGATGACGGCATGTTGCCACTCTGGATGACTTATAGAAATACTGCTAATCTTCATGACCATTGATGCTATTTGAAAACTAATCCTCTTTCGCACCTCTCCATGAAAGATACCATTGTGCAAAACAGTTTCCAATTAAGAGGGTAAAAATAAAACCACGCTTATCACTTGAAGCATGTTACTCATTCACATTCAAATCCTGTGCTTGTCAGCTTTAGTCATGACAAAATAATTATGTCAATATTCCACAGCTATGCATTTATAGAGAAACAAGACTAGGCGTGCCTAAGAACAGCTGGACCCAGCATCACATGTTTTTATTTTTTTTTATCCACTTTTTCTCCCCATTTTCTATTTTTCTCCCATCCCAATTTCGTATTTCCAATTCTTCCCTCCCCTGTCTTGAACGTTGCTAGACTATGCCTCCCACAGGTCGGCTGTAGTGAGGATAGAAGCCTTGCATCACGTGTCCCCTCCGGTACACGAGGAGGCAGCCTGTCGCATCTTTTCACCGCAGCAGCTCGAACTCTCCGTGGCAAGGAGTAACGCGTGGGAGGCTCACGCTGCCCCCGATACTTCCTGTTTCCGCCGCACCGGCGTCACCCAACCGACCTGTAGGAGTCGCTGTCCACAACGTCCAATCCCCACCCACCGGATTTCCCACCCTCTAACACTGCCAATTGTGTTAGTATGACGGCCGGCCAAGCCGGTAGCAACGCAGAGAGCTGGGCTCGATACCAGCATCTCCTGCGTTAGTGTCGAGCGCCTTGCCCACTGCGCCACTCAGCCGCCTGCATCACATGTTGTTTGTGATGCCATCAGGTATAAAGTGGAGATGCTACATTGACAATGAATTTAGCAGACCTGCAGAATGTTAATTCTATTTAAAGTTCTGAAACATAAAATGTACCCATATACTCAGAATATGCTAAGGTGCTCTCTGTGTCATCCCAAACCCCTTCCCAACAAACCGTCTATATGGAGCAGCTTCAGCTGACTGATTTAAACTCTTGCATTTTGATGTTCTTGCTATGTTAGCAACATACCACAGACGGGACAAATGGATAGAGTGAGATTAAGATCCCTGGGTCGACGGCAGGCTACTGTATGTCTATAGGCTATTTTACTTACTCAGATGCACTCTATTTGTCAAACACTCACATCGAAGTTGTTGAAATGGTCCATCTTGTCAAAACTTCAAGAGTCTGTCTGCTTTCTGAGGGCTGATGTCTCGAATAGAATGTTAAGTTTGTTATTTTCACTAAAAAGTGCATTGAAGTCGTCATGGCAGTGGCCAGAAAGCAGACAGATTGAAATTCTGACAAGTTGGACCATTTCAACAACTTTGGGGTGCGTGTGTGACAAATAAGTGGCCCAGATTTGATGTTCAGAGTGCGTCTTTCTAGTTCACCACACTCTGTTAATTTGCCCAGCTGTGAGATATATGGAATAAAAACAGGGACTTCCTCCTTGTGGGTGTATCACCATATCTGAATGTGTGCATTTTTTTTGTCTCAATACATTCACGTGTGTACAAAATATCTGAGCAAATAGATTACATTTTTGGATGTGAAAGGAGATCTGTAGCTGTGCATGAGATTTGTGAAAAAAAGAAAGAGAAAATACGTAATTTCCAATGTGTGAGTGCATAAAGAAGATTTACACAAAGAAAAGAAAACAGGTTTTCATTTACACATTTACCTGTGGGTGAAATAAGTGTATTCTGTATGTGTGAATCCAAGTTTACAGCTATGAATCAAAGCTATACAGGTATTTCGACTCGCATTTTACGTTTCCTCCTGAATACCCAATGGGGATTAACATATCATTTGACTATCCAATAGAATCCAATTATTTGCATTCTCCTACGCAGTTACACTTGCATTCCACTGTCAAACATCTCTGCCCAAAGAGGCAGTAAACTAACCAGTGCTACCTATACTCATGTTATTTTTCCCTTAACATATTGAATAATATTATTATATTATTGTCCCTCCATATTTTCTCTTTAAAATAAGAACCGGAAATGTGTGGAAAAAAGTTAAATAATAAATGTTCACAGCGTCTGTGCAGCCTTGTTTATTCACTGTGTCCATGGAAACAATGAGGAACGCAGCCATAAAGGTATGGTTTCCTTATGCAGAAAAGATAGTCAGTTTACTTTTCTGACTACATCTACATCACTGCATTTTGGTGATTTGTCTGTATACACCTAATTCAAAGTTGTAGCCACATTTTCTAATTTGGTCGCGGATGTCTGGATTGGGTAACAATTTTAGCTTTCTTGGGCAGAGCTGTTTAGCAGGCTGTGACATACAGGTGTAGAGACAGCTCTGTGTAGGAGTGTGCCTTCTTTGTTGTTTGTGACTGCAACCAAATTTTTCTTCCGCAAAATGCACATATCGCTCCATAACTCAGCTTCCAGGAATTAGCCCGAATCACTCTGAAACTATACAATATTCACCACAGGATAACACGTGAACGTATACATGTAAAAATGATATAGCTCTGCAAACATCGTGACGCAGTGAAAATGCCTATCTTTTAAAGCGTGGCCCATTGACTACAGTGATGGGGATAATCGTTGGCGCTGAATGAGTTAAGATGCAGCAGGTGAGCAGTGTTAATTTTGGCAGCTATTTTCATTTTAGTTTTAGTCTTAGGCCCCGTTTAGACGGAACCGCTAGCAGGTGAATCCGCAAAAATATTTTTACGGATGTGCCTTTCGTTTATACGGAAACGGCGTTTTTACGGGGTGAAACAGCAAAAAAGTGAGACTACCTTCCAGGGTGGAATTCCTAGAAACGCAAAAGCTTTGCGCTTTCGTCTAAACTGTCAAACCGTATAAATCTGTTAAAACGATGACGAAAGGTTTGTCACGGCTCTGGTCGCGCGTACTGCTTACGTCACAGGTAGCAGGTATGCGCCAGTAGCCGAGACGTAAACAAAGCAAGTATGTCTGACTTATATAAACGGAGATCACCTGAAGGCTACATTGGCAGTACTTTTAACCCTTTCACTGCCACACGACAGAAGGTTACCCCTTTACTATCACACAACCGGCTGTCGTGTGGCAGTGAAAGGGTTAAATACACAAGAATCTGTCCCGCGGCGTGAGTGGTGCAATCACATTCCCCATCCACAGTCTGCGAATCAGAGGCAGAGTAGGGCGGGTCTTCACAGCACGTCATGTGACATATGCGCCAATCGTGTGACAGCGGGTCTCCGTCGTTACAGCGTCGTCTGCACGGAGAATTCCACTCCAAAACGCTCGTCTAAACGTAAAATTAAAAGTGAAACCGCAAGATGACTTTTGCGGTTTCTGTTCACAAAACGCTCGTCTAAACGGGGCCTTAGTCATGTGTCAAATGCTAATTTTTCGTTTTCATCATATTTAGTCATCTTCATTATTTTTCGTTTAATCAGTTTTAGTCAACGACATGTCTGGGCATTTAGTCTTCGTTTAGTCTCGATTTAGTCTTACATTTTTTTAATTATTATTATTTAAAAAATAATAATAATAATTTGTCTTGCCACTCAGTTACAGCCTCATAAGTTGGTGTGAGTTTTTTCTAAACAAAAAAAGCTAACGTTAGTGCTAGCTGGTTAGACTTATTGATTGATTGAAAACTTTTATTTATCCCCAAGGGGAGATTCAGGTGTCCATCATAGCATCAACACAGCCATCTAAAAACAGTTAATACATAACATACAATTATTTAGTACTTTGTTCAAAACAAAGTGTGTGAAGTTTGTCAGGGTCCTGGTTATTTTGACATGATTAAAATCCCTGTTGATGAGTATGAATGCGTTGGGATGTATTGTCTGTATCCCAGACTAGCAACGGTAGAATGGATGACATCACACGCTTGGTGGAAGGGTGTGTATCTGTTAGTGACGAGAAACTGGTCTGCAGCCACCAGAAGCTCTTCCACGTTCTCTGCTGTCACCAGCACAAAGCGTGTGTAGGCATACTCTATGATGAGCTGCATCATACCCGGGGACACCCCAGGGATAGTGTAGACTGCTTTCTCTGAGTCGCTCCAGCGAGTGAAGAGGGCTCTGTGGGACGCAGAGTATAGAAATATCTGATGAGTAAACAGTAAGCAACATTCTATCCTGTGTAGTAATATATTTTCACTGTAGAAGTATAGGGTCTTAGCACAGTAGAAGTATAGTATCGTTTTACAGTAGAAGTGCAGTATATTATCTGTTTACAGTAGAAGTACAGTATAGTATCTGTTTACAGTAGAAGTGCAGTATAGTATATTTTTACAGTAGAAGTACAGTATAGTATCTGTTTACAGTAGACGTACAGTATAGTATCTGTTTACAGTAGAAGTACAGTATAGTATATGTTTACAGTAGAAGTACAGTCTAGTATCTGTTTACAGTAGAAGTGCAGTATAGTATATTTTTACAGTAGAAGTACAGTACAGTATCTGTTTACAGTAGAAGTACAGTATATTATCTGTTTACAGTAGAAGTACAGTATATTATCTGTTTACAGTAGAAGTGCAGTATAGTATATTTTTACAATATAAGTACAGTATATTATATGTTTACAGTAGAAGTACAGTATATTATCTTTTTACAGTAGATGTACAGTATATTATATGTTTACAGTAGAAGTACAGTCTAGTATCTGTTTACAGTAGAAGTGCAGTATAGTATATTTTTACAGTAGAAGTACAGTACAGTATCTTTTTACAGTAGATGTACAGTATATTATCTGTTTACAGTAGAAGTACAGTATAGTATCTGTTTACAGTAAAATTACAGTATGGTATCTGTTTACTAACCAAGCTAACCTGAACCAAACTAAGCTGAACCAAGCTAACCTGAACCAAGCTAAACTTACCTGAAATAGTCACTGCATTCACACAGGAGGGCCGTGTGGGCATTCAACTCAGTGCTGTTGACTTGAATAACCACATCACAGAACCTTCCCTACAGACGCAGCTCATTAAGGATTGTACAGGACATTGTTTCCTTTTCCATGTGGTGATTTTAAAATGGTATTTACAGAATATATTCAAACTTACAGACAAGTAGCCGGAAACAACAAGTGAGATATTCACTTGTCTTGTGAGATCTGAGATCTTCTGAGAGAATAGACCTATCTCAAACCCTACCCTCTTTTCTTGATCCTCCAATCACAACTGTCGCTTGACAGTTGTGATTGGAGGATCAAGAAAAGAGGGCAGGGTTTGAGATAATAAAATGTTCTAGAATGGTTTATTATGACATCATACTGTGACCACAAATGTTCTAGAATGTTCTATTATGACATCATACTGTGACATCACAAATGTTCTAGAATGTTTGATTATGACATCATACTGTGACATCACAAATGTTCTAGAATGTTTGATTATGACATCATACTGTGATATCACAAATGTTCTAGAATGTTCTATTATGACATCATACTGTGACTTCACAAATGTTCTAGAATGTTTGATTATGACATCATACTGTGACATCCAGTGATGGGAATAACGGTGTTATAAATAACGGCGTTACTAACAGCGTTCGTTTTTTCAGTAACGTGTAATCTAACGGATCTTAATAACGCTGTTACCGTTACTGCCAAAAAATGCGGCACGTTACTATGATTGAAGCTGTTTTTTTCATCAGACAGAACTCTGCGCCGGGAAGCAATACTTTTTTTCCTTGGTTAGTGGGCAGTGTGCGATTGGCTGAAGTTGAATAAAATGTCATGGTAAGCCAATCAGAGGTAGAGGTGGGTGGGTGTTCGAAAGAATCCAGTGTCTGACACACAGCGACAACACAAGCGACTCAGTCAACGACAGACCGCGGTTCCGTGTACGTTTTGATCGTTTGTTTGGCGAGCCCAAATAATCCAAAACTAATCCAACAAACAACACAAGCGAGCAGTCAACGACAGACCGCGGGTCCATGAGCGTTTTTTTTTCACTTTTGTGTTAGTTGTGTTGCAGCGCAGGGCACTACAGTAGTGGAGGCTACAGCCTTATCAACAGTGCTGCACTTCCTGGTTTAATAGCACAGTCTTCAGGTGCTCAGATATATATATATATATATATATATATGTAGACACCTGAATATTTCTAACAATAATTCAATGTGTCTAACATTAATTCCTTGCATTCTCTGTGTTCGCGATGATGTTGTGTAACTTGCTGACCTCTCTTGATCCTCCCTATCCTAACATTGACACTTAATAGTGGGACATGATACAGGTACCACCAGGGGGAGCTGGTGGCGACGTTGGGCTGGGGGACACAGGTGAAGAAGGATGGGTCAGGGCGCGGCCCCCGGCGGCGGAACTTCCTCTTCATCGTTTTCCAGAGAAGGAAGAGGTCGCTTGGAGCTGGAGCTCCGGACATCAAGCATGCAAGATATAAACCCAGTTACGAGGCGGGTTAGTAATGGAATATGCGATAGCTTAGCTTTTAGTTAATGCTAACGAGACATTGTGAATGAAGAAGCAGACAAGCTACTGCCGAAGAGTGTGGTAGATATTGCACACGTTGCGTTTTAGCTAAAGTATAGGCGTCATGACAGGGGGTCGTCCCGACCCACAGCTTAGCTTCAGTTAGGCTAGCACCACAGTTTAGCCCATGTGTCGCCCCACCCCTTCAGCCCAGCAGCGGACGTCACAGCACTGCACGCACCTCCAGCCCCTCCAAGCCGTTACCCCAGCAGTCACCTGCCTAACGTCTACCCAGCCCCGCCGCCTGCTATCACGGGACCTCTCGACGGCCATCTCACCACACGGACGTTCGGTGGTGGGAGCAGGCCCGCCCTTGGTTAAGTACACTCAAGCCAGTTACAGTGAGCGCTCCGAGTGCTGGAACTTCATCGGTAGACATTCTCTTTGCAGGCCCTTTAAGGGTGAAGAGAAGCAGTACTTTGAACTGACACTGGTAACAGTGTTTAGGGGCGCCCCGACATTTATAATTTTGGGGAAGCCGGGTATGGATAGGACTTTTGTTTTCAACGTGGGCCCACTGTCTTTTGGTTGAATGTGGTGTGATAATGTGTGTTCTTTTATAAAATTCCCATTTAATAGCTCCTGTATCCCTCTCCCTCTTCCTCCCATCTCTCCCCACCTACGGGGAAACTAACAAGTATCTAAACCCTTAAAGGGACGGGTTTTATTACTGTGTCTTGCCCAGTGTGGGAAGAACTTTAGTCATTACCGTAGAGCGAGAGCACTAGGTGCCCAGTGTGGAAAGAGCTTTGATTATTGTGTAAATACATGTCAAAAGAATAAGACTTTCAGTAAAAGAGAGCTAAATGGGAACACTGTGTGCATGTCTGTTAATGTGCATTCTGTCTAACCATTTCCTTTCCGGGTAATGCTCATTATTGTTTAACCCTTTCCCCACCCCCTGCCTATGCCTCATTGGGACAGGTCTCTACTCGCCAATCAGGAAGGGTACTGCTTTGGGGAGAAAGTATATCATCCATCATTACTGCCATTGGGCGTGGGAGGGCACAGGAAGTATTGGGGGAAGTGTGGGTGCGTGGGGAGCTACTGCTAATCGCCCTGGAGGGCAAGAAGGACCAGCGCACCACCCCTAGGTTAGTGAATCCTAGGCCCCATCCACTCCCTCTGCTAAACCTCCACTCCAATACTCCTGGCCTACAGTCGGGGACTCAGCCGGACCCAGCTCTGCTGCGTTCCCACTACCAGGTGGCAGTGTACATCCACTCCCATAAAGCAGGGATAATCCACCCTGCTACATATATAATTCTGATGATGTCTGTAGAATCGACTTGAAGCAATCACCAACTATTTATCTTAAATAAAGCCTCCAGTTCCATCACCTGTGCATTGTATGTTACTATTGCACTTTAGTATTACATTTGCACTCTGGTTAGATGTTGTATTGTACTTGTGCTGCATGATGACACTTACGAAGACCGTTTCATGCGTTCAGGAAACCGGAGGATTTCCGTAAATCTGTTGGTAAGACATTTTTACCAAGATATGTACCAAGGCACTTACGAACACGTTCGAGAATGAGGACCATTGTCTATAGAGCAGCCCCACATTGTACATCACAGATTGGAGGGTTCTCTGATTTGTAGCTTTAGGTGAGAGTGTTCACAAATACTGACTGTACTGTCCTGGGGCACAGGAAGAACATGGGAATTCCCCTTTAAAGATGGACAGATGTGCACAATGTCAGCATATGGCCTCCAAGCCCTCAGGCTTCCCGTATTCTATAACCCTTGGTTTCTCTCACTCTATCCCGACCCAGCTACTCTCTCTCTCTCTACTACAGGATGGGGCACAGGTGTGTGAAGATGATTGACATCTACCGGCTGATTGCTCTTCCTATTTAGACCTGGCTCAGATGGCATGAGGCTGCCAGATCGTAGTTTCTTATTTACCAGTCAGTCCTTATACGCTTGCTCTGTCTCATGTCAGTCCTTGTTCATTTGCTTTACCTAACTTGACTTGTTCCCTACCTGGCTTCACACCCTGCCCCCGCATCCTGGATCCCCGTGTATGACCTTCGCCTGCCTGACTAGTACTCTTCTTCGTGTTAATCCCCTGGACTGTCTGAGAACCCGCTCCCGGCTACGACCCCCCCCCCCCCCCCCCCCCGCTTGTCTGACTACCCTGCTACTCGTAGACTCCCCGGACTGTCCAAGAACCTAGCTCCGGTCACAATCCCCTGCTTGTCGGACTACCAGTCTGTGCACCAACTCCCTGGACTGGCTAAGGACCTGGTTACCGTATTCTCCCTTTTCCAAATAAATATACCCCCTATTTGGATTTTCTCTGATTCAACATCGTCTCTGCCTGTTTGTGTCTGCATCTGGGTTCTGGCTTTAGTTAAAACGTTACAGCATACCTGTAAAGTAGGATATGGCTGGGCATTGTAAGTCGCCTATTCTCAGTCCTTGCCCCACAATGGTGGAAGGAACTACCCACCCCAGTTAGGACAGCCGAAACCCGTCCAATCTTTCGCCGTCGACTAAAGACGCACTTCTTCAACCATTATCTGAAATAACGCAACATAGATTGATAGAGTTGTACCCTTCCTGATGACTTGTCGTACAGAACTTGTAAGTCGCTTTGGATAAAAGTGTCAGCTTAATGACTAAATGTAAATGATGTAAATGTAAGTGCAGCTACAGTACTGTAAAACAATACCTGTGGTTAATGGTTAACCATATGCTCCAATGGAACTTGCCCAGATCACAGTGAGGAAGAACCCTTTGTAGCTTTGAAATTTCTCTCATGAATATTTGCTCTTATGACTAGCCATAATTTAGTTAAAGGTACACTGTGCAATTTTGTGGGAGGGGAGTTGTTTTCATATGCAGAGCCTGCAATTTAAATAAATTGTTTTCTTGTGTCACCTTAAGTCAAAATCTAAATTAAATGGAGGCACTGAACCTAAGCCTAGACGATACTTCTGAATAACAAATGTTTGTAAACTAAATCTTGGACGATGCCACCGTAAACAGTGAAACGGTCATTTTTGGGTAGCCTCTCGCTTAAAAAAATTTCTCTCCCAAAGCTACATAGTGCACTTTTAATAGTAGTCACACTAATCGCACTTCAGTTATAGATTGTTTTAAAATGTTCATTATGAATGAAGCCCATGCCTGCAGGACATTGGTTTGGTAAGCAATGATATCGTTTTGGCTCCAGAAGTCTCCAGGGACAGTCTGGGTGAATTGACCTTCAGAATGTCCCTGGAGTTTTTCCAGTGGAAAGACAGCAGAATGCAATAATAGTCTAACCAGGTATGCAAGGGTATTAAAACACAACAAGATCCTGACCCAGCTCTAATGCGCAGAATGAGAATGAGAGCTGTGGAGATGTTAATTCTATGATTTCAACTCAAAACATTCACATGCATTTTTGACACAGAAGCAGAGTTTTGTCTACAAGATGACGTTAACAAAGAAAACATTCTATTCCCAGTATAAGTGGAAATAAAATAATAAAAGTGTAGTTGTAAAAGTCAGATTTTACATCCCAGTGACATCACCGATTGGAGGGTTCTTTCTCTGATTCATTGTTTTAAGAGAGAGTGGCGCATGCTGTCTGAAATGTTATTTAAGCGCTGGGGACAAATTACATTGATACATAGACCTTGCTATTTGGCCAGGGTTTGAAGTCTTCAGATTAACAAGCTGTTCAGAATGATTGCCGTCTGTGATGTCATAGAGTGACACACAAGCAATTAATTTGCTTGAATTAACCAATTAGCCATGCTTTTTGGAGCCAGGAACACTGCCTACCTGATGTACTTTACCCAGTTTGTAAAAGTGTTTTAGTCTTAGGTGTGGGATAGCCAGACAGGGAAGGAAATAATTTATTTACAATGGGGTGTGTTGCTAGTGCTACACCAACCGGAATGGCCAGTTCAATACAAGGGAAGAAAGAGGTGCTAGAAAAGACAAAGACAAAAGTTCTTAGTGCAGTGCAGTAAGAAAATCTCTGTCAGCCAGGCTCAACATACTGGATATTGCTAGATTGGCAAAGAAAAAGTGAAATGTATTCTCTTTGGTGGAACTGTCCTGATGTGAAGATGTTGGTTCAGGTGGCTGCTCTGTGGCGCCGGCTGGACTAGTGTGTGCCATGCTGTGGACAATGGCAGGATCATCATACTGGATAAGCTGGTGGAAAACATGAATGAATGAATGAAACAGATTGCAGAATGGGTACAATACAGTACGGCTCAATACACACAATTGTTAAGGGGATGCAGACCAGAGAAAGACGTTTGTCTTGTTTACATCAGGGTCCCCCATTTTCAATTCATAGGGACATACATGACATACAGGTATTTAGTACTGTTACATTTGTGACATATACAATATTCAAATATACAGTACTGTTACCCATAGGTCCTGACCGAGTATATACATATGATGGGGAGGGGACTGTACATTAGGAGGGGGTGGGTGGGTGGGAGAGAAATATACATTCGGTGGGGAGAGAATATATACATACGGTGGGGAGGAGACTGTACATTAGGAGGAGGTGGGTGGGTGGGAGAGAAATCTACATACGGTGGGGAGAGAATATATACATGCGGTGGGGAGGAGACTGAGGAGGGGGTGGGGGTGGGGGGGTTTGGACATTTACGGTGGCCAGTTTTGAATTGCAGCCTCCCGTAGGTGCTCTTTAAGAGCGGTTTTGAATGTGGGTAGGGATTCACATTCCTTTACAGCTTTGGGTAGGGCGTTCCACCAGGGGCGTTTTTAGGGTTAGAAAACATTGGGGGCTTCAGCCAGAAATATGCAATTTTTTTGTAATTAGAGACAAATACTGAAGAACTAGATTCAAGTTTTTTAAAGTGAGGTCCAGGTCCATGAGAGGGATATGGGCAGTCCCCATAGAAAGTTCAAAGTTAACAGGACCAAATCATCAGATTCTTATTTATTTATTTAACCTTTATTTAGCCAGATAAAACATTGATATGGTCCAAGAGGCCCCAACGAGGGTACAAATATACATATATACACATATACATACACATATACATACATACATACATACATACATACATACATACATACATACATACATACATACATACATACATACATACATACATACATACATACATACATACATACATACATACATACATACATACATACATACATACATACATACATACATACATACATACATACATACATACATACATACATACATACATACATACATACATACATACATACACATACATACATACATACATACATACATATATATACATATACATACATACACACATATACACCAATAACAAAATAAAAACACAGTTAAGAATCATACACATAAGCAAACAAACAAACAAACATTATGCACAGCCTATGTACAAAAAAAATAAACAGTTAATCTCTAGTCTTTACAGTTTTCTTCGATTGCATAAACACTCAAATCAAAAGTATTACACAATTATCAAAACCTTACACTCAAGGAGCAAAACATAGGCCCAGATTTGCACCCCTATAAGCACAAAGTCAGCCTCACACTTTTTGCAAAACAATACACACAGTGATTTGCAAAACACTAAACACACTTGCATTACATTACACATAGAATGTCAAATTACCACACATATGAGCCAATTGGTTAAACACAGCAATCAGATGCACAAACACACCATTGCTTAATTGTAGATACACCAATCAGGTTTAAGCACTATAAAAAGGCAGCAGGTGAGTTCACCTGCCTTCAACCAAAATGGAAGGAGAGTGAAGTACTGTACGCGTGTAGCTTATTCCCAACGGAAGAGTGCGTCGCGTGCTTCCGCGTTTTCTCTGATTGGCCATGACGCCCATGTGACCTCCCACCTCCCACCTCTTGCAGAGACAAGTCGCATTTCTTTCCTCTCTCCCAAGGCCTTCAAGGCCGTTCCTACCGCCGCCTCTACTGCACCATGGAGCCTGACGCTGCTATGCCCTGCTTCGTGCCGGTGGCCGGACTATACTCAAATCAACTCTAAATGGATCTAATGAGTGGATTGCATATTTTCTTCAAGAAGCAGAATAAGGCTAACCCTCTCTGCCTATTGGGACATCATAATTGGGCTACAAACTTGAAGACGTGGTATTATTTGGATTATCGAAGCTTTTGGACTGCAATAAGAAGATTTTGGATCTGTTTACCGCGCACAGGATCTACCAAAATGAACTGATAAGACACTTGGACACTTGGACTAATAATGCATTCAGTCATTTGGACGGAGTTGTTAAAACTCACTCCACTCAAATCAATAGAGTTATATTCCACTCTATTCAAATCAAATTTAAAGGGACGTGGCTGGGATAAATTGTGCCAGTCAGTCAGCCAAAACAAATTCTTGGACCAAGGTCGAACCGAGAGCTCTGGAGTCAAAGGCTCTCTGGGAGATAAGAGTGGCGAGCGGCGTCCCACAACCCCAATCCCTAGTCCCCCCCCCCCCCTTCCTCTGCATTGGCGCTGCACTGACGGCTGCCTCGTGTGAGGGAGACCTCCCCCACCCAGGACTTGGCTTGTGCACTCCCCCCACACCTTCCCCCCCCCCTCCCACTCCCCCCCCCCCCCCTACAGCCCTGTAACAACCCCAACCCACTCCCCCCTCCTTCCGTAAATGGCGCTGCCTATGACGGCTGCCAGTCTGTTTGCGGTGGTGAATATGCATATGTTTGTCTCAAGGCTCTGTACCATTATTACTATCTAAAATGTAATAATTGTGGAATATTACTGTAATGAGCTGTATGTGTATGATCCAAGCGTCCTATGATCCTCATAGGAGCATAACAGAAAAAAGCATTCCATGTGAAGGTATTCTGTATCTTTGCATGTCAACTAATAAAGAAACTTGAAACTTGAACTTGAACTTGAACCACGGCAGCGCGAGATAGCTGCAGCGCGGAAATAGGCTGTCTATTGCCTCGCGCTGCAGCGCGGAAATAGGCTGTCTATTGCCATTCTCTAAGACAAACTCTAACCTTAACCAGCTCCTTAACAGCGCCTAAACTTAACCCTTCTAACCTTAACCAACTCCGAAACAATGCCTAACCTTAACCTTAACCTTAACCATGCCTAACCTTAACCTTAACCATAACCAACTCCGAAAGAATATTGCCATTCTCTAAGACAAACTCTAACCTTAACCAGCTCCTTAACAGCGCCTAAACTTAACACTTCTAACCTTAACCAACTCCGAAACAATGCCTAACCTTAACCTTAACCTTAAGTTAACATGCCTAAACTTAACCGGCGAAAGAATGCATGTTAAAAAAAAAAATTGAAGGGATTTGAACTTGTCACCAACGGACCGCAGGACCACAGGACCGCAGCGCTGCCAGTTGAGCTAAGCGTCAAATGAAAAACATTGGGGATTACGGCTACATAATGCCGCAAGCTCTGCCGCGCTGCCGCGGGGCGTGTCGCAGCCAATCAGGGAAAACGCGGAAGCACTCGGCAGCACTCTTCCGCTGGGAATAAGCTATAGGCGTACTGTACACAGAAAACGTGAAAATATACAATACATTCACCAAACACTACACAAGACAACCAATGATGCAGACTTATGAAAATATACATTTTCTCTCCATATACCCAACATGGGGAATCACAACAAAATAATCTCTTGCCAGATCCAGCTAGGCAAAGAGATAATGTCTAGTATTTTCTGTACTCTATTTAAACATTTTCTATTTTTGTTTTTGTTTTACTGTAATTTTAACCTGTACTGGATACAGTATTTTATGTTTGTCTGATATTTGCTGAGCTTACTGTGTTATGCATGAAAACTGGGACATGTTTTGTTGTGATTCTCCATGTTGAAATGTTGACTGATTTGGTTATATGGAGAGACAATTTATATTTTCATCAGCCTGCATCATTGATTTGGGTATATGGAGAGACGTTTTTTTTCTTCATCAGTCTGCATCATTGATTTGGGTATATGGAGATAAATAAATTATATTTTCATCAGTCTACAGCATTGGTCTTGTGTAGTGTTTGGTGAATTTATTGTATATTTGCACATTCTCTGTACTTCACTTACAGTACTCTAATCACTGAGAAGTAGAATTGCTAAATGTGTTTTAGGTTAAGCACAGCAGTGTGTAACTGGTTCAAACAGAATTAAGTCATATGAAACGTGTGTTTCATATGGTAACAAAATGTAGTTTTTATAAATTAGTGTATAGTTTGTGTTTAATTTAGCAAAGGATCTGAGGTGTTCTGATAATTGTATGTGTGGTTGTGCTAATTGTGTGTAGTGTTTTGAAACACCGGGCCCTGTTTTCAAAATCGTGCTTAAGCAATCGAAAAAATTATATACATAATGTTTCAGTCTTCTCATAAAAAAAAATTTGATTTTGGGGTCTTTTCCTGCCTTTGGTCCGCTTTGCATTCACATCTCAAATTAACCGCAGCAGGGTTCACTTGCAAGAGTGAATGAGCTTTCACACCACCCCAAACCAACCGGACTATCCGAGGAAATTAACCAGGGTTTGATTAAAGCTTATTATAGTTTATCACAGTATCATGAGCATGTCTTTGTCAGTGGACACTGGACATGGGTATGGATGGCCCCAGGTGCTGCTGCGTTAAAGTGCACATCTTCAATACCTATCTGTACTATTTAAAAGCACAGTGCAGGACACACTCAAAGGTTATCGCACCTCAGAGATGGCAGTGGACATGTATGACAGGACAAAGGCCATATGTAATGGCCTTGGGATTGAGGAACATCCTACCAGCCAAAGGAGGAAGCAGAAAAGGATGGATGAGTATGTAGTTGAGTCATCTTGTGGCACAAGCTCAGACCTCATGGAGATCAGCTGAGACAGAGACTGTTCTATCCAGTCCTCGACAGAATACTGCAAGAGCTTGAGAGCAGGTTCTCATGAGTTGGAGAACAACGTATGAGAGGCATACAGGCATGTTATCCAGCCTCAGACCAGTTTCTCTCAGTGGAATTGCTGCAACCCCTCGCCACACATTACAATATCCAACTACTGCCAGAGGAGATCACAGTTGCAAAGTGTTTCCTGGCCAGGACAGGCAGAGATGCAGTCCCTACTATCCAAAGTGTCTTTTCCCGCCTGGATGATACTAATAATAATAATACATTTGATTTATAATGCGCCTTTCAAGACACTAAAAAAAAAAGTCCACAAATCGGTGAATGAAAATATTATATAGGAT
This sequence comes from Notolepis coatsorum, assembly GCF_963971535.1. NCBI lineage: Eukaryota > Metazoa > Chordata > Actinopteri > Aulopiformes > Paralepididae > Notolepis > Notolepis coatsorum. The sequence continues at coordinate 122,852,591 of NC_140169.1, forward strand.
CAAATGAAAACTACTACTTGCTAAAAATCGATGTTTAAAAGTACTAAAAACCAAAGATAAATACCAAACACTAACAAACATTCAGCACAGACAATGGGGATGCTGCCATAAAAAATAAAAATAAATGTAAAAATGTGTTTTTTTTTTTTTTTTTTTAGATCTGGGGCTAGGAGAAAAACATCCGGGGCTAAAGCCTTTCAAGACACTAAAAAAAAAGTCCACTAATCGGTGAATGAATAAATTATATAGGATCAAATGAAAACTACTACTTGCTCAAAATCGATGTTTAAAAGTACTAAAAACCAAAGAAAAATACCAAACACTAACAAACATTCAGCACAGACAATGGGGATGCTGCCATAAAAAATTAAAATAAATGTAAACAATTTTTTTTTTATTTTTTTTTTTAGATCCGGGGCTAGGAGAAAAACACTTAGCCCAGGGCTAACGACACCACTGCGTTCCACATTGATGTGGCATAATTGCGAAACGTGTTTAGTCCCTTGTTTGAGCCGATTCTGGGTTTAACATGATTTGTTGAGCTTCCTCTGGTGTTGTGGTTGTGGTATTCACTGACCTTTGGGAAGTATTTTGACATGTACATGGGTACCTTAGTCATATAGTGTATCTTGTAGACCAGGCCCATTGCAAGTTGCTGTACTCTGTCGTCTACTCTAAGCCATCCTAGGTTGTCAAAGTGGGCAGGGGTGAGGTGGGTTCTAGGGGTAAGGTCAAGTAGAAGTCTGACCAGTTTGTGATGTTTGTAATCTTGTTTTTAGCGCCTTTGAGGTGCTTTGGTACCATGAGGTGCAAGCATAGTCATAGTACCCTTGAATGAGTGCTCCTGCCAGAGTCTTCAGGGTATTCTTGTTTACCAGAGAGGAGATCCGGTACAAGAATCTAGTTCGTTGGTTGACGTTTTTTATTACCTTGGATGCCATTTTGTCACAGGAAAGATTTGCCTCTAGGATGGAACCTAGGTATGTAATTTCATCTTTTCTTGTGACAATATTGTCACCCACTGTAACTGAGAAGCCGTCGGTCTTGCTGAGTTTATTATTTGATCCAAAGAGAATGGACTCTGTTTTATGATAGTTTGTTATCAGCGAGCCAGGTGCAGATTCTGCCGAGTTCAGAGCTGAGGGATTTTTCAACCTGTAACTTGTTCTTGTCGGAGACCAGCAGGGCTGAGTCATCCGCGAACAAGAACAAATTGCAGTCACAAGCTGACGACATGTCATTTGCATAAATTAGGAACAGTAGCGGTCCTAGTATGCTTCCTTGTGGAACACCACAGCTCACTGTGAGGGGGGGGGGGATAGAGTACCGTTTACCTCCACCATCTGTTCTCTCCCCTCCAGGTAGGATTGCATCCAGCTCACTGATAAACTATCAAAACCAATTGCTCTTAGCTTGTCAATCAGAATGGAGTGATTGACAGTGTCGAAGGCCTTTTGTAGGTCCAGCATGACCATGCCGCAGTATTTGCCCGCATCTACCTCTTGTTTGATGTGGTCGTTCAAATAGAGAAGGCATGTGTCAGTGGAGTGGGATGTTCTGAAGCCAGATTGGAATTCGTAGATTAGATTTTTTTCCGCCAGGTACTTTTCGACTTGTTCGTAGACTATTTTCTCCATGACTTTCGAGATGGAGGTAAGAATAGAAACAGGGCGGTAGTTGTGGTGTCCTTGTTGTAACCCCACTAGTTCTCTCCTCATCTAGTGTCCTTGTTGTAGCCTCAGTCCTCTCCTTATCTGTAGTGTCCTTGTTGTAGCCTCAGTCCTCTCCTCATCTAGTGTCCTTGTTGTAGCCTCAGTCCTCTCCTTATCTGTAGTGTCCTTGTTGTAGCCTCAGTCCTCTCCTTATGTAGGGTCCTTGTTGTAGCCTCAGTCCTCTTCTTATGTAGGGTCCTTGTTGTAGCCTCAGTCCTCTCCTTATGTAGGGTCCTTGTTGTAGCCTCAGTCCTCTCCTCATCTAGTGTCCTTGTTGTAGCCTCAGTCCTCTCCTTATGTAGTGTCCTTGTTGTAGCCTCAGTCCTCTCCTTATGTAGTGTCCTTGTTGTAGCCTCAGTCCTCTCCTCATCTAGTGTCCTTGTTGTAGCCTCAGTCCTCTCCTCGTCTGTAGTGTCCTTGTTGTAGCCTCAGTCCTCTAATTATGTAGTGTCATTGTTGTAGCCTCAGTCCTCTCCTCATCTGTAGTGTCCTTGTTGTAGCCTCAGTCCTCTCCTCATCTGTAGGGTCCTTGTTGTAGCCTCAGTCCTCTCCTCGTCTGTAGGGTCCTTGTTGTAGCCTCAGTCCTCTCCTCGTCTGTAGTGTCCTTGTTGTAGCCTCAGTCCTCTAATTATGTAGTGTCATTGTTGTAGCCTCAGTCCTCTCCTCATCTCTAGTGTCCTTGTTGTAGCCTCAGTCCTCTCCTCATCTCTAGTGTCCTTGTTGTAGCCTCAGTCCTCTCCTTATGTAGTGTCCTTGTTGTAGCCTCAGTCCTCTCCTCATCTGTAGTGTCCTTGTTGTAGCCTCAGTCCTCTCCTTATGTAGTGTCCTTGTTGTAGCCTCAGTCCTCTCCTTATGTGGTGTCCTTGTTGTAGCCTCAGTCCTCTCCTCATCTAGTGTCCTTGTTGTAGCCTCAGTCCTCTCCTTATGTAGTGTCCTTGTTGTGGCCTCAGTCCTCTCCTCATCTGTAGTGTCCTTGTTGTAGCCTCAGTCCTCTCCTCATCTAGTGTCCTTGTTGTGGCCTCAGTCCTCTCCTTATGTAGTGTCCTTGTTGTAGCCTCAGTCCTCTCCTCATCTGTAGTGTCCTTGTTGTAGCCTCAGTCCTCTCCTTATGTAGTGTCCTTGTTGTAGCCTCAGTCCTCTCCTTATGTAGTGTCCTTGTTGTAGCCTCAGTCCTCTCCTTATGTAGTGTCCTTGTTGTAGCCTCAGTCCTCTCCTTATGTAGTGTCCTTGTTGTAGCCTCAGTCCTCTCCTCGTCTGTAGTGTCCTTGTTGTAGCCTCACTTCTCCCCATCTGGGAAAAAAAGCACATTGGTAATGTTGACAGTATAACCATCATTCCACACAAATATATTCCCTCCACAATATTATAACCTCATTTTACACCCAAATTAGATTTATATTCTAGGATCATGAGCCAAAATTAAAACCACATTTGATTGCGAGAGCTCACATGAAGATGTTAATGCCTTCATACACCCCATTCACTGCAGTCCATGGAGTAGCCCCAGGTTCTACCTCCCAGTCTGGAGGGTTCACAGCGGGTTCAGGGTTCTCTTTCTCTCTCTTTGATAGCTTTAGGAGAGAGTAGTGCGTGCTCACAAATACTGACTCAAATGTCCTGGGGCACAGGAAGAACATATATGAAAGTTAGCAATAATGTTAACAACAGGGAACTACCATTAATGATTTATACAGGCTTCTAACAATGTTAGTAACATACTGTAACGTTGCTGCCTCCATGTGTGTTTCGGTCCAACAAGCTAAGGTAAAGATAGAGATATAGTGGAATTTCCGGGTCTGAATCTCTGCTCTATCATACATTTTGCTACATTTAGCTAGATCATAAGAGCAGGCTTTGCAATGTGAGTAAGCTCCTACAGTAAGCATAACGTTTATTTACGTTGACCTTTCATACACAACACTTAAAGGGGCACTTCGCCGAAACACAACGCTGATCTATTTTGCACATAATCTCACACATATCCCAAGGCTCTAAAGCTCTCATAATCTCACACATATCTCAATAACTGTCAAACTAAATGATGTGAATATGTGTGAGGTTATGTGAAAAATAAATCGTAGTTGCTTTCTCAGTGTCCCTTTAAAAAATACCGGTAGCATACCTGGCTCTGGGTGGTATACAAAGGAGGGAGACCACACACCAAAATCAATTAAATTGTTTATTCAAACTAAATAACTAAACAAAAACCAAAGTACATTGTGGGATGTGTGACGTTGGCAGATCAGTTGTGTAAAGCATGTGTGGATGAGTGAGAATGAAGTGTATATGGTGTTGTATAGCGGTGAACAAAACCAAAAGAAAAGCCTCGAGCAGGGAGAGAGTTAAGAAGGTCAAACGGAGAGAGAGGAAGCCATGAGACTGCCTCTTATACACCCGGGCCACCCACCAGCCCAGGTGTACAGCAATTAGGAGGACAGGCTTTCCAACTCCGCCCAGCAATCTCCTGCAGGGAGAACAAAGAGACACAGCAACACAAACAAGAGTAGGGAGGGCTATGGGGAGGGCTGTCACATAGAGTTTTGACAGAGTGTGCACAGAGGGAATCGGTGAGGGCGGGAAGCACTCATTTGCGCTCTGATTGGCAGAAGGCAACACATGAGTGACAGCAAGAGAGGTTTGTTAGCTTTGGATGGCAATTTAGCTTGTAACTGAACAAAGCTAAACACAGCTGGTTCCAACGATTGGAAAATGTGGTCAACAAGCACACAGTCTAACTATTTGGATATTTCAACTTCGCTATATCCGAAGGCAACAGTAATACTCTTCTTTTTTATTCATGAGGTCTAATTCATTAATGCATGAGTCCTTCTCATTTTCAATAGAATTTCAATCTTTCTTGAGTATCAGAATATGACCATAGATGATGTCTAGATAATGTAAATAAATATATTTTGGTATAGTGGTGAAAACAGCCCTTCCATGGCGTAGCAGGAACACTTATCCAGAAATGCTGTCGTTAGCAAAGTTTTAGCATTTGTGTGTTTGGGAAGTAGGCCTACTGCGCAGCAGCGCATATGTCTGGATAAATGAGACTTGGATTATACTGCACAATGTATTTGAGAGTTTGTAAACTGATGTTTCGATATAGTTTTGCTGTTCTTCAATTCATCAAGTATTTGGATTCTCCATTCTACATGGAGGTATGTTGAAAAAATACAGCCAGAGAACTAACGGCAGCAGAACTCGAGAGCTACTAGGAATGTCTGATCGCTAAGTGTGTCTGCACGGACTACAAGGTTTAATGTATGACGTGTATCATGCCAGTTACAGTAGGGTGCCATATGTATACTGCACCTGTGTATACTGTATACTTTACTTATAGTATATATATTCAGATTGTAAGTGTTATTGACCATATTTATTGTAACATATTAATATAACTGATGGGGCATACAGACACACATCTGCACATTTGATTACACTACATACTTGCTCATATGCTTATATTCAGATTTAATTATATTGTTTACACTGCTTATTTCTATCTTTGCTATAATTTGTTTGCCTATTTATGTCTTCTACTATTACCATGCTCATACTTGTACCTCCCCTCCGCCATGCTGCTATGACGCGTGAATATCTCCAAGAGGATCAATAAAGGAATATCTTATCTTAAAATTAATATATCAGGAATTCAAGGCAACACAGGGTGAATAATTTATATATATATATATTTGCTGTGTCTCAGCTAACAATACTGTACCTGACCTATCTCTTTGAATGTGAATACATATCTAAGAACTGACATGTTTCATATAGGTAAATTACTGACAACACAGAATGGTTAATTTGGTCAAAAAAGACAATGCCAGCCTTTACGCATGCGCCGCCTGCCACAGTCCTTAGTTACCATGGCAACCATTCAACGTGTGATTCCCAGCCTCTTAGCAGAGATTGTGATTAATTTAAAACATCTTTAAAGGTCACGTTTAATTTTAAGATGCAGTATATCATACTTTGAATCATCATGAAATCACATATTTCCTTTGTATATGTTTTGCAGCAAATAGTTCCGTTGTCGTAGCCATCGTCAGTGTTCTGGATTTCGCCATTCAAAACTGCCCCAGTGTGCGTGTTTGTGTGTGTGCGCATGTGTGAAAAGAAAATTACTCTGGTGCATGCGTGCGTGTGTGTGTGTCTCAGTCATTCACCTTCTCTCCTGTAGGCTGGCCCTGGTGGGTCCACGAAAAAATTACTCTAGTAGGCTGCTTTGCTAAGACTAGATATGTCTTCCAAGCAGTGAGTACTTGCTCACTGAACTGTTCCATGCATTTTTTTTCTTGACATTATTCATAATTCTGTATTTCGCCCGTACAAGGCCCTTGTTTAAACACAGTTCACAGAGCCTTGACGGGAGGGATATCCATAAGAGATGGCATGTCAGGGTGAGGGATAGGGTAGCTAATGAGGACTCTCATAATCCTTTAGCTCAAGCCTAATGGGGCATTTAAGGAAAGACAATGCATCTTCCGGCACATAACCCCACTCTTACTTATACTCTCATTTGTAGGGAATCATGTTACAAGGGTTGTACAATTAGCTAAAGCAATGATGAAGAGCCATAGAGGCATTTTTTTTACTATAATAATATTAGAGTATTAAGCAGTTATGTAGTCACGTTAAAAACCCTTGATCAAGTTTATCCTTGCCATAATATAGATAATGATGGAATGTACTACAGTTAAGGTGCATAATGGTCCACATTTCTCTCTTTAGTTAATCTAATTTAATTATTTCTATGTAAAATTCAATAATTGACTTAAATTTTCTTCTCTAAACATAACAATGTATATAAAAATTCTTCCTCAGCTACTGATACTATATTGGTAGGCTACTGATAGTGCTGATTCTATGTTGCAGCTATATGAAATCTGTGAAGCAATACAAGACTTGCCATTGCAGCTATGTATCATCTGAACACCTGTCTTGTTAATGTATGTATGCGCGTCGTTTATTCCAAAAGGTCCTTCTTCCTGGCAACTGGCCCCGGGCGAAACAATTCTTTGTCACCAATAGGATACACTGTGGCCTGGAACACAGGAATCTCCCACCGTCCAACCAATGCACCCTGCTGTGGGTTTCACTCTTGTTCTCCATTTTCCTGTTTCAATGACATGACCTCATCCATGGTATATCCACGAGCCTACCCCATGTGTGTTTAATGAATATTTATGCCTGTGAATAATAACAAGAATATCTTTTGCTGCTGGCTCTAGTCTCAGCTCTAGTCTAAGCTGCTCTATTTCCTTTTTCTTGTGAGATTATTTGTGAAAGGATAATCCTGTCATGTCATTGAAAAATCCCTTGGATCACATAAATGTAAGGTAACCATGCCCCCCCCCCCCCCCCCAGTTGCTTTTACATGGCATGCTGCCACAGAAACATCCTGTGTAATGACTGATCTGAATCCACAAAACATAGGTTACAATTTGGCAGCTGGGAAGACTGACATTATAATGTCTCTTCATGTTCTTGACGTGTTCCTGTACCCATTTGTACCAGAAATGAATTAGCAAAACCTTCTGAAATTCATATTTAAGGTTATATATTCGTACTTGGCTTATCGCGTCCCGCTCTTAAGCCCTATCGAGATACCCCTTATCTCATGTACCTATTGTACTCCATCACGAATAAAAAACACGTACACCCACACCTGACCGGGTCCCGCCTCTATGCAGGTGCAGCCTATAAGACCGTAACCATGGTCACCAATACACCCTTCCTCTATTTTCGTTCCATCATAATGGATGCAGTGCACCTTATGTTAACTAGCATTATGAAAAGATTAGAGAAATTGCATAATGTTGAAAGCTTACCGGAGGTTTGCTTACCCCTGGCATCTTCGAGGCATGTTTCAGCGACACGACGGGCCTATGTTGATGTTCCTCATCTGTCGGCAGCCAGATCAAGGGGCAGCGTACAAGGTTGGCTATCGAGCCGGGTTGTACAAAGGTAGGCCCTGTGTCATCAGGCACGGGTGTTAGTATTAGTAATGCTGGGTTGTTTTGTTACACAACCGTGTTGTGTGTCGGCGCCAGGGGCGGGATGGTTTGGTGAACAGTGAACGGGTTCCAAACGGTGCTGAAAGCATGCTGTTAAACAACTAATGCTAATGCTTCATGCTAATACTAATGCTACATGCTAACACTACTGCTACGCTGTTCTAATGTCTCCGCCGTGAGATGTTGTCACTTCTCCCTCCTCTTGCCCGGTTCATCAATGAAGGTCAGTCGGTAGCTGTTGTGGGGGTTTTGCTGAGTCCTATTTACCTTTTTACGGGTAAATGGGTTGACAACAGGGTAGGCCGTGGCTAGGTAGCCTAGCCAGGTAACGTACCTCTGTGTTCCGGCGGGGTCTGTTGAACGGTGTCCCCATCTGGGAGCCGATGCTTGAGCTCGGCGGTGTAGCAGTAGAGCTATACTACTGCAGGATGGGACTTAACGGCGGCCAGTGTTATGGCTCAGCTGGCTAGTTCCTATCCACATTGGCGTCGGGTAGTGGGGCTATGGGTCCAACCGACATTGTAAACATGTTGCGTGTTTGTGCGCAGGCGGTTGATGATCTGGGTTCCACATCGCCTCATGCTAGGCTATAGTAGTGTAGTGGGCTACTGTTTTGTTCTGTCACTCTGCTATGAGAAGGTCTGTCTATGCTACAGCTTTCTCTCCTCTCAACCATTTCATGCTGACGGTCAATCGGTGTCTATTGGGGGAGTATGCGGGGGGGGGCTTTGTTTACCTTTTTTGGTAAATGGGCTAAGCTAGGGCTGGTGTGCTGTTGTGAATATTTTGAATGAATGTGGGACTAGTTCGCTCTGGTCCGCCTCCCCTTAACGTTGTGTATATGGGCTTGCTCATTCTACAGTATTTTGTGGTTTAGTTCTTTTATTCATTTAACCCCTTCATGGTGCACACCACAGTGGAGGTTGCTGTTTGCAACCACCAATGGTGCTCCGTGTTAACATCAGTCCTTTGCTTTTGACATATTGAAACAGTGCCCCGCCCGGCCGACGCCATGGGTGGGTCGGCCTGGCGAGTGGCTGGTGGGCTGCTAAAGCCTGTACCGCCACGGTATGGAATTGGCAGCGATTAGAACTGTGTTCGAATTGCTGTTTTTTCTATAAAAAAAAATGTGTCTGGTGGCGGGGCCTTGAGGGCCAGCCGACGTCGACACATCGCGCGAGGTTGTTGATGTTATTAGCTTTGACCTAGCCGCAAGCTATAACCGCTCAGGGTTCCCCTCTCAGCAGGGGATTTTGGTCTTCTGCTGGAGCGCGGGCGGTATTGTCCTAGGCCCCACACCGCCTCACACCGCGCAGCCAGAAGAAGAGAGAGCACGGCCTCGTCAGCGGCGATGACGAGGCCCTCGACAGGCGGCCATGTTTTCCCCCGCCAGAGGTATCCTGGGCGTTGAATCGACAGGTGTCCACAAGGCCAGGATCGGCCATGTTGGATGGGTTCGGCTTGAACAACAAGCCGTCACGGTCCTGCCGCGAGCAGCCCGTTCTCCGATCACTCCCTCCCCCAACACCAGCGGAAAAAGTGGGCTCTGATTGTTTCCTTTGGCTGCGGGCCGCGTGCCTTTGTTGAAGCGCGGGCGGCCCCACTTTTCGCTTCTCATGGGGACAGGGGCTGACACCCAGTTGATGGCTGAGCCTGGGTCTGTCCGTGAGAATGTTGTGCTGTCAAGCGGCTCCCACACCATAAGCTGTGTTGGTTGAGCCTGGTGTTACGTCTGTCAACTATAAGTGTAGTCAGCAGGGGGGCTCGAAACCTTTTGAGGCACACAGTGCGGGCTTCCCCGGCCTCGCTTTCGCCAGGCCAGGTATCATGTTGGTGCCTCCCACTCCTGAAAGATTGGCAGTGGTCTCGCAGGCACGCGTGATTTGGGTGGTAGTAATATCACTGCAGGGCTACGGTGTGTAGGAACCCATGGGGTCCTCACACCTTGCATGTCCGGCTGCAGAACAACTCCTCAGCATGTTCTGGAGGGGTGTTCAGTGGGGGGGCTTTTTTCACCTAGAAAGCCCCCCGTATCAAACCGGCCCTTTCTGTCGGGGTCCCCCCTTGGGTGCGATTGCCTCGTGGGTAGTGTAAGGGTCAGATGTCCCGACATGGAACGCTCTGCTCGCACGGTTCCAGGGTTGGCTACGCACAGCGGGTGGGACCGGGCCAACTATCTACAGTTCCTGGCGGACCTGCGCCACATGGCGACGGGTGCGTTGGGAGTGTCATCACATATGACTACGGCAGTACCATATGTTGAGGTGGATGGAGAGAACGCTGAGGCGGGGACTTGTGTTTACACAACCCCACCCGTTTTCGGGTTTGGTACAGACCCTATTGTCAGGGTCTCCAGCAGTGACAGCTCTGGTCAACGAGATCCAATCTCTGTGGACGAAGCAAGCCATCGTCGTGGCGTTCTCCTCCCGGTGTTCTCTGGTGCCTGAGAAATCGGGAGGGGGGGGGGGTGTCAGACCCAGGCTGGACCTGTCCCATGGGAAGGTTCAGCATTTTTTGGATTGTCTCCTACCTGTTGAACACTGTCAGGTGGGGGTCTGGTTCTCCTCCATAGACCTGTAGGATGCGTATGCGCATCTCCGATCTTCCATCCTAGGGCTTACCTACGCTTCCTTTGCAGGGTTAGCGTATGAGTACCAGAGGCTGCCGTTGGGTTTTCTCTGGCTCCCCGCATCTTCACCAAGTGCGTGGAGGCCGTACTGGGGCCTCTGCGTTGTCAGGGGTTACGGAGTGTATTCTGCCCTGACGACGTTTTGGTCCTTCGCGGTCAAGGTGGATCGTCAGGTCTCGTACCAGGCAGGTCCCTACCAGCCTGGGGTTTGCTGTAGACTGGAAGTAGAGTACTCCTCTTCCCAGTCAACGGTTGGAGGGCTATGGGCATCCCTCTCAGAGCGTGTTGTCAACACGCTCGGGAGGTTCCGTCCTAGGACGGTTACGGCGCTGTCTCACGTCACGTTTTTCACCGACGCCTCCCTCGCTGGTGACGCGTTGGGCCAACGCAGTAGGGGGCAGCTGGCAAACCATGCTGCCCGGTCTGCGCTACGTTCAATGTGTTGGTATTGAAAGCGGTCCTTCTGGTCCTCAAACGGTGTTGATCAGGACGGACAATACGACGTCAGTGTCGTATATATCGACAGACAGGGAGGAGTACGCTCCCCCCGTCTGCACCAGGCGGCGGGCGGCTGGCTATGGGCGTCCTCCATCTGCACGGCCTGAGGGCTCCCCACATCCCCGGCAGGGTGAATGTGGGTACAGGTGTACTGTCGCGGGGCGGTCCTCATCCTGACGGGTGGGGATTACGTCCGGACATAGCCAGGCTGGTCTGGGACCGATGCCGTGCCGCCTGGGATTCTTCCCCATACTTCTGTTAGGTCAGTTGTTGGGACGGGTACGTTGAGGGGCGCAGGTTCTTGATCCTGATGGTGATACCATCCGGAATGCGCATGCTCCCTCCACTGTCGCGCTTTACGCGGGCAGATGACGTATGTTCCAAGTGTGGTGTAAGGCGGGGGGCCGGGACCCAGTCTCCTGCCCCCTGGATGCTGTCCTTAGTTACCTCTAGTCTCTCCTTCGACGGTGAGGGTATATGCAGCAGCTATATCCTCCTATCATGAGGGATTTGAGGGGATGTGTCAGGAATGGAGGTAGGTGAGTTCCAATGGGTGAAGGCAATCACAGAGACGGAGAGTGTTTACTCTTGAACAGGTTCGACTTTAATAGTAAGAACACAAGAGTAATTTCTAAGAGAGATAAATGCTAAATAGCACAGGCAGGAAATAAGGTAAATAGGAGCTTATTGGAGGTCCAGAGTTGAACCGTCTGCGTTTTCCCCGAACGCAATTAGTGAAGACCTGACAATGAACAAGCAGAAGACAGGTAGGTTACATAGACACCAAAACCCAACATTCCACACACACCCCCGTGACAGCCAATCAGGAACCACCCCTAAGTGACAGCACTAATTGACAGGGAAAGGACAGGTGACAAGCCCAGTGACATATGCCAGGAATGTGGGTGGTCACCGACCTCAGTCGGTGTCCAGAACATAACAGGGATGTCTTGTTCAGCCACCCTCTTGTGAAGCGTTTCCTGCTTGGCGCTCGACGCGTAAGCCGGTGCAACGCTCCTTGGCTCCGACTTGGGATCTTCAATTGGTCCTCGGTCGGTTGTCCTCGGCCCCGTTTGAGCCGCTCGAGCAGGCGCCGTTGGAACAGCTGTCTTTCAAGACCGCGTTCCTGCTGGCTGTCACTTCCGCTAAACGCGTGAGTGAGCTCTGTGCTCTTTCGGTACGTCCAGAGTGCCTGTCTTTTCGGGCCGATTGTGGTGCCACTCTGCGACCTAATCCTGCTTTCATGCCTAAGAATATCCAGAGTTCCTTCCGCTCCCGGGATATTGTGGTTCAGGCGTTTCGTCCTCCTCCTCACGCTAGTGAGTTAGATGCTGGCCTTCACCTGTCATGTCCGGTCCGTGCTTTGGGAATTTACCTCAGCCGTACTCAGGACCTCAGGGTTACCGATCAGCTTTTTGTCTGTTACGGTGGTTCTCGTGCCGGTAAGGCACTGTCGAAACAGCGCCTGTCCCATTGGTTGTGCGAGGGCATTGCCCTCTGCTACACATTGGCTGGGCAGGATCCCCCTGGGGGCATCAGGGCGCACTCCACTTGTGGGGTGGCTGCCTCTGCCGCTCTCCTGGGTGGGGCCTCGGTGGAGGACATCTGTGCTGCAGCTTCATGGTCCTCCCCGGGCCCCTTTGTAAGGTTTTACCTCATGGACATGACCGGGGGTTCTGTCTCCCAGGCGGTTCTGGGGTCTGTGGTCTTTCCTGCTTCCCGTCCTTTGGTAGGGTAGCAGGAGTGTGTGGGTATGGGCCACAGTGTGTTAGGTCACACTTGGTTCCGCCTGTGCTGTGTGTTCAAGGGGTTCTAGTTCCCTCTTGCTCGCACTCAGGTGGAGTTGACTGCGCCCCCCCTTCATTAGGAAGGATGGGGTGACGGGGCTCCCCAAACCCCTTGATGTGGGCTTACGGGTCCTCACGGGGTACATCTGTCGGGCCTCGCGTCCGCTCTAACCCATATCTCGATAGGGCTTAAGAGCGGGACACGATAAGCCAAGTACGAATATATAACGATAGGTTATGTATATAACCTAGTTATATGAGTACTGGCTGAGCGTCCCGCTCTTAAGCGGCCCTGAGTCCCCTTGTGGGGTCTTTTACTGGAACGGGATTTTGGCGAGGAAGGGTGTATTGGTGACCATGGTTACGGTCTTATAGGCTGCGCCTCAGGTGTGGGTGTACGTGTTCTTTTATTCGTGATGGAGTACAATAGGTACATGAGATAAGGGGTATCTCGATAGGGCTTAAGAGCGGGACGCTCAGCCAGTACTCATATAACTAGGTTATATACATAACCTATCGTTTATAGCTGCATGTCATAATGACAAAGGCATGCCATATACTTGATAGCTCATGGCTGTGTTATATTTCATGCTGGCTCTGCATCTTTGCCTATTGGCAGCCCAATCTCACTTAAAATAAAGTAAATAAAGTACTTATCGACCACAGGAAAAGGGTACATATTGTACGTTATGTTATAGCCATAAGTAATATAGTGACGTATTTTCAGTACGAAAATGTACAATGTGTACGTATTACAAATAAGTACAAATGTTACACATTCAAATCATTTGAACTTTTAATGCTTTTAGGGAACAGTTCCCCAGCTGGGGGAGGCAAAGTGGCTTTACCTTAGGTTATGATAACCTCGCACAAACCCTAACCTTTACCACACTGTTACCTTAAAGGCCAACGTGCAGGTTGTATTTTTGTTCAATAAACAATGTGACTAGGCCAACGCTGACTTTCATGAAGAGGGAAAAAACATTCTCGAAATTGACCCAGTTTTAGCGTTTTTTATCAAACATTTTGTCGACCAAACCACAAGCTCCACGCACATGCATATTTTAATCCTGGATCAATAACGTGCGTGTGTCATCTTAATGCTGACGTCACGTCAGGTGCAGGGCAGCGAGGGGCTCTGAGAGTCACACACAGCTAGTGGCCGGAAGCAGAGAGCCTTGCTACTACTAGCCGAGGAGTGATGAATGAAAATGTATCTGTTTCACCTAACACTATTGCTCCGTGATCATAGCCATCCATCTCTAAAGCTAACCACTATTTGTAAAAGCCACAACCACGTTACCATATTTGTAATAATGTAAATCATTGTGTCGTTGTACATATTGTGTATACAACGTTAGAAGCTAACGTAGCTTAGCTTGGTAGCTATTGTGCTAACAACATGCTGCGACGTCTAGCTAGTTAGCCGGCATGAATGCCCGATTTAAAATGGTTCCCTCCTCTTCGTATACCTTTGTCCTCACAAGTATTCTGCCAGGGAACTTATGGACACGACAATAGTAGTAGTTATAAGGTGTTTGAGCTTTTAACGTTAGTTAGCTCATAGCTATCGTGTACCACGATGGTGTACACGATGGTACCACCACTAACGTTACAAGCTCAAACACCTTATAACTACTACTATTGTCGTGTCCATAAGTTCCCTGGCAGAATACTTGTGAGGACAAAGGTATACGAAGAGGAGAGAACCATTTTAAATCGAGCATTCATGCCGGCTAACAAGCTAGACGTCGCAGCATGTTGTTAGCACAATAGTAGCCCACTCGGTGCATCACAGTCACTGACTGTGATGCACCGAGTGGGCTACTATTGATCAACATGCAGCGACATGTAGCTTGCATGATGCGTGTGCAGTGCTTTGCCACACAGGTCTGATAAGAGGACCTGCACATGATTTTACTCGTTCCCCAAACTCCTCTCTACATGCCCCGATCTAAAATGGTTCACGACAGTAGACATAATGCTAACGTTAGCCAGCGCCATATATCCAGTAGTACTATGACCCGGACGGGCATAAGACATACGTTGCCTGAAGTGACGTCACGGCCGTGCTAGCGTCTGATAAGCTTTTAGATTTGCTTGTGCATGTTATTCGTGCGTGGACCTTTTTAACCCTTTCTGAGTGGCATTTCCGGCGTCAAATGGAAAAAAAATTATAATTAAATTAGATACCAATGATGTAAACTACCCATAATTGCAGAGTAGCGTTTAACCTGCAAGTTGGCCTTTAAACTAACCATAACCTTAACCTCAACCTCAACCCTAACTTTCTATCATAACCATAACCATTCAACCATCATCATAGTATTCCTGCGTATGTATCAGGGTGGGTGAGTGTCTTAGTCTAGTGGTGAGAGCACTTGCCCGCGACCACAATCATTGTTGGTACATCTCCCGGTCACAGGGATTTGTTTTACATTTACATTTAGTCATTTAGCTGACACTTTTATCCAAAGCGACTTACAAGTTCTGTACGACAAGACAGCAAGAAGGGTACAACACTATCAGCTGAGTAACAATGTTCATAAAAGTGTTGCGTGTTACAGTGTAGGTTAGTTTATTAGGACAAGTGCATGACAGTAAGGTTAGTCAGGGTTAGATTTTTTTTTTTTTTTTTTTTTTATCATTTCAGATAATGGTTGAAGAAGTGAGTCTTTAGTCGACGGCAAAAGATTGGACAAGATTCGGCTGTCCTAACTGGGATGGGTAGTTCATTCCACCATTGTGGGGCAAGGACTGAGAATAGGCGGGCTTCTCTTTGATGACCCTCCGGGAGCTTGGATAGGAGTAGGTCTGAGGCGGCCAGAAGATGCAGAGCGTAGGGGTCTTGAGGGTGTGTAGTTAGAGACCATTGACCGGAGGTAGGCGGGAACGGTTCCCTTTGCCGCACGGTATGCTAGGTCGAGGGCCTTGAAGCGGACCGCTTGGACCGCTTGGTGACAGGTACGCACGGTCTGAGCTGTGCGTATATATACGCACAATCTCAAGCACACGTTCATGTTGATGAATCCCACACTTTGCTTAGAAATTATCGTACGCACGGTTTACGCACATATACCCGACAGGAGCGCAATTATAACGGACTCACGCGCGCACAAGAGCCATTTAGAGCGCAGTTGGCCTGCTTGTTTGGCACGGGGGAGGGGGGGGCATAACACCCACCTCCAAACGCGATTAAATATTGTTTAAAATAAAAAGCGAAATACTATTATTCTGTGTGTCATGTTTCCAAATAAGATTGTTCACAGCGGAAAATGCTGTATACGTTCAATTTGTTGGTTAGACCTCCGTGATCAATCTCGCTCTCAGTGACGTTTCTCATAGTTCACTTAGTCCATTATTTCACATTCCCTGGAGGTGTTTCATTACCATATATGGTTAATTAGGGGCGGTTCTGTATGCAAATGCTTACACGAGCATAGAAGGTAAGAACAATTGGTATTTATATTTATCAACACGGAGTGTGTGCGTACGACCTGTGCATGCACGGTTGATAAATCTAGATTTTTCTGTGTGTAGAGCATAGCTGTCAACATTGGGATTTAAAAAAAAATTTAGATTTCGGCCATTTTGTAAAAATGTTGAAAAAAAAAATTAAAAAATACGGGAACATATTTAAACGGGAGGACGGCGGGAAAGAAGGGTGAAATACGGGAGAATCCCGGAAAAAACAGGAGGGTTGACAGGTATGGCGTAGAGACATTCGAAATTCTGTGCGTAGGAACGAAAATAGAACACTTTCTACGCATTATTGATAAATGAGGGCCCAGGCCTTCTCTATGGTTAGTTGTAGACACAGCGATGAAAAGGGTCAACACCAGTTTGTGGTAGATTCTTCAGGCAGACGATGGTCATATATGGTAAATGAATTACCGTTGTAGGATAAAGGGTCTCTGGATACTTCTTAATTACAAAGCTTCTTTATTCCAAAATGTGAGAACTGGGGTCTGGAGCACAGCCCAATTGCTGAATACACGAGAAGAGATAGGAGCGGTTTCAAGGGTGTTTAATGTCAATTGAGCAACACAGGAATTGGGGGGAAATAGAACAGGGTTATGTTCTGTCCTGTGGCTGCCACGGCAGTGAGCGAGCAAGCGGCCCTGGTGCTTGTCTTGGGAGCTGCTGGGTTGCAGCGGGAGAACAAGTGTTCCTCTTCGGGAACAGGTGACGTCCAGGCAGGGACGGCGGTCCTTTGGGGCACAGGAGAGAAACGGGTTAGAGCAAGCAAATACACGGTGGGTATCTAGCAGCAGAGCCTTCGGCAGAGACGTCGTACCTGGGCAGTGGTAATTAATACCACGACCGCTTCTGGTCAGCGTCGAGGTGTAGAAATAGTCCCCCCATCAGGGAAGGATTGAGTGCAGCTGTGGAGAGTGGGGTGCTTGACCGCGTGTGAATTAGGGGGATGGAATACAGCTGGGCGTATGAGGGTGAAGGAAGGGGTGACTGGAGAAAGAGAGGATGAGGAGGAGTGCGCAGTGGATGGAGAGGGGGATGAAGAGGAGCGTGTGGAGGACGTGAGGGGAAAAGGAGGGGGAGTGAAGTAGGCCCGTGCTGTGATTATGACAGGACCCCCCCCCTCTACCGGCGCCTCCCGGCGGCCCAGGCTTGTCAGGGTGAGCCCGATGAAAGTCCTGGACGAGACTGATCATCGACCGGGAGATCCAGCTCCGCTCCTCCGGGCCGTAGCCCTCCCAGTCGACCAGGTACTGGAAGCCGCGGCCGCGTCGCCACACGTCCAGCAACTCCCGGACCACGTAGGCCAGGTGGTCGTCTATCACCAGCGGAGGAGGGGGCTCTGGAGCAGGGGGAGACAGGGGACTGGAGACCACCGGTTTGAGCTGGGAGACATGGAAGGAAGGGTGAATGCGCATATGGGGGCGGAGCTGGAGCTTGACAACAGAGGGATTAATGAGGGACAGGATCTTGTAGAGCCCCACGAAACGGGGGGTTAGCTTCCGTGAGACGGATTTGAGTGGCAGGTCCCGAGACGAGAGCCATACCATCTGACCTGGTACGTAGGCGGGAGCCGGTGTCCGGTGGCGGTCGGCGAAGCGCCGGTTCTGGTCCGCAGTCCGGAGCAGCGCAGCCCTCGTCTCCTCCCAGATCGTCCTGCAGCGACGGAGATGGTCTTGCACCGACGGCACAGTGATCTCCTCTTCCTGGGCAGGGAACAGCGGGGGTTGGTAGCCCAAAGATGACTCAAAGGGGGACTGACCTGTGGCCGCCGAAGACAGGGAATTGTGGGCGTATTCAACCCATGGCAGGAAGGCGCTCCAGCCGGAGGGGTCCCGGGCTGTCACGCAGCGGAGTGCGGATCCAAGGTCCTGGTTGGCCCACTCCGACTGGCCGTTGGTCTGTGGGTGGAACCCGGAGGAGAGGCTGACCATGGCCCCCAGAGCCCGACAGAAAGCCCTCCAGACCTGGGATATGAACTGAGGGCCCCTGTCGGAGACGATGTCAGCCGGGATCCCATGGACCCGGAAGACGTGGAGTACCATCAGGTCAGCAGTCTCTGCAGCAGAGGGGAGTTTGGGAAGAGCAACGAAGTGCACAGCCTTTGAGAAACAGTCAACAATGGTGAGGATGGCAGTGTTACCGTGTGAGAGGGGAAGGCCGGTGACGAAGTCCAGGGCGACGTGCGACCAGGGCCGACCGGGGACTGGGAGCGGACCAAGGAGCCCGGTGGGCGGTCGATGGGAGGCCTTTGCACAAGCACACACGGTGCACGCCAGGACGAAAGCGCGGGTGTCCTCTCTCATGGTGACCCACCAGAAGTGCCTCTTCAGCAGGGATAGTGTCCGGTCGATCCCCGGGTGGCACGCGAACCGGGAAGCGTGAACCCATTCGAGCACCTGGGAGCGGACGAGGTCAGGGACAAAAAGCCGGTTAGGTGGACCGTTACCTGGGTCCGGCTGGGCATGCTGTGCCTCCCTGACGATGGACTGGATCTCCCAGGTGGCGGTGGCCACCAGACAGGAAGTGGAAAGGATGGTGTCGGGGTGTGTGGGCCCCTCCTCAGGGACGAACTGCCGGGAGAGGGCGTCTGGCTTGGTCTTCTTGGAACCAGGCCGGTAGGTCAGGGTGAAGTTAAACCTAGCTAAGAACAGCGCCCAGCGAGCCTGGCTAGAGTTCAGGCGCTTGGCCGTTGAGACGTAGGCGAGGTTCTTGTGGTCCGTCCAAATCAGGAAGGGGACCTCCGATCCCTCCAGCCAGTGCCTCCATTCCTCCAGGGCTAGCTTGACCGCCAGGAGCTCCAGGTTCCCGATGTCGTAGTCGACCTCGGCTGGGGTTAGTCGGCGTGAGAAAAAGGCGCAGGGGTGCAGCTTCTGGTCAGTGGCAGAGCGCTGGGAAATAACCGCCCCTACTCCGGTGCAGGAGGCGTGCTGGACATGCTCCTCCATGGAGCGGGAGAAGATCAGGATGTCGTCTAAGTAGACGAATACGGAGCAGTGGAGTACGTCACGGAGAACGTCATTGACGAGGGCCTGGAAGACAGCAGGGGCGTTGGTCAGGCCGAAGGGCATTACCTTGTACTCGAAGTGGCCGAGTGGTGTCTTGAAGGCCGTCTTTCACTCGTCTCCCTCCTGCATGCGGACAAGGTGGTAGGCGTTCCTGAGGTCCAGTTTTGTGAAGATGGTGGCACCTTGCAGGGGCTCAAAAGCAGAGTCGATTAAAGGTAGGGGGTATTTGTTCTTTACCGTGATGTTGTTGAGACCCCGGTAATCGATACAGGGGCGAAGGGAACGATCCTTCTTGGAAACGAAGAAGAATCCTGAGCCGACAGGGGAGGAGGAGGGGGTGATTATGCCCGAGGCCAAGGATTCGTGAACGTACTTTTCCATTGATTCTCTCTCTGGGCGCGAGAGGTTGAACAGGCGACTAGCGGGGAGTGGCGCCCCGGGGAGTAAATCAATGGCGCAGTCGTATTGGCGATGGGGAGGCAGGGAGAGAGCCTGTTGTTTGCTGAAAACTGCTTTCAAATCGTGGTAGGCCGGTGGAATTGCAGACAGATCTATGTTCTCTTTGGGGGGGTGCGAACCGGCGCCCTCTAGTGGCGGCCGAGCAGACTGCAGACAAGCGACGTGACAGTGGGCGCTCCAGCTGGTCACCAGGCCGGTAGGCCAATTGATAACGGGATTGTGTAACTTGAGCCAAGGCATGCCAAGGACAATGGGATTGTGGGGAGAGTTGGTAACGTGAAACCGAATATTCTCGCTGTGATTCCCGGATAGCAGAAGGCGAAGGGGTACGGTGTGTCGAGTAATCCACGTGGAAAGTGATTAATTATTGTACCAATTAACAGTCTATTAAAATGTATAATAAAAACAGCAGCAACGTTTTACTATCGTGATCAATATTCAGTACACTGTAAATAATGTGACTAGTGTTTACTTACAAAAATTAAGGCAACAAAGGGACACGTCATATAATTGAATAGATTTTAATCACATACATTTTATTAAAATTGATTGAATAATTGAACTAAATTTAAACCAAAAACTTAAGTGCATGTTAATAATAATAACAGTTAAAATGTGTTGGATTTAGTAATAACATGCCAAATCATGTGTTAATATAGCCCAACATTTTAAGTATTTTTAAATCAATTTCCCTTGTGAAATTGAGTTGTACTTGCAAAAAAAAATTGGGCTATATTAACTCATGATTTTGCATGTTATTACTAAATCCAACACATTTTAACTGTTATTATTAATAACATGCACTTAACACTTTAAGTGCCGGAAACGTGTTTAGGCGTCTTTCCTAGCCATGCTCAAGTTGCCTAGGACGCCGTAACTCGTCTTTGATATCAATATTTAAAAAATCTGTGATCGGAATCATATTTCCCCTCTGCAGCCTTCACACACAGTTCTGATCTCCTCTCAATCCTCTAGCGGTTCAAGAGCGCCATCTGGTGGCCGATCGGCAGATCGCCCAACAGGAAGTCATGTGGATGAAGTGGTGATCACCCATATTACTTCCGGGCACTCGCTATAGGTCCCGGGACTCGAGCTCGACACAATACATAGCGATCCGTTGCCAATAACTCGATAAACAACATGATTTGGACATATATACTATTATACAACCTGGAAATGGACCGGGTATTTCGACATCCCATAATGGAAAACTGTGTACTCCACGCTGATCGCCCAACGGCCCGAGGAGACTGGGGTGAGTTTTAGCCTGTAATATTACCATGTTCGATACTAACTGCTATGATGAACATATGACCTACATTAGATTAATGGTATAACGCTGCCCACGGAATTATAAACGCCCCCTCGCCCATCCGGTCAACATCAGATGACGTGTAGTAACTTCCAGAAGTACGTCCAGTTGGAATTTTTTATATCGCGCCGATTGCTATCAAACTGTATTTCATCATCAATATAATGCATTTGGGGCTATAAATCACGTTCTGGAGAAAGCTGCAGAAAGAGATGAAAACATACTTATACTTTAGACCATATTTTAGTATGAATATGTGAATGAAAAAGTTTAACGTTGCTACACCATGAACAATACATATAGGACCTTGAATGGGCCCTAATAATGGCAATCTAGCAATAGAATTTAAAAAGTTATAGCCCTGCAAAGAAGGGGAACTTCTCCATGTTAAATAGAGCTGGCAACGGATGGTATATCATGAATTTAGCCTTAGGCAATCAAAGTGTTACGTTTTTGGTTTAAATTTAGTTCACTTATTCAATCAATTTTAATCAAACTTATGTGATTAAAATCTATTCAATTATATGACGTGTCCCTTTGTTGCCTTAATTTTTTTAAGTAAATATATTCAATTATATGAAGTTTCCCTTAGTTAACTTAATTTTTTTAAGTAAACACTACACAGTAAATTTCGCAGAGTAAATTTTACTCAAACTGAGTCAGTTTGAGTAAAATGTACTCAGTTTGAGTAAAATTTACTCTGCGAAATTTACTGTGAACATTATATACAACACATGGCAATTCTTATTTACCTGCTCTAATGAATAATGCAAATGTATTTTAATTGGCATTATAGGACTTCAATAACACTGAATGTCACTGTTCCCATAATTTCTTCATTTCTATACCCAATATCATGTCTTCTTGTGGTGCTTGGTTTACTTGAATTGGGTCAACAGATTACCATGCATATTAAAAAGAATACCAGGTAAACATGTATTATGCAAAATCAAAACATTTTATTGCAAGTTTAAACATAAAAATTAAGCACAACATAACCCCACACTTGACCTTGCCTCCCCTCACCCCCACCCCAACACTTGACCTTTCTTAAGCCAGTAGCTTATTCTTGAGGTTGGTCACTTTTGGAGACAGCCTTGTCCAATCCAGCTCCAGGAAGAGTTTCTGGAAGACTTCGAATGTGTACCTGAGACCAAAGAGAGGAAGAAAACCAATGTCAGGTGCTTAAAATGAAATGGACAACAATCTCACAACATTGTAAATGCCCCAACACTTGACCTTGCCTCACCCCACAAGGTAAAGTGTACACAAGGTGCCCATTATAAACGAACTGTTCTGTGCCAATATTCAAAACCATGAAGCCTCTCCGCTCAAATGAGTATGGCTATTTGGACAAATCTGAGATGAAACAACTACTTACAGTAACCGGATCACTGAAACTCACATTAACCAAAACTTGAAGGAAACAATGTTATTTTTGACAGAGACGTTTCCCTTTCACTCTGCAAGGGTCACCTTTCTTAAGCCAGTAGCTTATTCTTGAGGTTGGTCACTTTTGGAGACAGCCTTGTCCAATCCAGCTCCAGGAAGAGTTTCTGGAAGACTTCGAATGTGTACCTGAGACCAAAGAGAGGAAGAAAACCAATGTCAGGTGCTTAAAATGAAATGGACAACAGTCTCACAACATTGTAAATGCCCCAACACTTGACCTTGCCTCACCCCGCAAGATAAAGTGTACACAAGGTGCACATTATAAACAAACTGTTCTGTGCCAATATTCAAAACCATGAAGCCTCTCCGCTCAAATAAGTATGGCTATTTGGACAAATCTGAGATGAAACAACTACTTACAGTAACCGGATCACTGAAACTCACATTTAACCAAAACTTGAAGGAAACAATGTTATTTTTGACAGTGACTTTTCCCTTTCACTCTGCAAGGGTCACCTTTCTTACCAGTATCTTATTCTTGAGGTTGGTCACTTTTGGAGACAGCCTTGTACAATCCAGCTCCAGGAAGAGTTTCTGGAAGACTTCGAATGTGTACCTGAGATCAAAGAGAGGAAGAAAACCAAAGAAAATGGCATAAATAATACAGGTTCACTCAAGGTAGGTTATAAAAATGTAAATGCCTTTAATTCTGTGTACCTTAGTTCCTTGGGATAGGCAAGATTCACTGCATATGCCAACCCAACTAGCATGGAGCAAGCCCATGGGAAATTACCCAGAGCAGTCAGAACTTTCACGCCCTCTATGACGATACCGATGTCGTCGGGACCCTCTGATGTTTCCTTCTTGATCGTGTAGATTTTTGTTGTTTTTACAGCAAGGTCCTGCGACACACCATCTCCATCAGCATCCTGAAAGGGTAAGAAACTTTAGACTGTACAGCCACAGGAGAAGGTCCTATAATTGAACATCTCCCAAATTCCTTCCTTCCAACCTTTGGACAAGAAAACCAACGGCCGTATTCACAAAACATCCTCAGGCTTAAAGCTGCCCCCAACCTTTTTCTCTCTTTTAACATGTGCTTCAACTTACATCATACTCCTTTAAGAGCTGATCTGTAGATTCCCCAAGGTACATCACCATGCCCCGAATGGCAACATCTCTGGTGATGTTGATGCTCGGAGCCTGAAATGACACAAATAATCATTATTCTTCAGTATATTGCAGTGTGGAGGATGTGAGCAACTGCATCAACTGTGGGCCTATGGACGCCTTTACCTACTTCCTTACTGTTCATTGACTAGTTCAGCTTTTAACACCATAACCCCCCATACTAGTCACCAAACTCGGGGACATTCACATATTTTCAGAGTACATAATTATGAAATGAGTTTGTGTTTTGTCGCCTCTCGCACACACGTGTGTTGTGTGTAATTACCTTCCATGGTCCAGTAATTATTATTAGAACTCCGAGCACCAAAACTTTGCAATTGGTTATGAATCCAAACCAGTGGAGTTCTCAATAAGCTGGTCAAATAAGAGTCCATCTCAAAATAAACAGAAATTAACCAAATACAATTTGAAAACTATTTTCCAACCAGGTGCCCCACATTAACCAGCCGCCAACTGTGTATTTAAAAGGTCTGCAACTATTTCATACTCTTTGTTGTAGAGAGAATGACAAGCGAACGATACCTGCTGTATATTTCATATAAGCAATGATATTCCAGCAGTTTGACCACAACATCCCTGAGAATATTAGCAAACAAAAAAGTAATTGAAGAGTACCTCAAGTAGGATAGCCTTCATCAACCTCATCCCCACGGCGCCACCCTTGGACTGGAAGAGGGCCAACAGCTTGGGAGTGTATTCATCCAGCTTGGACATGAACTGTGATTCAAGGTGCACCATTGTGATTCTTTGAAACTCATCCTGGAGCTGAAAGACAAAAAGGAACATTGAAGCCTCAAATGGTACAAGTACATTTCTAAAAACTGTATAACCATGAAATAAATAAAAACACAAAATCCATCCTCCTCACCATCACTGGCCTCTGGTAGGCTTACATCAGAATGGTCAACAGTCTGATTATGGTGACTCGCAAACACGTCTTGCTTAAAATCACTCAAAGAATAGCATATATGGCTTCTGTTTTTGTGTTTGAGAAATGTATTGTATATATTTGTGCAAAAGTCACAACCTTTAAATACACAAAAGACAGTTCCGTGCCTCTTCAGATGCCTTCCAATATGCTGAAAGTAGTCCTTCACTTTAGGACAATGGCGACTGCAAACTAAACACTTAAAATTAATAATTCCTGGCCTACATATACGCGAGGGAGTGCATGAGTGATGCCAAGCGGATCCCCTAATGATACAGAACTGGTGGTGACTGAAAGAAATACATTTGTTAAAAATATTTTGTCCCTTCAA
This sequence comes from Notolepis coatsorum, assembly GCF_963971535.1. Lineage (NCBI taxonomy): Eukaryota > Metazoa > Chordata > Actinopteri > Aulopiformes > Paralepididae > Notolepis > Notolepis coatsorum. The sequence continues at coordinate 122,877,338 of NC_140169.1, forward strand.
GGATTTTGTCAAGGATTTGAGTGTCCAACACTATCCCCTCAAGGGTTATATGTTTTTGTATATTCTTCTTATGGGACTTTTGATGGTGAAGTTTCAAAAATAAATATATTAGTTTATTAGTTGATTACTTTCTTCAATAAATTATTCTAGTTCTTTTTGTTTTTCTTCTAGCTTACTTTGAGTTACAATATCCCAAGCCAAGTCTACCAATGTTGTTAGTTAAATCCTGTTCTTAAGAAAGAATCCCAGATAAGAAACCATTAGGAATGCCAGAATTGTCCCGGGAGTTAAGAAAAAACGTCTTCTTAACTTTTTTATAACTGTGTTCGAGAATGAGATATTTATTGGCTCAGGTATTTATTTTTCCAGTAGCTAATTTCCGCATCTTTTCCGCATGAAAATCCCTCCTCATCATCATACTATCTCCGCCTAGCTGAGAGATTATCTGGGTCAATTGTTTTTCCAGTAGGCAAATTCTGTTGCTTTTGCGTATTGGAATTCCATTCTAATTCTCTTTTTTGAGCCTTTCCCTCTGACTCCGTCAGTTTTGGTTGTATGGATTGGCTGCTGTGTTGTTACGCACGGTTATACAGCTCTGTCCACTGAAAGTTTTTCCGAATGTGGTAGGGTTTGAGATTTTATCTTTTTCTTCTGTCTTTAAAGGGGAGATGTTGCATAGCGATATAAACGTCATAGCATCAAATTAGTATTTAGATAAACCACAGAAAAAATCACGTTATAAAAATAAGCTGTTTCTAAGAAAAAACTATTTGTTATGTCCCTTCGTGTAGAAGTTATCAACCAGTGCACCGCCATTTTTGTTCACGTTAAATGCTGACGTCACAGAAATGGTACTGGCAGTATTATACTGTAGGTCTAACACAGGCATTCTCAAAGTCCGGTCTAAATGATCTAATCTAATCTTCTGACCATTATAGTCAAAGTATTTCCCTATGAACTGAAACTTATAAGATGTTCTCAGTGTTCGGTTATTAGCCAACAGCTGCAAAAACAAATGGTGTCAATTATGTTATAAGTCATTGATATCAGGAGCTATCTGTAGCTACTGCTAGCCGGCTAGATAACGTTAGATAATGCCTCATGTATTAAACTAAAGTGAATAGTTTACTGGGTCATTTTGTTTAAACAGTGAGCTAACGTGAGCTAACGTTAGCTACCTAGCTAACGGAGGTCTCATGCACTCGACTATTGCCGGAGCATTTGTTGATATCAGGAGCTATCAGTAGCTAGCCAGCTAGATAACTTTAGACAATGCCTCATGTATTAAAGTTTAAACTAAAGTGAATAGTTTACTGGGTCATTTTGTCTAAACAGTAACGTTAGCTAGGCAGCTAACGTTAGCTCACGGAACGATAGCTAGTTAGCCAACAACTGCGAAAACAAATGCCAAAATAATGATATCAGACGTTGATATCAGGAGCTATCAGTAGCTAGCCAGCTAGATAACGTTAGACAATGCCTCATGTATTAAACTAAAGTGAATAGTTTACTGGGTAATTTTGTTTAAACAGTGAGCTAACGTGAGCTAACATGAGCTAACTTTAGCTACCTAGCTAACGGAGGTCTCATGCACTCGACTATTGCCAGAGCATTTGTTGACATGGGTCTGGGAGGGGGAGGGGCAAGGCGTGCAGCAGCCAATAGCCTTGCAGCTGGAGGTTACTCGCAGCAGCAGCAGCTATGTGCGAGAGAGAGAAGAGAATTGGATCATGTTTTTCGCGTGTGTCATCGATCGGTTTTCACGATCGGCGAAAATAAAGCATTATCGGAATTCACCAAGCTCATATTTATACTGAATATCGGCCGATACCGATCGCTGGCCGATCGATCGGGGCATCCCTACGTAGCTATCTAACCAGCAGTGTAAACTGGGAGCCAGCCCAAACCATCACCGTGACGTCACCATCAAAATGGCGCCACCCATGGCCAAAACGGGGAAATTACATTTGAGTTTTCAGACAAATAAGCAGGATTTCACATTTGATTATAGGACCCTGTCTTACCCAAGGTACACAACAAACAAACTAGGCTCATATTGTTCAACGCTTCATCTCCCCTTTAAGGGTCAACAGGGGACCAGGGTACATTGACCAGGGTTACGCGCTATAGTCTAATGGGCGAAGCAAGACGCGGAGCCAGCATGAAATATAAAGATACAGTAGCTATCCTATAACTCTAGTTATATGTATCTTGCTTTTTCCGCCCTGTTGGACCTAGTCTTCGTTTACATGAAAGAAGCTAGGAAGGGAGATTGCAGGGCATACATCTGCTTATATGCTGCAGGTGGGTGTGTGCCCTGGCCATAAATGCATTGAGTAAAGTTATTTCAGTGTGCGCCAGTTGGCACAAGGAGCAGTCCCAAGTGGCAAAGCAATCATATACGTAGAGTTATAGGATAACTACACATTTGTAACCAATATTGCACTCTATATATATTCCTCCTGTCTCTTTCTAGCTATCTTTCAAAATAATGAGACCAGTGGTATTTCATATTTCAAAGGTCACTGTAGTTTAATTCTACATTCTCTCTAAGATGGAAAAAATGACAGGTATTTTGTATCCACCCGCACAATTCCCCAAATGGGTTACAGGCAAATTTACTCTCACTTGCATTGAGCAGCTTGTTGGTGACCCCTCGTCTAAAAGGCTGCCTGTTAACATGAGTGAGAGAGAGAGAGAGAGAGAGAGAGAGAGAGATTGAAAAAGAGTTGTGTTCACTTTCATCCTACAACATGACCTAACCCATAGACCCCTCAAGGGACTTGAAGGAGTCTGGTGAACCCCCTGTGAGGTCACAGCTTTTTGTCCAGAACATCAGCCCGAGAAGTTTGTTTGCTTTACGTCATGTACATGTTGCTCTTACCACAAATCAGCATGACCTTCGGCTAACTGCCTCGTCATCTGACACACGGACGCCTCATAAAACCTTTCAGTCAGACAATGAATCATGGTAAGTGCAGCCATCCATCTTTAACTGTTTTTTCCCCTTCTTTCTGTTGTGTTGTGAAAGGGGCCAGATACAACATGGCCTGTGATCGCCATCTTTGATGCCTGTCCCACAGTACCTTAACACTAAAAAGAAAAATACCCATTCTCACCAATTGATATGGCCCCATCTGGAGATGAGTGAGAGGTGTATCCCTCTATTCTGGCTGTGCACACACCACTACCTATACTGGCTGATGAGGGGGGGAGCAGCAGCAGGTCCACGGTCATGTGGGTAATAGTGTCTTCATTATCATCCATCCACAGAGGGACCACGGGGTGGTAACGTTTAGGGAGGCAGCTTTCACCTCTTAGGGGCTAATCCGCAGAAACAACAGACAGTCGGCGCAGCATATCCTTGCATTCTCATATTACAGGAACACTGTTTTTAATGGATTGAAGACCGGGGAACATTGATAGTAGCTCTTAAGGTAATTTAAAAGGAAACCAATATCGGGGCCGATGATGGATTACATGTACTGTACTTCATGAATCACAGAGGGTGGGAGTGGGGGGTAGTTGATAACACTAAACACACCAGAATACGGCTCATAGTCTTAAAGGGGACATATTTGCGTCCTTTTCAACAAGTAATGGCTGCTTTTTTGGCTGCTTTTTTATAAAGCGCTTTTATCCAAAGCGCTTTACAATTTGTTACTCACATTTTACCCATTCACTCACACATTCACACACTGATGGTGGAGACAACCATGCAAGGTGCCAACCTGCTAATCGGGAGCAATTAGGGTTTAAGTGTCTTGCTCAAGGACACATCGACACGCTGCCCGGGAGGAGTGGGAATCGAACCGGGAACCTCCGGATTGCCAGAGGACTGCTCTACCTCCCGAGCCACTGTCGCCCCTCATTCAAGTTAATATAGGTCCCCTAAACAGGGGCACATTTGCTGAAAAAAACGGACTCAGATTATGCATTCTTGCAGACTCTACCCCTCTGTTTCAGTCCTGTTCTCAATGGGCTTTTCTGTGCCTGTAATGAGTGCACAATCTAGCAGTGGTGCATGTATGAGCCTATACCATCAAAAGGAAATTCCGATCAAACTTTCACACTAGATCAGGGGTGGCCAACCAGTCAGAGACTAAGAGCCACAAAAATGACTGTGGTACCACAAAGAGCCACACCATATATACCAGCGTTTCTCAACCTTTTTTTCAGTCACGGCACCCTTCATGTGTTTATAGGTCCCACCCTCTGGCCTCTGATGTTGCTAATGTCTTTTTTATTTGGGCCTCACAGGGTTATCTTAAGCCTCAGCAGTCCAGTACTGGACCGCAAATTACATCAGGCCATACATCCATCTCTACAGAATGTATGAATTAATGTTGCGTTTTTTTTCTTCTTCAAATGTAGCCAAGAGTAAAGACCCTAACCCTGTCAAAACAGCAGTCAAAGTGTATATTTTCAGCATTACGTTTGTTTACCAATGATTGTAACTGTTATTAGTGAAATATATGATTATAGAAATCTCAGGGCATTGAGTCGGAAACCGGCACATTTGACGGGAGGAAGTGGCGCAGCCAAAAGTGAGTGTAGTCTTTTGAAGGAAGAGACCCAGGGCTTTTGATGGACTTTCGAATTTTGAAAAACTACCCTACCCAGCTCACGCCAGCCCGTCAATCATCTGACTTCTGGATAAACTTTTTAATTTCTCTTATTTTTCGGGATTATCTCCCACAAACCTGAACGTTATTGCCATAATACAGAACACAGTTCGTTTCTCTATACCTTCCTGTGAACGTCTAGCAAAAAACGGCGTTGCAATCTGATGACAAATTTGGAGGAATTTACATTATAAAAAAGTAACTGTACTTGTGAATCATGCCTGGTGATACTAAATCCAGATTTAATTCTGCCATTGGAAAGGGTAGATTTGGCCCGATCCATAGATGTGCGACTTGGCCATAATAAGGTAATTTATAGGCATGATATTATATAATCATATTTCAAATTGCATTTGTCCGGATGGCAGAATTCAGTACTGTATCTACAAAACCTTCTGTTTAATCATCTTCCCTTTATTAATTTGCTTAGATTTTTCAGGTCTATTTTCTGACACTGCGAATACATTCCCTGAGATCCATAGATGTCCCTAGAATCAGATACCAAGAACATGCAAATGAACCATTTAAGAAAAAAAGTTTTATTTCTTTTTATGGAGGGAGGAGCCACACATTGGCTAGCAAAGAGCCGCACGCGGTTGGCCACCCCTGCACTAGATGTTGCAGATCAAAGATGACTAAAGATTTAACAATAGAATAGCAATCTTACCATTAACAATGTTGTCAGAAACATATTTTAGGTAGAAAAGAGACTATTTACGAGCGAGCCACCACCTTGTAAATTGTATCAAGATATCTTTACACGCACATCCATGCGCCTACGAGGTCTTACTACGTCGATTGTGGCTGCATTCTAAATGACTTGCTTCAAGAGGGAGGGTTCTTGTCACATAGCTGAACTGCAGAAAAGGCACAATGCACATATTTAACATGTTCTGTTTGGACAAGCCTTCATTCTGTAAAAACAATGCAAAACACAGAAAAAGGTTCCTACAGTCTACAATAAGAGGCACTTAAATGTGCACTATGCAGTTTCTGAGGGATTGATTTGCAGAGCCTATACAGAGCTAATACATTTCCCTTTTTAATTATTATAATCATTCTATCTCATGACATCATAAATTAAAACAAATGTATTTTTGGCACTACTGTATGAAGTTCTTGTTTCAAGTTCAAGTTTCTTTATTAGTTGTCATACAAAAATACAGAATACTTTTATATGAAATGCTTTTTCCTGTTTTGCTCCTGAGAGTGTGCTAGATAAAAAATAGATAAAGTATAAAATAGAAAAAGTATAAAATAGAAAGTCAAAAGTACGTAAACAAGTGTAAACAAAAGTGTTCAATATACATTATATATAATATACAATACAGAGTAGACACATTTTTTAACTGAGTTACAATACAATATACAGTACAATGCAGACATGGGATGAGGTACAACTTAGGGTAAGGTGCAATGAGGTATGAGTTGTAGTGCAAATCTCTTTACCAATAAATATAAAGCCAAAAACCAAACCTAGAATATGTTTGTCAAAAACAGCAATGAAACAGTAACTTTCCAAACTTCAGGAAGCTTTCTCTGCAATATCATACGCAAAATTAACTTTCATTGTTACGCAGATGACACCCAATTATACCTACCTATTAGGCCGACTGATTCCTCCCAATTACAAACTCTTGAGGCTTGCCTGCTTACCATTAACAACGTTAGGTTATGACTATAACCAAGTTCTGTTAGTAGTGGTGACGCTCTGCGTCACTCTCTGCACTGTCCTCGCACACGTGCATGCGCACTGAATAAAGACCACAATGTACCTTTAATCCCAATATTTGTCTGACCACACCCCTATCAGCTTACCCATATAAGCAGGGGTGAGGCCACCCACTCGCCTCCTTCCCAAGCTTTCACCACAAGGCGAGATCAAGGGCTGCAGCGGCGTCGGACGCCGAGCGTCGCCACTACTAACAGAATTTGGATATAGTCATAACCTAACGTTCTATATCGTATGGCTCTCGCTCGGCGTCACTCTCTGCACAAGGGAGGCCGAGCGAGAGCCATCGGCCGACAAATACACCCCGCTGAAAGCCCCCCACAACCATCAGAACAGGGAGGGCCAAGCCCCCCCGACCCACCCTAATGGAGGGCACCCCCCCTATTGGAGGTTTCCCGGGAGGGCGACGGACCCGACCGTGCGAAGAGGCACTCAAGCAACTCAACGCACAGGGTGAGCAGACCGTGGCCTGACCCCACGACTACACACACGCACAACCCGCATGCCACCCGGGAACGAACGGAGGGAACAACCTCGTTACTGCCCCCAGAATCACGGGGTCAAGGGCAAACCAAACCCCGTGGCAAGGCCGTAGCAGCGGAACGCGAAGGAAGGCCCAGACCCACCAAAGGGACTGGACACCCTGGAATGGGGGCCCGGAGAAGTCCATGATGCCAGCATCAAGACCCCACCAGGTGGGCACTTAGTGACCCCGCCCCCCACATCGCCAGCGTATTCGGACAAAGGCCCCTCAGCCGAGCGGGCCCTGTCCCCCCAATAGTACACCGTCTGGCACACTGACCCTGCAGAACAGGCAGTCAGCATGGCCGTAAGCACACAAAAAAGGTTAACCAACGGAAGCAGGCAGCGCACCGGGGAAAAACCAGGCAACAGGCTGTTAACCCTAGCCTGGAGACTGCGGACGAGACAGGCGCCAGAGGGGACAGCTGAACACAGCCGCCCCGGCGGAAGGGGCGTATGCTAGCGTTGTTGCATGACCAAGCCTCCATTTAAAAACCCCCACCCAGAGGGGTTGAGGCAGAGAAGGCTGACACGATTGGCAGACGTCATGAACGTGCAGGGGCACCCTCAACCGGGTAACCCGGGAGTTGACACTGCTCCAACACACCAGGGAATCAACCACCTTGGTGTTACCCAATGCTGTGGTTGTTCCTATAACCCCTCAAGAAAAAACTCCAAAACACACCTGCGGGTATACACCGGCCATACCGCAGTACAAGTGTTTCAGTTTTCAAAAAAGGGTTAACCCAGGCCTACGGGTCGACGAAACATTACTTCGGACCGGGCCCGGTGATACGGGAAGCACAGGGTCACCAGAGGAGGTCAAAGACCACCCCAACAGGCCCCTCTTTGCCATGCGTGAGAGAGGAGCGAAAAAGAATGGAGAACCAGCCCCAAGCACACCGTACTTGGTATTCCCAGGCGGTCTCCCAACCAAGTACTAACCAGGACAAACCTGTGTAGCGGCCGAGATCTGACGAGATCGAGCGTGTACAGGTTGGCATGGCCGTAAGCCATTACGACAGTGCTGAGTAAAAAATTTACCCAACCAGGGTCTCCATGAATGAATGAAAACTTTATTTAACAGATTGCAGAATGGGTACAATACAGTACGGCTCAATACATACAATTGTTAAGGGGATGCAGACCTGAGAAAGACGTTAGTCTTGTTTCCATCAGGGTCCCCCATTTTCAATTCATATCCATAGCGCTTAACCCTGTGACACCCGGACCGACCTGGCATTTTCCCCCCTGAAAAAAGCCCAAGTCCCTCAGGGTACCAGAACAGCAGATCTGCATCCCCGGCGGACAACGGGTTCAACTGATCCGGACCAGCGTGACCAGAACCAGTCCTGTGCCCTAACCACGCCGACATGCCTACTCCAGGAGAAGGGGCAGATATGCGTGTTGACCATAAACATGAAAAGAAGGCGCCACCCAGACGTTCGGGTCGAACCGCGCCCGGTGGCCCACCCCCAGGGCGTGAGACCCCTCTACATATGTTCAGATCCATTCCGTCATCATCCCCCAGATATGAACGAGAATCCGTCGACAACCAAAACAGGTCATCGGAAGAGGAAAAACCTCCATCCCAGTTGCTTTATAAAAACGCCGTTTTAACCCCAAGCAACCAAGGCGTGCCAGTCAGTCGCCTGATTACAGAACACCCCGAGCTAGCACTATGCGTGCGTCGGGACACAACCACATCAATGAACAGGCTATTTAGACCCGTCATTGAATCCCCAAGGCGCCCAGGGGAACGACAAGAGGGGTGTGATACTTCCTAACTCCAACTCTTTTTAAAAGAAAAGAAGGAAGCACCAACAGTATGTATCCCAGTCTACAGGGCCGGGGGTACATTTTTTTTTACATTTTTACATTCCACCACCCTCCCATAGAGAGGAGACGGAAACCCCCAGAGAGACTTCCCACGTGAGCTGTACAGATTGAAAAGAATATATTGCACCTTGAGCCATGTAAAAGTTTGGTTTTAGGGCTCTCCGGGGAGGAGGCACTGAACCCATACACACTCAATAATCGAATTGAATCGAATACACACACAATAGAGTAGGACTCCTTCTTGAGGTTCCACTCACCTTATCAATCTGAGGAGGAGGCTCTGTACTCTGAGGAGGCTCCCTCACATGGAAGGAGAGTTCCAACTCACAGAAGGCCCGAATAGGAGCTTCGTGAGGAGGAGCCCTGACCACCCCCCGTTTTAAACAGATCCATCATATGGACCTGAACAGCCCACGGAAGTCCTACCAACAGAGACGCGCGCGGTGACGTACTCTATGGCGGGGGAATTTCTGCGGTGCACACGCCCAATATTCCAGGGCGTGGGACCAGGAAACTCCCTTCCCCCCCCCCCCCCCCCCCCTCACCCTGTAACGTGCCGAACCGCAACGTGACAGGAACCTTGAAGGACAGGTGGGTTTACCCGTGACCAACAGAAAAAAGGGGGAGGAAAGGTTACCAGTTCACCCCTTTACGACCCCACACCCATGCTACGATGTAATGACAAAAAGAGAGTATGACACAGTCATAGTCAGCTCCATGAAGCGTCTAACAGCTTCATACAGCGCATGTGCTAACCTGCTATCTGATTTTTACTAAGGAAAAAACACAGAATAGAGAGGGCTCTCCAAGAGCCCCGGTACCAAACTTACACATGTGCTTCTGTGGCCAGCCCAACCCAGTTGTAGGTCACATGACACACACAACCCATCATCACCTACAAAAAATGGCAAAAACACTCTACAGAGGAACGCCGTTTTTCATAATGAGAGAATACATAATTCTCGATTAGTATCGGCCACAGGCCTTGCTAAGCACACACGAAAAGCGACCAAACAATTTTTTCTTTTAGGAAAATAAAGTTTCTCAAGCAGTGTTTAGCACAACCTCAGCAATCAAGCTAAGGGTTACATCGTATCCCTACCACACAGTGACACAATGTAGTGCAACAACATGTCTGAGAGGAGGATGAAGAAGTCCCCAGGGAACCGGGGGGAAAACACAAGCCTCCTACTTTACCCTTAATACAGCCAGTTGAACAGGTAAACCTGTTAATATGTGAACACACTGTTCATTGTCATTACAGGCTGAGAAAAGAATCATTCTTTACTCATATGTCACTAAGCATAGCTTTATAGGTTAGTTTAACCCCCTTAGTTGTGAGTACTCAGTACATAAACACACATGATGTTTCTCAACACAACAAACCAGATCATTTCCACATCTGTAACAAACAACCCGTTTTGCATGGAGAAGCTAATACCAGTGACAAGACAATTCACACATAACTGGCATCGTATCCTAAATGTAGTGCAGCAACACTCGTTTTGGAAAACATCGTTATTTACAAAACATTTAGAAGGGAAAGCAAGAAGAAGTGCTCAAGGTTTGGTCAGACCTGGCCTACCTTGAGCGCAGATCAAGCGAAACTGCAGACTCCAACAAGGCACCGTAGTAAACACAGCCGTTCTGTGTTGTCGACCTGGGCAGCGTCGCCGCTCCATCCCGCCGCTACGGTCCCCCTTGTTGACGCAGTCCTTGCCGTCCTAGCCCAGGGCAGGTTCGACGAACATCCTCTGTCAAAGATGACGTCGTAGTCAAGAGTGTTTAAAACATGTTATAATCAAAGCACGTTCAACAGTGTAGCATTAAGCTAACGGCCGCTCTAACCGTCGGGCGCTACCGCCCCTGCCCGCGAGACGCAGAGCGAACGGCGCACGCGACCAGAGGGGAGACTTCGAATCCCCCCCGCCTCTCCCCGTGAGGGAGAGGGGAGTTGGGAACCGTGGCGGCGCGCGAGGGGCCGGAGCCACCCCGCGCTGGGCCTCGGCCGATAGCAGCAAGCTAACGTTTCCTAGCCTAGCCTAGGTAGGCCACGACTAGCACGCAAGCTAACGTTTCCTAGCCTAGTGATCACAGCAGGCTAGCGCCGCAGCTAACAGCTGACTGGCTAACAGTAGGCCACCACTAGCACGTAAGCTAAGCAGCTATCACCTGAACTTGTACACAATGATATAACACTCACTCAGACAGGCCGCCGTTCTGAAACCCTCTTCACTTTTTAAGAGAAAAGAGAAACAAGATGTTAACACAGTTTTACAACGGTGATTTTACCAACACCCGACGGAGCCAGCACAATACCCAACTGGCCTGTAGCTGACTTGAACACAGATCTTCCGCTAACGAACATCCATGCCCATATTTCCTCGTGAGGGAATACTCTCATTTGGATATGAAAGACGCCCCGTTGACAGAGAAAACGGTGACAGAGAAAACATCCACTCGTCCAGAAAACACAGGGATCACCAGTGTTAATGGTTGTGGCCCACTATAATGGGCTTCAGACCAAGGTCTTCTGTCGCCTAAGAGGCTGAACAAAGGACCCTAGTCTGGGGCCGGTTTTCATAAACATTGTCAACTAGCCCCCATAGCACTAACAGACAAGTGGAGCCCGCCAGCAAAAACATAACTCACCAAACCTGGAACCCACCGCTTCTCACAACAGCGGCGCGTCCTACAGTCCAGCTGTGCCTTTTACCGCAACCAGCACACAGCAAGGACTGCAGTTGGAAGGCATGCAGCGGCGCGAACTCCCAATACGAAAACCGGTGGAGGATTTTTAGAATGATCATCATCTTCCAGACACTCCAGTACGAAGACAAGATCGCCGTATTTTCTCGAATATAGTGAGAGAGAAAATAAAGATATGATGTCAACGTATCTCGTTTTCCAACTCTTCTCCTACCATCACATCACGTCAAGTGGGGATCTACCGAGGCACTTCCTTGTGGTGAAAGCGAGAAAGGAGGCGAGTGGGTGGCCCCACCCCTGCTTATATGGGTAAGCTGATAGGGGTGTGGTCTTTATTCAGTGCGCGTGCACGTGTGCGAGGACAGTGCAGAGAGTGACGCCGAGCGAGAGCCATACGATATAGAACTGGATGTCGCAAAATGTTCTGCTCCTTAATGCAAATAAAACTGAGATGCTAGCCGTTGGCCCCCCAAATCAGAGAGTCCTTTTTGAGGACATTTCCCTCAAATTTGATACTTGTCATGCCTCTCATAGCTCCACCATAAAAAACCTTGGAGTAATCTTTGATCCCTCCCTCTCATTTAATGCACATATAAAAAATGTCACCAAAATTGCCTTCTTCCATCTCCGTAATATCGAAAAACTGAAACCCTAATTCATGCATTTGTCTCATCACGTTTAGATTACTGTAATATGCTTTTTCAGGCCTACCTACACTGTAAAGTTACAATAGCTTACAGGCAATATTTTGCATGACTTTTACAGTAAAATTCACAATAATTTACTGTGAATGGCTTCACAGCAATGTGTTGTAATTTCACAGTAATGGTAGTACAATACATTGTTGTAATTTCACAACTTCTTACTGTAAGAAATTACTGTGATATCACATTATTTTGTTGTATATATATTACAGCAATGTATTGTGACTTCACAACATCATATTGTAAGAAATTACTGTGATATTACAATACTTACTGGCAATGTGTTGCATGACTTTTACAGTAAGATTCACAATAATTTACTGTGAATGGCTTAACAGCAATGTGTTGTAATTTCACAGTAATGGTAGTACAATACATTGTTGTAATTTCACAACTTCTTACAGTAAGAAATTACTGTGATATCACATTATTTTGTTGTATATATATTACAACAATGTATTGTGACTTCACAACATCAAATTGTAAGACATTTACTCTAATATCACATTATTTTGTTGTATATATATTACAACAATGTATTGTGACTTCACAACATCAAATTGTAAGAAATTACTGTGATATTACAATGTTTTGTTGTATATATATTACAACAATGTATTGTGACTTCACAACATCAAATTGTAAGAAATTACTGTGATATCACATTATTTTGTTGTATATTCAGCCGAACGCACAATTGGAGGGGGGCTCCCCACCCTCCAGAACATTTACAACAAGTGTTGCAAGGGCAAGGCTAAGAGAATCATTAAAGACTCCAGTCACCCGAACAACTGCCTCTTTGAACTGCTGCGGTCAGGCAAGCGATACCGGAGTCTCAAGGCGAGCACAGAAAGACTCAGAAGAAGCTTCTATCCCCAGGCCATCAGGCTGCTAAACGAACAATGAATGAACACTACACAACAACAACCACCAAACGCACATAGCACACACATCCACACGCACACACTCACTTTAAACAAACACACTGTAGCACCCACTCCCCACACTTTATATTTATTGATGAAGGATTGCACTACAACTCGTACACCTTACTGTAAATTGTACCTAAAATTGTACCTCATCCCATTTCTGCTTTGCACTAGATAGTACTGTACATTAGTACACTGCATAGTATTGTATATTATATGGTAACTCAGAACATTGTACATATGTCTATACCGAACACTGTGACCTCATTTTTCTTCTTCTAAATTACATGCTATATTATGTTATTTGATACTATCTTGTCTAGCACAGTCTCTGGAGCGTAACAGTAAGAAGCATTTTGTATGAAAGTATTCTGTACTTCTGTATGACAACTATTAAAGAACTTGAACTTGAACTTGAACTATATATTACAACAATGTATTGTGTATTTACAATAGCCTACATGTATTTTTGTAGTCCAGCTCCAGTACACTTCCTGAAGATCACACTTTGGTTTCCTGTCGTGATTAATCACGTCATCCTATTGTATCTTGACATGAAACTATTGTATGAGCTTCCTCCAGAAGTATACTGGAGCTGGGGACTATAGAGTTATGCATGTTTATCATTGTAAATTGACAATTATTTTTATTTTTTTTTATTTTGCCAAATTATATAATATAATAATTATTATTTTTCAATTATTTTGTTGGCAAGTCTTTTGCATTACTTTTCAGACTTGCCAACAAAATAATTGAATAATAATTATTATTATATTATATAATTATAAATAATTTGGCAAAATAACTGTCAATTTACAATGGTATGCATAACTGTATAGTCCCCAGCTCCAGTATACTTCTGGAGGAAGCTCATACAATAGTTTCCTGTCAAATACTATTGGATGACGTGATTAATCAATCAAAGTGTGAGCTTCTGCCAGGAAGTATACTGGAGCTGGACGTCAAAAATGCACGTAGGCTATTGTACATTAAAAACAACAGTCCAAACGCACAAATGAGGTAAGCCGGCATTTATTGTCAAAAGACAGAATTATTACAAATAATTATATACAAAGAATTATATTCTTATTCTTGAAATGGTAAATGGCTGTTTTCTTTTTTACAATTTGTGCACATTTTACCCATAGGAAAATCCTGCTCGTTGTACAAGTATCGCAGAGAAAATTCAAAGGTACTCACAGTTGCACGAGAGTTTCGGACAGAGAAACGCAATGGTTTGAAAGCTCGGCGTTTCTAATAAACATTTTAAATATTATTTTATAAACTGCTGGTCAACACTGCTCAAAACGGCTTTAGCTGACTGATGCGCCTTGCACATCGAGCGTTTCGCCAGTTCTTCAGAGTTAATTATGGGATTTTATTGTCAAAAGACAGAATTATATTACAAAGAATTATATTCTTATTCTTGAAATGTTAAATGGCTGTTTTCTTTCTTCTTTTATATACAATTTGTGCACATTTTACCCATAGGAAAATCCCATATTAACTCTGAAGAACTGGTCCTCTGTGAAACGCTCGTTGTACAAGTATCGCAGAGAAAATTCAAAGGTACTCACAGTTGCACGAGAGTTTCGAACAGAGAAACGCAATGGTTTGAAAGCTCTGCGTTGCTAATAAACATTTTAAATATTATTTTATAAACTGCTGGTCAACACTGCTCAAAACGGCTTTAGCTGACTGATGTGCCTTGTATGACGAGCGTTTCGCCAGTTATTCAGAGTTAATTATAGGATTTTATTGTCAAAAGACAGAATTATTACAAAGAATTATATTACAAAGAATTATATTCTTATTCTTGAAATGGTAAATGGCTGTTTTCTTTTTTACAATTTGTGCACATTTGACCCATAGGAAAATCCCATATCAACTCTGAAGAACTGGTCCTCTGCGAAACGCTTGTTGTACAAGTATCGCAGAGAAAATTCAAAGGTACACAGTTGCACGAGAGTTTCGAACAGAGAAATGCAATGGTTTGAAAGCTCGCCGTTGCTAATAAACATTTTAAATATTATTTTATAAACTGCTGGTCAACACTGCTCAAAACGGCAAAACTAAGACAAAGTAATCATATTCGTAAGTAAAATGGTAAATGGCTGCTTTTTTTTCTTCTTTCTTTACAATTTGAGCACATTTTACCCATAGGAAAATCCCATATTAACTGTGAAGAACTGGTCCTCTGCGAAACGCTTGTTGTACAAGTATCGCAGAGAAAATTCAAAGGTACTCACAGTTGCATGAGGGTTTCGGACAGAGAAACGCAATGGTTTGAAAGCTCTGCATTGCTAATAAACATTTGAAATATTATTTTATAAACTGCTGGTCAACACTGCTCAAAACGTCTTTAGCTGACTGAACCGCCTTGTACGACGAGCGTTTCGCCAGTTCTTCAGAGTTAATTATGGGATTTTATGGTCAAAAGACAGAATTATTACAAAGAATTATATTCTTATTCTTGAAATGGTAAATGGCTGTTTTCTTTTTTACAATTTGTGCACATTTTACCCATAGGAAAATCACGCTCGTTGTACAAGTATCGCAGAGAAAATTCAAAGGTACTCACAGTTGCATGAGGGTTTCGGACAGAGAAACGCAATGGTTTGAAAGCTCGGCATTGCTAATAAAATTTTTAAATATTATTTTATAAACATCTGGTCAACACTGCTCAAAACAGCTTTAGCTGACTGATGCACCTTGTATGACGAGCGTTTCGCCAGTTCTTCAGAGTTAATTATGGGATTTTATTGTCAAAAGACAGAATTATTACAAAGAATTATATTACAAAGAATTATATTCTTATTCTTGAAATGGTAAATGGCTGTTTTCTTTTTTACAATTTGTGCACATTTGACCCATAGGAAAATCCCATATTAACTCTGAAGAACTGGTCCTCTGCGAAACGCTCGTTGTACAAGTATCACAGAGAAAATTCAAAGGTACACAGTTGCACGAGAGTTTCGGACAGAGAAACGCAATGGTTTGAAAGCTCGGCGTTGCTAATAAACATTTTAAATATTATTTTATAAACTGCTGGTCAACACTGCTCAAAACGGCTTTAGCTGACTGATGCGCCTTGTACGACGAGCGTTTCGCCAGTTCTTCAGAGTTAATTATGGGATTTTATTGTCAAAAGACAGAATTATTACAAAGAATTATATTACAAAGAATTATATTCTTATTCTTGAAATGGTAAATGGCTGTTTTCTTTTTTACAATTTGTGCACATTTGACCCATAGGAAAATCCCATATTAACTCTGAAGAACTGGTCCTCTGCGAAACGCTCGTTGTACAAGTATCACAGAGAAAATTCAAAGGTACACAGTTGCACGAGAGTTTCGAACAGAGAAATGCAATGGTTTGAAAGCTCGGCGTTGCTAATAAACATTTTAAATATTATTTTATAAACTGCTGGTCAACACTGCTCAAAACGGCAAAACTAAGACAAAGTAATAATATTCGTAAGTAAAATGGTAAATGGCTGTTTTCTTTTTTTTACAATTTGTGCACATTTTACCCATTCACACACCGACGGCAGTGGCAACCATGCAAGGTGACAACCTGCTCATCGGGAGCATGTAGGGGTTAAGTGTCTTGCTCAAGGACACATCGTCACGCTGCCCGGGGAGGAGCGGGAATCTCCGGATTGCCAGACGACTGCTCTACCTCCCGAGCCACTGTCGCCATGAAACTAGTACTTCCAGGTCTTACCCGAAAATGGAACTAATGAATACACTTTATGCACTCACTCAAAAGAACAAAAGAGGCACTCAAAATAACAAAAGAGGCGCAGGGACGACAGGAGCATGAAAATTGTCTTTGCAAACCATTCAAAGTCTATGAGCTTCCGAAGAAGGGTGTTCACGTCAGGGGACGACAGGAGAAGGACAATTGTCTTTGCAGACCAAAGTTTATGAGCTTACTTCCGAAGAAGGGTGTTCACGTCAGGGGACGACAGGAGAAGGACAATAGACCTGTCTCAAACCATGCGCCTTTTCTTGATCCTCCAATCACAGCTGTCGCTTACCTCTGACTTCCTCGTACAAACTTTGTTTGTACGAGGAAGTCAGAGGTAAGCGACAGCTGTGATTGGAGGATCAAGAAAAGAGGGCAGGGTTTTGAGACAGGTCCATTGTCTTTGCAAACCATTCAAAGTCTATGAGCTTCCGAAGAAGGGTGTTCACGTCAGGGGACAACAGGAGAAGGACAATTGTCTTTGCAGACCAAAGTTTATGAGCTTACTTACGAAGTAGGGTGTTCACGTCAGGGGACGACAGGAGAAGGACGATTGTCTATGCAGATGCAGACCATTCAAAGTCTATGAGCTTACGAAGAAGGGTGTTCACGTCAGGGGACGACAGGAGAAGGACAATTGTCTTTGCAAACCATTCAAAGTCTATGAGCTTCCGAAGAAGGGTGTTCACGTCAGGGGACGACAGGAGAAGGACAATTGTCTTTGCAGACCAAAGTTTATGAGCTTACTTACGAAGAAGGGTGTTCACGTCAGGGGACGACAGGAGAAGGACGATTGTCTATGCAGATGCAGACCATTCAAAGTCTATGAGCTTACGAAGAAGGGTGGTCACTTGAGGGTTGATGGCGCTTCGCTTCTTTGCCCTGGAGCCTTTCTCCGGGTTGATGCCCAAGAAGCACCTGTTAATAAGCAAAGATACGTTTCAGTTTTAAATAGACTCAGCATTTATCAAGGTGCTCACCTGTGTTTTTTCATGGTACCTCTAACATAATGTTTACTTATCCGAATTTTGAAGCCATACTATAATGTGAATTAAACCATTATGTCAATTTCTTAACAAGATAGCAGCAACATCAAGCGATGGTGTGGTCCCAATTCACATAGTTGGTTCCAGGCTTCATACTCAAAGCATTTAATCTACTTTATGGCCTGTGTAGAAATGCATGGACTTAATAGCCAGATAGTCTTTGCATGATAAGTCTTACTGATGACATTGATCATGTGTTCAGAGTGTTAAAATACCTTTGGATGAACTCAAGTGTGGATGATCCAACGGAAGGATACTCCAGGTTGAAGACATAGTAGCTGGTGAATAAAGCAGCTACCCCATGCAAAAAGAATGGGTGTGGGCCCATCACAACTTCTCCCTCGATGGATAGCATCCATCCAGAAGGCTGCATTGTGTCACCTGAAATGAACAGATACCCCGTCATGCGTTGTTGTGGATAGGTATACATTCCTGCAAGGACATGACACAGAAATAAGGCTGTCTTAAATACTTCAAAGCTTCGTTCGATGGGCATGGGATTCGAATATGAAAATAAAATTTGATTATTAAAAAAATAAAAAAATAAAATGCATATATATATATATTTTTGCCAAATCAACTCTGCCTCTCTTTGTTAATAACAACAAGCAATGCTGTCTCTTATTTAAGATGAGGTCGCACTGACAGATTTGTGTTCATTGTGCTGCTTTTATAACGCCTCAAATGACGGCTTACAATATTTCATGAAAGCAAAGTGTTTTGTTTGTCTAAGATTTTAAAAGGTTTCAACTTTACAGCACTGACAAAGTTGAACATGAGACATGCCAGCTCAGGATATTATTTATAAGCGTCATATGTGTGCCGTATCACAAAATGCCTTCTGTCAGATTTTCCCCCTCGATGCAAAGGAACACAAGCTCATCCCTGAACATTATTACCTTGAATTATCAAACAGGGGGTGCTTGGGAGTGCTGCAGTATTCACATCAGCAGCAGTGGCACAGGTCTGCAACAAAGTAACACACAATAGCAGATTTAACATTATGAAAGGATGAAGATAAGCTAATCCACGCACTACAGCTCACCACACATCAGCTCGGCCCATTTGGAGCAACTTGGGGGTTAAGTGTCTTGCTCAAGGACACTTCCGACATGCGGACAGTCAGAGCCAGGATTCGAACCACCAACCCTACGGTCGATGAACGACCATCTCTACCAACTGAGCTTCAGTCGCCCCTAATGTAATCACTCGGATTTCAAATATTTTAATATTTAAATAAACTTACATCAACTTCGAGCAGTAGTTTCTCCGTAGGCTCCTTGAAGTACACCATAAGTAGCAGGACGATGCAGGCACTGATCTCCGAAACCTCTGGATCATATCTGGCCAGAACATCCCTGATCTTCGTGTTGTCCAGTTTCTGGCAGAACTGCAGGATGGTCCGTCCTCGATGACACAGGGCATCTTTGATTTTTTGAAGGACATCGGTGTCTGTCAGGAGGCCAAAGTGGGAGAAAAGCCCTGTCTGAGAGAAGAGAAAAGGCCATTCTTCTTTGACCTCCACCATCGTTGGTGCAGGCATTTTGTTCAAGTAACGCCGCAGGATGACGTAGGTCCTCTCCATCAGAAGTTCTGCTCTCGCTGTCCCACTATAATATATATATTTTTTTATCATTCTTTCCAAAAGAAAAAAGGACTCTAACGCTAATGGCACGCATACCAGAGGCTAACTGCCTACAAAAACAGGCACAGAAGCACTGAAAGAGGAGTTCACCCATCTAATGAACACACTAGACTAGACAAATATCAAGATGTATCCATCAGTGGACCAATTGCATGCTTTTGCGGAGGACAAGAAGCCTTCAGTCGACTCCTTCAGACATTAAGCACCCCCACAGCCCAAATGGAATGATAAAAAAAAAACTATATATAAATATATATATATATTAGAGGTGGGCATATATTAATTTTTTTAATCTAGATTAATCTATCTGCAATCCTGGATTTAATCTAGATTAATCTAGATTAAAATGGCTAAAAAAAAATAAAACCTGCCGAAGGCATTCAAAATATGTGTGTTCTACCCAAATAATGACCAGAAGTAAGTCCTTACTTTTTCTTTCCTCCTTATGTTTCTCAGGCCAGGTGGCCCATTACACCATGAGCCCATCTCCCGTTTCCAAAATGCATTACAGACTGTTTGAAAAAGCTGTTTTGCTATGATAATTGGTAATGAAATATCAAAATAATGTTCAATAAGATGTACTTGTGTTTAATAAGTTGTTTTATTCAGAAGTTAACACAAATAAATAATATTACCAGTACAGTACAGTATCTAGCACTCTCAGGAGCAAAACAGAAAGAATCATTTCAAACTTGAACTATGTGACATGGCTTGAATCAACTGCTCCAGTGGAGTTGCTCAGTGGCCAATGGTGTCAACTGTGGTTGTACTGGGCAGCTCCCAGGTGTGAATGGAACTGTGTGAATGTGAAGCAGGGCGTTCCTGAAAAAGAGCATCTGTGCTCAGCGAACCTACCCTGGGTAAATAAAGGTAAAAAAAAAAAATGTAAAAAAAAAAAAAAACATTTTATTTTTTATTTTATTTTTTAGATTAATGCGTTAATTATATTATCGCGCGATACTAGTATAGCGTTAACGCAGCACGTTAACGCCGTTAACGGCCCAGCTCTAATATATATATATTCTACTTTTTATTTATTTTTTGTCGACTAACTGCACATTTTGGCCAATCATAGTCGACTATCCAAATCCTTAGTCGGGGACAGCCCTAGAAATTATATTAAAAAAAAATCTACACATAATTTAAACATTCAATCCAAATAACCTAAGTTAGTCTAGCATTGGCAGTGCCACTTTAACCCCTAAAACTGGAAAAGAATGGTGGAGCGCAATAAGCATCTGATCGTGCACATTGTATGCTGGAAGAGGATAGTAGTCCAGTACATCTTTGTGCTTAATGCACATGTAATTCTCTTGGGCCACTCCTAAGTCACAGTACACACCCATGTCAATCAACTTCACACAAATGTGTTTCTCCGAGACAAAGTGGACAGAGTTTTGGGCAACAATGACCAGCATAATCTTCCCCATGTGAAGTCCTTCATCACTGTTCCCAAACAAGATGAACATCCCCTTTCTGTTGTCTGTGCCTTTGACTGTAGACTCACTGCAGACTGAGACTCAAATTGACAACTGGCTACAGATGCCCTGATCTTGTTGTTGTAATCATCCAAATAAAAGGCAGTCCCCTTCTCTACCTGTATAACAGGAGGAAACAAGTTTCCCACACTCAGGTAGGCCTGGAGGAGTTGGTGTCTCTCTGCTAGTGTTTTGCACAGATTTTTGAAATTGTGCAATTTTCTGGCACACTGTTTGAAAAAAGTGTGTTTGCTTTCAAACCGCAGAGTCCACAGGCGAATAAGTGGGCCAAAGTGGATGATTAGATCTGGATAATGGCCAATATAGTGATGCTTTGGCCTCAGGGGGGGCATTGGGGAAGAGCCTTTTCCTGTTGCATATGTACTCCTCTGTGATGACTTTCAGATATGCTACCTGGCCTTCTGTAATGAGTGGTGCACAGATAAGCTCAACCATCTCTCTCAGCTGCAAAATGAGCTGCCACACCTCATTGTTACAGGGATCTTTAATCCTGCCACCGACCAAGAGAGGGAGTAATCTAAGGAAACACCAGTTTTGAACTGCATGCCCACTTAGTTTGTCACTGCTGGGAGAGAGGTCTGCTGGTTTGTCCCTACCATCGTTCCCTTCATATCGGAACTTGTTTTGCACTGATTTAACTGCAGGTAAGTAAAATAATTCTCCTGGACTAAATGGCGAATATATAAAGGAAGGTCATAAGCCATGACTCCCTCAAATAAATCATGGCCTAGACATGGTGGGAGGCCAGGCTGGCAAACATGGAAATGAGAAAGCTGGTTGAAAGGAGAGTCAAACTTGATACCGCATACAGAGTCTGTGGCACTAGTTTCCAGGTCTTGCAAATTACTTGTGTATGATTGGACCGTTCTTGTGGCACCACACAACACTGGATTCTTCACAAAATCCTCTCTCTGTACCTGACAGTAGCGACAAAAATATTTAGATCGACTGAAGTTTTCTAAAAATCCCCCAATAGAATGGGATCCTAAGTTGTCTCCTGCAATGGCAACCAAAGAGCCCTTTAGTACAGTGCCATCAGATATGACTACACCTCTCTCCTCCAGGATTTTGAGGTCCTCAATCAGATGTGCAACAACCTTTTTTAGCCCAAAATACTTAAAGTCCTGCTCCCTACATAAGAGAACAAGTTGCATCTGATCTATAGAAGATCTATTGTGAGGCAATATGTCAGTCAGGGTTAGGTAAACAGCTAAGACCTTGTGCTTTTTCTTCCCTGAGCCCAGTGGATTAACAACCTCGAAGGCATCTTGGTACAGTATCAAACCAAGTGAGGAAGGGTCAGCTTTCAACATTGGATTACTTTGAAATCCTTCTCCATCCTTGACATCCTGATAGACAGCATCAGTAGATTGCTGCAAACGTGTCATGTTATACTGTTCTCGTAGAGACTCGTTTTTGAACAGTGTCACCAATGTCTCATGTATAGGTACATACTGAGCAAAGCATTCTTTGTCATTTTCATCATTGCCCAAGAGCAAAGGCACGGGATGAACATGGTTGAAACACTCTTTAAAAGCAGACTTCCTCTTTGTATCTGTACTGAGTCTTCCCTTGTTATAGAGTGTGAGTAGATCCTCTCTGTTCACTTCATCAACCATGCTGCTTATAGTGGCCTGAGGGATTCCAAGTTTCTTCAATTTCTCACTCAGAACGTTAAGTGAATGAGACAGGCCAAGTTCATGAGCAATTTGAAAGTCCTCAATAATGGTTTGTATGGTGCTTGCCGGTAAGAGTAGCTTAGATTGCAATTTCAAATAGAAAAGTGTAAGGTTCTGTAAAAAAAGGGTTTCGTCCACAGCTATGGCACTTCTGGTTCATCATGTTCACCAGCAGCTTTTGAACGTCTGACTGGGTTCTGGCAATGACTCTGTAGACTTGTCTAGTACCAAGTCATCTAAAACTGAATCCTTGTGTTTCCTGGAAATATGTGAAGCAAAAGTCATTACGTTTGTGAACCTGCAATCACAACCTCTAAATGGACATGGCGATTCCATTCCTCCCTTTATGTGTGTCTTCAAATGCTTGATAAGAGAGGCTAAAGTGTCACACTTAAATGCACAAGCCTCAAGCACACATTTCAAGGATGTGTCAGGTGGTAGAGCTGATCTAGGTCTAGGCGGCTGACCAGCTTGCAGGTAGCACCTATGCAGCCTATATATATGAGATCTCAGTGCTGCATGTTTTCTGAACCTCTGTGAGCAGTCAGGTACCCCGCACTGATAATGATAATTGGGGGCGTTACTGTGGAGCTGCGCGTGCTGGACAATGGTATGCACACTATCAGACACATGCTGACATCGAATATATTTACAGTGGAACATTGTTGTGCGTGCTATAGTTACCTACCCAATCATTACATCTGCCTCACACTGAACACTGGTTAGCCTGGCTGCCTCACTGAACAAGATGGTTATTGGCTGCCACTGAACAGGATACTGTATGTTAAAGACCTCTCTGATGACCTAGAAAAAAGGAAACCAGAGAAAGGAGAGATTACAGTTTGCATGCAGATTATGAACGTATACTATAGGCTAATCTCAGGTGTACTGCACAGGAAACAAATAGTCTATAAACTACGATCTGTGTTGCATATAGACCTACCTATACAACTAGGAAGCAATCCGTGCATGGATCTGGGGAGAGGTTGAACCCGTCAGTGCAGATTACTGTCCTGTACGCCTTGTTGGCCGGAAGATTCAGGCAGGCAATCAGTAGGCAGGCCCTAGGACAAGGGAGGGAGGCAAGGCAGTAAGAGGCAGTAAGAGGCAGTAAGGCGTTTGCAATCGAAATCATAGATACAACATAATATCCACCATCGACTTTATCATGCACTACTCACGTATTATTGTCGATTAACGATGCAGAGACACGCTGATACAGCAATGGAGGAAGGTTGCAGATACATTCTGGGAGGCGGGGCACAGGTGTAGTGCATTCTGGGAGGCGCCCGCCCAGGAAGCTGGTGTGTGTGCAGGCAGCCTGGACAAGAAAAACACAGGGAACGACGCATAAATTCATGTCAAACAGTACTGGATGAGGTGATTAATCTCAGGTGTACTGCACAGAAAACAATAGTCTATAAACTACGATTATACCCCCCCCCCCCCCCCCAAGCACCTTTTAGCAAGCAAGCATATATGGTATAGCAATGCTAAGTAGGCTTGGGCGGTATCATTTTTAGTTAGCCAGCGTCAGCCAGCTACTACAGTTAGCTCCCAACGATACATTTACATTTAGTCATTTAGCTGACGCTTTCATTCAAAGCAACTTACAAATTGTGTACAACAAGTCAGCAGGAGTGGTACATATCTAGCAGCCAAGGATTAGTATTGTTTGTCTAGCAGTGTCGAGCTTGAGTGTTATACTCTGAGTACATACTGTAGTATAGACAGCATAGTTGGTGGTAGTATAGACATGGTAGCATAATAGTAAAATTCAGTAAGACAGTTATTATTAGTTAAAATTCTGATATTGAAGAAGTGTGTTTTTGGTTGATAAAGTGGGCAGTTTATCCTGTGCTGAAAAGTCTCCATTCCAATAGAGAGAGTATATATGTTAGTGTTTATTTGATTGATTTGGCCTTTTATTTATTACGTTTCCACAGTTATTTCCTCATACTTTATTAACATTTTGTGCATAATACAAGTTCATGTTAAAATGATGACACAAAAAGCCAGACCGAGGGCTTGTTTCATAAACAATCAAACTGAACTTTTTTTTGCCTGCCTACTGTATTTGTTTGGTGGAAACCTGATCATAAAGTAAAAAAAAATTAAAAGTGGTGTGCTATTTTTGCCATGTTCTTGTAGTGTAGCTTACTATATTTATCTGGGGATAGCTTCTATTGTAGTTGAGCTATATTTAATCGAGAGTAACTAGTGTAGCTTACTACATTTTCCAAGTAGCTTGCCCATCACTGGCTAAATGCTGCATGTAGCTAGTTAGCTGAACTGGAGCTATAGGTAGCCAGGTAGCTAAATGGCTGGCTACCTATAGCTCCAGTTCAGAACAACACTTTTTCACTGGTAGTTTGTGGAAATGAACCAACTTTCCTCTCTTTCACACAGTAAAATTAGTTTGAACAGCCAGGAGCAATACAAAAAAAAAACACTGTGGTCCCGTTGTTTGGTAGGCAACGTTGCATTACCCAGCAGAGGCCAGACATAGCTAACAGCTAACGTATAGCTAAATTAGCAGCAGGCACGCATAACGTGTAAAAACGAACACAGCACTACTCCGCTGGCGCTTGCAATCGAAATCATAGATACAACATAATATCCACCATCGACTTTATCATGCACTACTCACGTATTATTGTCGATTAACGATGCAGAGACACGCTGATACAACAATGGAGGAAGGTTGCAGGTACATTCTGGGAGGCGGGGTACAGGTGTAGTGCATTCTGGGAGGCGCCCGCCCAGGAAGCTGGTGTGTGTGCAGGCAGCCTGGACAAGTCTCAACATGTCTCCTAATCATGCATTATATAGTGGCCCCCAATACGCAGGTGCAGAACGGGTACTGATTGATTGATTGATTGAAAACTTTATTAACAGATTGCAGAATGGGTACAATACAGTACAGCTCAATACACACAATTGTTAAGGGGATGCAGACCAGAGAAAGACTTTCGTCTTGTTTACATCAGGGTCCCCCATTTTCAATTCATCAGGACATACATCGTCATCATCATTTATTTATTCGTACATGGAATTACCACAGTCCAACAGTACATATTCATATAATTCACCAAATACCATGGCCGAAAGGAACAGGAAGAAGAAAAAATCTTATATATACCTGCCCCTACACACACACAACACACCAATAGACTTATTGTGTAAAACCAAACAGAATATACCCATTTTGCAAAAATGGAAACATCAACACAACCAAATTAAATCAACATAAATAAACCCATTTTGTGTATCTATCAGCAAACTACATATTTCGGTTCATTCATTTACACACACACACACACACACACACACACACACACACACACACACACACACACACACACACACACACACACACACACACACACACACACACACACACACACACACACACACACACACACACACACACACACACACACACACACACATACATGACATACAGATAGACAGTACTGCTACATCTATACATTTATGAAACCGTACATTAGGTGGGGTGGGGTGGGGGGGGGGGCTGTACATTGGAGGTGGTTGGGTGGGTGGGGTGGGGGGGTTGGGTAGGTTGGGTATAGGAGGGGTGGGTGGACACTGTACAACTGTACAAGCACATTGGAATATTGACAAAACCATGTTTGGTAATTTACTGTACATTGGAGGGGGTTGGGTTAGGACATTTACAGGGGCCAGTTTCGAATTGCAGTCTCCCGTATAGGTGTTCTTTGAGAGTGGTTTTGAAAGTGGGTAGTGATTCACATTCCTTTACAGCTTTGGGTAGGGCGTTCCACATTGATGTGGCATAATTGCTAAACGTGTTTAGTCCCTGATTGAGCCGAATCTGGGTACCAGGCCCATTGCATGTTGCTGTACTCTGTCGTCTACTCTAAGCCATCCTAGGTTGTCAAAGTGGGCAGGGGTGAGGTGGGTTCTAGGAGTAAGGTCAAGCATGTAGTCTGACCAGTTTGTTTTGAGATGTTTGTGTAGCAGGGTGGATTATCCCTACTTTATGAGAGTAGATGTACACTTTCACCAGGTAGGGGCAACGCAGCATGCAGATCTGAGTTCAACTGAATCCCTGACTTTAGTGCAGGAGTAGAGTGGAGCTTTAGCAGAGTGGTGGATGGGGCCTATATGATTTACTAACCTAGGGGTAGTGCGCTGGTCCTTCTTGCCCTCCAGGGCGACTCGCAGTAATTCCCCACACACCCACACTTCTCCTAATACTACCCGCACCCTCCCACACCCGGTGGCAGTAGTGATAGATGATATACTTTCTCCCCAAAGCAGTACCTTTCCTTGCTGATGAGCAGAGACCTGTCCCAATGATGCCTAGGCTCCCCTGTTAGGGAAGTTTAGGCTGCAGAGGACTATGATGGTCCAGTTCTACACTGCCATCATCCAGTCCATCCTCACCCTCTCCATCATCACCTGGTTCCCTGCAGCCACGGTCAGGGACAAGGCCAAGCTGCAGCGGGTGATACGATCAGCGGAGAGTGTGATCGGCTGCCCCCTTCCCTCCCTCGAGTCCCTACATTCCTCCAGGGCCTTGAGGAGGGCGAGGAAGATCATGGCAGACCCCGCCCACCCGGGTCACGACCTCTTCACCATGCTTTTCACCCTAGCAACCACCTAGAAACACCCTAGCAACCACATATAACACCCTAGCAACCACCTAGAAACACCCTAGCAACCACTTATAACACCCTAGCAACCAACTAGAAACACCCTAGCAACCACATATAACACCCTAGCAACCACCTAGAAACACCCTAGCAACCACATATAACACCCTAGCAACCACCTAGAAACACCCTAGCAACCACTTATAACACCCTAGCAACCACCTAGAAAAAACCCCTAGCAACCACATATAACACCCTAGAAACACCCTAGCAACCACTTATAACACCCTAGCAACCACTTATAACACCCTAGCAACCACCTAGAAACACCCTAGCAACCACATATAACACCCTAGCAACCACCTAGAAACACCCTAGCAACCACTTATAACACCCTAGCAACCACCTAGAAACACCCTAGCAACCACTTATAACACCCTAGCAACCACCTAGAAACACCCTAGCAACCACATATAACACCCTAGCAACCACCTAGAAACACCCTAGCAACCAGATATAACACCCTAGCAACCACCTAGAAACACCCTAGCAACCACTTATAACACCTTATTGTGAAATAAGAATAATATAATGTGATATGTTGATATGCTATTGTGAGATTACAACATCAGATGTGATATTACAGAGAAAGACTTTTGTCTTGTTTTTTTTTAATAAAATTACAATATATTATTGTGAAATAATAAATAAATTATGTGAAATATTCATATGCTACTGTGAGATTACAAACTATGATGTGATATTACAGAGGATTTTGATTGCAATATTTTATTGTGAAATAATAAATAAATGATGTGAAATATTCATATGCTACTGTGAGATTACAACATCTGATGTGATATTACAGAGGATTTTGATTGCGGTAATTGTGAAATAAGAATAATATAATGTGATATGTTGTAATGCTATTGTGAGATTACAACATCTGATGTGATATTACAGAGACAGACTTTCGTCTTGTTTTGTATACAATTACAATATTTTATTGTAAAATAAGAATAATATAATGTGGTAAATTGATATGCTATTGTGAGATTACAACATCTGATGTGATATTACAGAGAAAGACTTTCGTCTTGTTTTGTATAAAATTACAATATTTGATTGTGAAATAAGAATAATATAATGTGATATGTTGATATGCTACTGTGAGATTACAACATCTGATGTGATATTACAGAGGATTTTGATTGCAATATTTTATTGTGAAATAATAAATAAATTATGTGAAATATTCATATGCTACTGTGAGATTACAACATCTGATGTGATATTACAGAGGATTTTGATTGCAGTATCTTATTGTGAAATAAGAATAATATAATGTGATATGTTGATGTGCTATTGTGAGATTACAACATCAGATGTGATATTACAGAGAAAGACTTTTGTCTTGTTTTTTTTTAATAAAATTACAATATATTATTGTGAAATAATAAATAAATTATGTGAAATATTCATATGCTACTGTGAGATTACAAACTATGATGTGATATTACAGAGGATTTTGATTGCAATATTTTATTGTGAAATAATAAATAAATGATGTGAAATATTCATATGCTACTGTGAGATTACAACATCTGATGTGATATTACAGAGGATTTTGATTGCGGTAATTGTGAAATAAGAATAATATAATGTGATATGTTGATATGCTATTGTGAGATTACAACATCAGATGTGATATTACAGAGAAAGACTTTTGTCTTGTTTTTTTTTAATAAAATTACAATATATTATTGTGAAATAATAAATAAATTATGTGAAATATTCATATGCTACTGTGAGATTACAAACTATGATGTGATATTACAGAGGATTTTGATTGCAATATTTTATTGTGAAATAATAAATAAATGATGTGAAATATTCATATGCTACTGTGAGATTACAACATCTGATGTGATATTACAGAGGATTTTGATTGCGGTAATTGTGAAATAAGAATAATATAATGTGATATGTTGTAATGCTATTGTGAGATTACAACATCTGATGTGATATTACAGAGACAGACTTTCGTCTTGTTTTGTATACAATTACAATATTTTATTGTAAAATAAGAATAATATAATGTGGTAAATTGATATGCTATTGTGAGATTACAACATCTGATGTGATATTACAGAGAAAGACTTTCGTCTTGTTTTGTATAAAATTACAATATTTGATTGTGAAATAAGAATAATATAATGTGATATGTTGATATGCTACTGTGAGATTACAACATCTGATGTGATATTACAGAGGATTTTGATTGCAATATTTTATTGTGAAATAATAAATAAATTATGTGAAATATTCATATGCTACTGTGAGATTACAACATCTGATGTGATATTACAGAGGATTTTGATTGCAGTATCTTATTGTGAAATAAGAATAATATAATGTGATATGTTGATGTGCTATTGTGAGATTACA
Source organism: Notolepis coatsorum (assembly GCF_963971535.1). Lineage (NCBI taxonomy): Eukaryota > Metazoa > Chordata > Actinopteri > Aulopiformes > Paralepididae > Notolepis > Notolepis coatsorum. Next base: position 122,907,106 of record NC_140169.1, read on the forward strand.
ACATCTGATGTGATATTACAGAGAAAGACTTTCGTCTTGTTTTGTATAAAATTACAATATTTTATTGTGAAATAAGAATAATATAATGTGATATGTTGATATGCTACTGTGAGATTACAACATCTGATGTGATATTACAGAGGATTTTGATTGCAATATTTTATTGTGAAATAATAAATAAATTATGTGAAATATTCATATGCTACTGTGAGATTACAACATCTGATGTGATATTACAGAGGATTTTGATTGCGGTAATTGTGAAATAAGAATAATATAATGTGGTAAATTGATATGCTATTGTGAGATTACAACATCTGATGTGATATTACAGAGAAAGACTTTCGTCTTGTTTTGTATAAAATTACAATATTTTATTGTGAAATAAGAATAATATAATGTGATATGTTGATATGCTACTGTGAGATTACAACATCTGATGTGATATTACAGAGGATTTTGATTGCAATATTTTATTGTGAAATAATAAATAAATTATGTGAAATATTCATATGCTACTGTGAGATTACAACATCTGATGTGATATTACAGAGGATTTTGATTGCAGTATCTTATTGTGAAATAAGAATAATATAATGTGATATGTTGATATGCTATTGTGAGATTACAACATCTGATGTGATATTACAGAGAAAGACTTTCGTCTTGTTTTGTATAAAATTACAACATTTTATTGTGAAATAAGAATAATATAATGTGATATGTTGATATGCTACTGTGAGATTACAACATCTGATGTGATATTACAGAGGATTTTGATTGCAATATTTTATTGTGAAATAATAAATAAATTATGTGAAATATTCATATGCTACTGTGAGATTACAACATCTGATGTGATATTACAGAGGATTTTGATTGCGGTATCTTATTGTGAAATAAGAATAATATAATGTGATATGTTGATATGCTATTGTGAGATTACAACATCTGATGTGATATTACAGAGAAAGACTTTCGTCTTGTTTTGTATAAAATTACAATATTTTATTGTGAAATAAGAATAATATAATGTGATAAATTGATATGCTATTGTGAGATTACAACATCTGATGTGATATTACAGAGAAAGACTTTCGTCTTGTTTTGTATACAATTACAATATTTTATTGTTAAATAAGAATAATATAATGTGATAAATTGATATGCTATTGTGAGATTACAACATCTGATGTGATATTACAGAGAAACACTTTCATCTTGTTTTGTATAAAATTACAATATTTTATTGTGAAATAAGAATAATATAATGTGATATGTTGATATGCTACTGTGAGATTACAACATCTGATGTGATATCACAGAGGATTTTGATTGCAATATTTTATTGTGAAATAATAAATAAATTATGTGAAATATTCATATGCTACTGTGAGATTACAACATCTGATGTGATATTACAGAGGATTTTGATTGCGGTATCTTATTGTGAAATAAGAATAATATAATGTGATATGTTGATATGCTATTGTGAGATTACAACATCTGATGTGATATTACAGAGGATTTTGATTGCGGTATTTTTTGTGAAATAAGAATAATATAATGTGAAATCAAAAGATACTGTCTTTTTTACATGTATTTGTTGGGATATTACAGGAGGCCTTAATTACAATATGTTACTGTAAGATAATACTGTTAAATGTTGTGAAATGCTGGTTAATTTTTACAGTGTAACTCTATTGTCAAAAATCTTCAACTCGTGCAAAATGCGGCTGCACGGATACTAACTAAAACTAGAAAATTTGATCATATCACACCAATTCTGTCCTCCCTACAGACCTACACTGGCTTCCCATCCAGGCCAGATCTGACTTTAAAGTGCTGCTCCTCACTTACAAAATTCGAAATGGGCTCTCACCGCTCTATCTATCTGATCTCATTATACGACCGCTTGCGCTCTTCGTTTACAAAATGCGGGGCTCCTATCGATTCCTAGGGTAAAAAAGAAATGTGTTGCTTTTCCCCCCTATTGTTAGGTTTTTAGTGAGTTGTTCCTTATCTTCATTGGGGAAAGTCTGGGAGGGTTCGATATTTGGATTTTATGGTGGTTTTTGTTTTTGACCTATTGTCTTGACCCCATGGGGCTATTCCATGTCATCTCGGGCTATACAAATACATTTTATTTTATTTTATTTCTAGATTCAAACTGTGTTCCATGGGGTCCAATTTCCCTCTCAGGACAGTCTGTTTATTCAGTTATGAAAATGCACCTTAGAAATTATTCACTTCTCTGACTCTTACAAAACGACATAGTGCACCTCTCCCTCACTCTCCACCTTACCTGTTCTCCCAAGCATACAACGTGACTGGGGAAATGTTGCCAGTCAGTCAGCCAAAACAAATTCCTGGATGACTCCAAGGTCGAACTGAGCGCTGCTGGAGTCGAAGGCCCTCTTGGAGATAAGAGTGGCATGCGGACCCCCAACCCCCAGCCCCCTCCCCCCATCCCCCCTCCTACGTGTATGCCCTGCGCCTCACGTTGCCAAAGTGACTGTCTCATCGCCAAGTTCCACCCCCCTATGACGGCAACTGTAGTCATCTCCCATCCCCACCCCCTCCGGTCCTGCAACTGTGATTCCCCTCAGGCTCAAGGCTAGTTATGTCTCAACAAATGCACATGTTTGTATTAATGATTGTGCCATTATTGCTATCAAATAATGATTGTGAAATATTTCTGTAATGAGTTGTATGTGTATGTATCAAGCATCCTTGACTTCCAGGGACAACGATGTAAATAAGTCATTGGCTTTTTCGTTCCTATCCTTGACAAAAGCAAATATGTGATGTAATGATCTGTATATGTTTTGTTGTCTAAATAAATACCTACCTACCTACTATACCCTACCCATACCACCCTCCTCCAACATATACCACCTCCCCCCCTTCCCTATACTTTCTCTCCCTCTCCTGTCCCCCCCACCCCCTTCCCTTGGTTTCCTTACTTCCCTGATTGTTCCCCTACTGGACTTTGTATTTGTTACTTGTTACCTGTTGGTTTTATGTCTTGCGTATTCATACTGTTGCTTATTCCCTGTGGTTCTTTGTTTCTCTGTTCATTTGTTTTGCTTATTATCAGCGTCTTTGGGTTCTTGAAAAGCGCTGTATAAATAAAATGTATTATTATTATTATTATTATTATTATTATTATTATTATTATTATTATTATTATTATTATTATTATTATTATTATTATTATTATTATTATTATTATTATTATTATTATTATTATTATTATTATTATTATTATTATTATTATTATTATTATTATTATTATTATTATTATTATTATTATTATTATTATTATTATTATTATTATTATTATTATTATTATTATTATTATTATTATTATTATTATTATTATTATTATTATTATTATTATTATTATTATTATTATTATTATTATTATTATTATTATTATTATTATTATTATTATTATTATTATTATTATTATTATTATTATTATTATTATTATTATTATTATTATTATTATTATTATTATTATTATTATTATTATTATTATTATTATTATTATTATTATTATTATTATTATTATTATTATATTTTATTATTATTATTATTATTATTATTATTATTATTATTATTATTATTATTATTATTATTATTATTATTATTATTATTATTATTATTATTATTATTATTATTATTATTATTACCTCTGTGAAGAAAGGCTTTTACTGTGTGTACCTGCAATAATACACTATTTGCATGTATGAATGCAGTATGTACTCTATTTCCCACATTTTCCTTAGATCAAAATAATCTGAGCTGAAAATAAAGTAAGAACGTGTTATACTGCATATGACTCAATACGCTAGATTGGACAAATCTAAAAAAAAAATAGAAAAAAAGAGCCTGAGGCGAATGTTCTTGGCTTTGAATGGTGCAATTAACCACCACTTAATTCATATGTATATCTAATGCCTCTAAAAGGTCAATTATAGCCACTAGCCAGGAACAAACTAGCGTAATGCAGGTCATGCTTTCTGACCTCTTGGTCGATGTGTTTCAGAAGATTTATTGAGAATCAAACTTGTAATCCGTATGGATTTGAAATGTCTTAAAGGGGCAGCTTTACTGATTTATTTTGCACATACTGTAATCTCACATACACCCAAAGACCAAGACTTTTGCACATTAATTTAGGTTGTGTTAATTACAGTTCCATGAAACGATGTTGATAAAAAATAGCAATACCTTGTCTTATAGGGATTGCTGCCTTATCATTTCATTGAGCTGTAATTAACACAACACAAGGATTCAATGTCCCTGATTACATAACTGGTGGCCATATTAAAACTAATTAACTCTCAATCATAACTATGAAACTAATTAATATGAGTAAAACTGTTTAGAGTTTTGATGTGAGATTATGTGCACAATAAATCGGTATTGTTTTTATTGGTGAAGTGCCCCTTTAATTGTGCATTTGATTACTTCATAACGCACATGCTATTTGGAGCTTATAAATCTGTCGGATTCAGGTAGTTTACAGAGAACATAGAATACAGTTATTGTCAATAATATTCAGTCAATTAGAATGTCTAGCTCACCTCAAATTAATTGCATGACACATATGTACATATTTCCCATGGTATAGCCATCAGCATTAATGTAAACATCAATTCCTCACACTCTATGTAAACGACTAGATAACTAGCTTAATTTGAATTCCTTAGATTATATAAATCAATTTCTACTGTCCGCCGGTTTCATGATATGATACTGCTGGGTTATGGAAAGGGTGACAGGAAAGAGGAACTTTAATCTCTCACCAGTATTAGAACTCATTTTCTTGGCCTAGCATTCCCCTAGCACTGTCTGTATCTGGAGTAATAACCTTGAACATGTCTACTGCACAGTATCAATACAGCCCAGGACCAAGCTTATTTGAAACAGAGCTAGCTACTGATTACCTTGTCAAGGAACCTCAACCCAAGAGGTGCAGTGTGCAGGTACTTTGAAGATGTATCTACATTGCCATTAACTCATTCAGCGCCATCCACGCATATATACGTGTTTGTCCGCAAATCGAATAACGCCAACCAGTATATATATACGTTATTTGATCGTTATTTCTTTTATTCGCAATTTCCATTCATAAATCATCCAGGAAGGCTGTGTCACATATGGAATGACTCTGAGATCGCAAAAGTACAATACCGCCACCTGGTGGTATGCGGCCAATGTTGCACTCCCTTTGTGACTCTGTGTAGTGGCTGTGTATCATTGAAATTCATCCGGGCGGAGTTTTCGAGTAGCCTGGACCGAGGGGTCTCCCCAATCGCATTGAATCGCTTTCGGGACGCCCGATTCATTATGCTGTGGTGGGTTATGTCGTGGCCCAAATGGACATACGACCTAGCAGATGGCAATCAAATAATTTGAATATTCTTTTTGGAATCTCCTCGGCCACAGGTTAGAGCAATTTACGTCAATTTCAGCTTGGTTGTGATTGTTTTTCATAGCCATCACCCTGATCAGTGTATGCTGTTGTACTAATGAATCCGTATTGACAATCAATTAATCAGAAACGACCCACCCCCCTTTCATGCATGCATGATGGAACATAATATACCGATAATATACATTTGAACTTTTAATTGTAGCATGTATAGGGACAAAATGCAATGGATTAAGTATAATATGCGTTGTGGCCTAATACTAGCCTCCCAGGAATTACCCTAAACCGCTCTAAAACCATACTTATATTCACCACGGTATAAAACGGGAAGGTATGGACGGAAAAAATATCCTTTTTCACATCTTGAACGATATAATACTCAATGTCAAAGGGCCATAATATTGCATCCATAGCTATAATATTTAAATAGTTATAGCCCTGCAAACAAGGTGAGCGACTCCCATCGTTTACAGCGGTGGCGGTAGCTACTACAGGATTAGGCTAATCCCCGGCACTGAATGAGTTAAGAAAAAAAAGGAAATAGAGCTGAAAAATGTCCACTGTTACATGTATATGTTGTAAATTGCTGACCAAATTGCCAAGCTATTTCATGTTGTAGTTCAGGCCTCTCTCGATGAAGATATGAGTCCAGTTGCATTTTTTGTTATTATTTGAGGAAATTACATAGCACTTCACTGACCATGTTATGAGTTGAACATGTGGCAATCCTGATTTGTGTAGTGTGAGGTTCAGTTTAGTTATTCATCCTAAATCGGCCCATTCTCCTTAAATGTGGTCATCAGAAGGAGAACAGAGGGACTGATGGGGTCTGTCACTAAGGAGGACAGCAGAGTGTGTGGGGCCACCGCTGTTGCCCTTTATTAGAGAGAACCTGACATAGAGCAGCGCTGAGATTGTGTCAGCTGTGACCTTCCCCTTGACCAGAAAAGCACACCAATGTTATTAACTCTTTCTAGAGGCCTCTCCGCAGCCATGAAGTGCTATGTGATTGCACAGGTGAAATGCCCCCCCCCCCCCCCCCCCCCACCCCCCCGACAAAATTGCCCTACTTTACTGAGAGATGTGAATGTTCTGTTTGCAATATGGAAGTTGGAATAGCGGGGTTTCCCTGTGATGATGATAATGATGATAATGGTGGTGGTGAAGTCCCGGGAAGGGGTACAGACCACAAAGTTTAACTGAAGGAAGGATATGAAATCTATACTGTATACACTGTAAAAACTGGGATTGGGTTCATTCATATGTATTAAATAATTATTAGTAACCTATACATAATAAAAAGAGACTATGTGCCATTTGAAATCGAATTGCACTGAATTCAATGAATTTTAACCATTTATGAATAGCATTTACACAGTTTTGGTTGAATAAAATTAGCGGATCGTTTAAAATGACCAGATGACGCTTGATTTTACAGATGTGGCTGGTGTGGATCGCTGGTGGATCTGTTTACACCGCATATGAATTCTGGAGTTTGTGTAATAATTTCAATGAGCACAAAGTCATGTGCAGCGAAAAATAATGACAGATCCTGTGAACCCCTGCCTCTTGAATTGGTCCGCCCCTGAATGACAGGAAAAGCAGTAGTCCAGACCTGAGGGCGCAGGATGTGGATCTTACACATAATCAAAGAGTGGGGGGGGACTTCTGGAAAACCTCTTGCCGATCCAGAGAAAATTAACCTGCACAAGTCGAGTCCCCATTATACTGCATCACTGGCCGAGGCTCACCATCTGGCAGAGATCTACTGCACAATTACCTGAGGCTCTTCAGTGACAGTCTGCAAAATAAGGGTTTTGAGATGGAATTATATACAATAGGAGCTGAATTTTGTCACTAGGAGGCAGTCTGAAAACTACAAAAGTAATGTGAAATGAAATGGTTTGAAATCTGTTCACTTTACATGGGTGGCGCCCAAGAAATGGACTTGCAACCATTTATCTGTGAGACATATTGTGTTAGAATGAGCTTTTTCGGTTCTACTTCGCTACCTTTAAAGAAATTAAAACGAAACAGGGTGCTGTGGACTCTGCAGTACGAAACTGCTTTTGCTTTTTTACTGCTTTTGCTTTTTTACAGGACAGATACATGATGGAGACTGGAAAGAGTTAAAACCGCGAGTACGTACGTAGCAAGCATTTTGTCGTTGAAAAATATGATGGAATGATGTCACGTTGGGAAAGAAGCTGAGGTTCAACGTTGTCAGGGGGGTTCAAATATAGTGCCAAAATGAAAGTTGAACCGATGTCAGGTCAGCAGTGTTGGGAAAGTTCACAGTTCACACACTTTTTTTTATTAACTAGTTCAGTTCATAGTTCATAATTCAAAATCTTTTCATCATTGTTTTAAAAAATGAACTAGTTTATAGTTATAGTTTTTTTTCTCCAATACGTAGCTGCGAGATATTATTTGTCAAGATTATTGCCACAACCCATATAGAACCACAGACAGCAATCAGAATACTGGTATTTCCATCACACTGTGATTATTTATCAGTGTTTCCCCTACATTGCCTTGAAGGGGCGGCCCGCATCGTGCGTAACGAACGAGTCTCTCTCTCCATGCGCAACACCCACACACCGAAACGTGTGTGTGTGTGTGTGTGTGTGTGTGTGTGTGTGTGTGTGTGTTGTGTGTGTGTGTGTGTGTGTGTGTGTGTGTGTGTGTGTGTGTGTGTGTGTGTGTGTGTTGTGTGTGTGTGTGTGTGTGTGTGTGTGTGTGTGTGTGTGTGTGTGTGTGTGTGTGTGTGTGTGTGTGTGTGTGTGTGTGTTGTGTGTGTGTGTGTGTGTGTGTAGGTGTGTGTGTGTGGCGCCCTCCCAAATCTGGCACACTTTTGAACGAAGTTATACGTGATAGAGCGCAGAGAATGAACGCGTTCACAATTACATTCTTCTAGCAGAAATACACTACGTTGAGTTCACGTTTGCCCAAAATATGAACAAGTTCATTGCACGCATTCAGGTACATCACTGCAGGTCAGAACATGGCCGTTGTCTCAACATGCATTCTTAAATGGCCATCTCCACCACGCCAGGGCATGCTGTATTTTCCCAATTAATTGATACATGGTTGATAATAATGGTGCAGAGACAAACCCATATGGCACAATAACTACAGAACAACTTGTGCATTTCACAGGAACAGCGCAACGGCAACCAACGTACAGTATAGACTACATCACATTCAATAGATGTACTGTGTACATCAATATAACAGTGTGGTTGTGGCTGTAAAGGGAAGGGATAAGTGTGCGGTCACATAAAGACAAGAGTACCATTAAGGTTATATAGCAGTACAATGAAGTTATACAGAAATCAGACACTGACTGTGATGCTCTATTACGTAAGGCTGTAGTCTGCTGCTCCTTGTCAATACTACATGTGTGTTGATTATTTCTGGCACGTGATTGCCCCTGCTCTTCAAAATAGAAGTCCCAAGCACTTGTACCTAGTAGCATGTGTGTGTTTCCTGCACATAAACATAATGTTATCCTCAAACGAGAACAGATGACAAGATTCTAACATTACAGGTTTCAACAGCAAGTCCCAGGCAGCTGCTGGCGCTACACCACGCGCACGCACGCACGCACGCACGCACGCGCACGCACACGCACGCACGCACGCACGCACGCACGCACGCACGCACCGCCACGCACCCACGCACGCACGCACGCACGCACGCACGCACGCACGCACGCACGACGCACGCACCCGCACGCGCAGCTCTGGGCTACACACACACACACAGCAGAATGGCTGGGCCACACACACACACACACACACACACACACACACACACACACACACACACACACACACACACACACACACACACACACACACACACACACACACACACACACACACACACACACTCACACACTCACACAACACACAACACACAACCACACACACACACACACACACACCACACACACACACACACACACACACACACACACACTACACACACCACCACACCACACACACACACACACACACACACACACACACACACACACACACACACACACACACACACACACACACACACACACACACACACACACACACACACACACACACACACACACACACCCCTTCAAGGCAATGGTAGGGGAAACACTGATAAATAATAATGATGGAAATGCCAGTATTCTGATTGCTGTCTGTGGTTCTATATGTTGTATATATATATCTTATCTCCACGCACCTAGCGTGCACGCGAAACAAACAAATGCACCCACTTGCACGTGACCAAGCCACTCCCATGCGTCTCCCTATATGACGCCGGAAATGGTCATGCTCACCCTTCCCAGTTCGATTTCCATAAGCGGAAAACATCCAAGGGACCTCAGGGCGCTAAGAGCGAGACGCTCAGCCAGTATTCATATAACTAGGTTATAGAATAACCTTTCGTTATATCTCATTATGGCAATTGCGTCTCGCTCTGCCATATTGAGATAAGGGGCAGAGCGGACGCGTGGCCCGAAAAGTGCACCCCCTGAGGGCCCGCAAGCCCCAGCCAGGGAGGAGGGGAGTCCCGTCCACCCGCCCGTCCTAACGAAGGGGGGGAGGCAGTCAACTCTACCAAAGTGCGAAAAAAGGGGGAACCAGGCACCCCTGAACGCACAGCACAGGCGGGACCACGTGTGACACAGCACCCCGCGGTCCACACCCACACACCCCTGCTAGTCCCCCAGTACTGACATGGGAACCTTCAGCCAGCCACTTCCACTTCTCTCTCACCGGGTCTATTTCCATACTGGAAAACCACCTCTGTATCCTCCTCATGAAGAGGAGGCCAAGAGGGACCACAGAGTGAGCAGATGCCATCATACCGAGCAGGCGCATCACGGACAGCTCCGTAACCGTCCTACAACGGAACCTCCCGAGCACGCCGAGAACATCCACTCACCGCCGCTCTGAGAGGGATGCCCATATAGACCTTGTGTTATGGTTTGTAACCGACCCCAATCGCACAACACAAGACAGGTATGATGGTTTGCCAAGAAACAGATATTTATTGAGAACAGGGAAAAAGGGGCACTGTCCCTTTAAGGGAGAACACAAATACAGGAATATAACAAGAGGGGAAAAACTAGGTGCCTTTAAGAGGCGGGCAGGGAAAAGGGAACACTAAGGGAAGGTTAATGAACGCTAGGGGAAAACATTAAAGGAACGCTAAACATTAAAGGAACAGAGGAACTAGAGACTAGGAGAAGTCGGGACAAGGAGAGCTAGGGAACAGGAGAACTGGGGACTAGGAGAACTAGGGACAAGGAACTAGGTGGAACTAGAAGGGGAGAACTTGGGACCAGGAACTAGGTGGAACTAGAAAGGGGAGAACTAGGGACAGAGGGGAACGAGGCCCGCGGAGGCGGGCTGGGGAACAGGGAGGAACTGGGGACAGAGACCCGCGGAGGCGGGCTGGGGACAGGGAGGAACTGGGGACTGGTGGGAAAACATCTGGGCCGCTCTGCAGAACAGAGGAGAGGGTTAATATTCAAAAGGGAACAAACAGAGCAGATGCAGAACAGTCCAAATAAACAAAGAAAACAAAGTAATAATATCTTCATGTGACAAACACACAGGGGGAGATGTAATGTCCAAAAATACTATCTAAGTGAGAACAAAAACAGAGTGGGAGATGAAATGTCCAAACTACTAACAAAGTGAGAACTAACGGAGGCAATACGCTGGGTGAGTGACATCACAATCAAAACTCACCCAGGCGTATGCGTAATGGTACAGGAACAGCAGCGGGAACGGGGGCAAGAGGCATTACGCTGGGTGAGTGACATCACAATCAAAACTCACCCAGGCGTATGCGTAATGGTACAGGAAACAGCAGCGGGAACGGGGGCAAGAGGCATTACGCTGGGTGAGTGACATCACAATCAAAACTCACCCAGGCGTATGCGTAATGGTACAGGAAACAGCAGCGGGAACGGGGGCAAGAGGCATTACGCTGGGTGAGTGACATCACAATCAAAACTCACCCAGGCGTATGCGTAATGGTACAGGAAACAGCAGCGGGAACGGGGGCAAGAGGCATTACGCTGGGTGAGTGACATCACAATCAAAACTCACCCAGGCGTATGCGTAATGGTACAGGGACAGCAGCGGGGCGAGGGCATCGCCACCGGGTGGCTGGCTGTCCGAGCCGAGGAACAGAGTGCTGGAACAGTGGCGGTGGCGAGGGTGTCGTCCACCGGGTAGCCGACTGTCGGAGCCGAGGAACAGAGTGCTGGAACAGTGGCGGTGGCGAGGGTGTCGTCCACCGGGTAGCCGCTGTCGGAGCCGAGGAACAGAGTGCTGGAACAGCGGCGGTGGCGAGGGTGTCGTCCACCGGGTAGCCGCTGTCGGAGCCGAGGAACAGAGTGCTGGAACAGTGGCGGTGGCGAGGGTGTCGTCCACCGGGTAGCCGCTGTCGGAGCCGAGGAACAGAGTGGCGCGCCACACCTTGGTGTGCGCGTCGGAACCGAGAGACGCATCGGGGTGCGTCTGCGAGGAGGAGTGTGCCAAGCACGAGGATCTTTGGAAAATGCGCGTTGGAGACTGGAGAGCGTGCCAAGCCCTTGCAGATGCGCGTTGCGCGCTGGTGACTGGAGAGCGTGCCAAGCCCGAAGGTCTAGGAGATGCGCGTCTGCGCGCTGGTCGGGGGAGCGTGCCAAGCTCGAAGGTCTGAAGTGGAACACTGGAATACCTCCCGTAGAGGATTAGAGAGCGCAGTACAGTGTCTCCCTCCAGGCAAACGGCGACAGGTGGCGAAGGCTTGAGCGCATCTGGCGCGCTGGTCTGGAGTGGAACACTGGAATACCTCCCGTAGAGGATTAGAGAGCGCAGTACAATGTCTCCCTCCAGGCAAACGGCGACGGGTGGCCAAAGCTTGCACCTCGTCTCACGCCGGGCGCTGGTCTGGATGTGCGTCAGGACGACAGCTGCGCGGGGGGTCTGAAGTGGATGACTGGGATGCCTCCCGTGGAAGTCTAGGGAGCGCAGACCAGTCCCACTCTCAGGCAACGGCGACAGCAGGCGAAGGCTGGAGCATACATCTCTACGCCGGAGAATCAATACAGCATAGGCAGAACAGAGGACCTCCCGAAAGAGTCTAGATGTTTGAGAATATGATACGGCATGTTTACAACACGACCCCACGCCGAAACGAGGGGAAGAGCCCTGGTATTTAAAGCCCACAGGGGAACTAATTAGCCTGCCACCACAGGTGCGAGAGGTAATTGATAATAGTCCAGGTGTGGCCACTGAGAGTAAACGAGAGTAAAGAACGAGAGGGTGGGGGCTAGAGAGAGTGAGTAGGGAATTCCTAACAGTAGGCTTAAAGAAGACAGAGAAAGTTGGTGAGCAGCGGACAAAACCTCACAGTACCCCCCCCTCAACGGGAGCCACCTGGCGACCCAAAACAAATACAGACAGAGTGGCAGGGGGCAAAACAAGACAAAAACAAAAGGTACTGGCCAAGCCAGCAGGGGAAGCCACCACAAGAGTGGGGCTAGCAAAAGAAACAGGGTCGCCGAGGGGTAACTAGGGTAGCAGAGGGGCAACAGGAGGAACTGGCCTAGAGGAAACCGGGCCTAGAGGAACCGGGTCAGGAGGAACTGGGTCCAGAGAACTAGCCTAGAGAACTGGCCAAGAGAACTGGCCTAGAGAACCGGTCTAGAGAACTGGTTTAGAGAACTGGCCTAGAGAACTGGTCTAGAGAACTGGTCTAGAGGAACTGGTCTAGAGGAACTGAGGGGCAAGCAGGGTAGCTAAGGGGCAACCAGAGGAGCTGAGGGGCAACTAGAGGAGCTGAGGGGTAACCAAGAGGAGCACCGGGAAAAGGGCTAGCAGAGGGAAGGTTAGCTGCCAGGGCACTGATAGCTACAGGGCCTATGCTAGCTGTACTGCTACATCAACATAGAGGCTGCGCAAGCTGCCGGAGCCAGGCTAGCAGAGGGAAAGGGTAGCTGCCAGGGCACTGATAGCTACAGGGCCTATGCTAGCTGTACTGTTACACTAACATAGAGGCTGCGCTAGCTGCCGGAGCTAGGCTGGCAGACAGGGCTGGACCAGCATGAGAGAACAAGCTAGCTGGAAGGACAGTCCTAGCTGTGTGAGAGAAACTGAACATGCTAGCTGAAGGGGCAGTCCTAGCAGTGGGAATACTGACCTTGCTAGCTGAAGGGCAGTCCTAGCAGCGTGAGATAAACTGACCTTGCTAGCTGAAAAGGCAGTCCTAGCAGTGGGAGATAAGCTGACCTTGCTAGCTGAAAGGGCAGTCCTAGCAGTGGGGAGAGAAACTGACCTTGCTAGCTGAAAGGGCAGTCCTAGCAGTGGGGATGGTACACAAAAAAGTGGAGGCCATGCAGAGGGACCGGGTTAGCTGCTTGGGCCTGGCTAGCTACAGGGCCTATGTCAGCTGCAAGGCTGCATTAACATAGAGGCTGTGCTAACAGCCGGGGCCAAGCTAGCAGACTGGGACCATGCAGAGGGAAACTGGGTTAGCTGCCAGGGCATGGCTAGCTACAGGGCCCATGCCAGCAGCAAGGGCTGCATAAACATAGAGGCTGTGCTAGCAGCCGGGGCAAAGCTAGCAGACAGGGGCTCTGCTGAGGGACTGGGTTAGCCGCCAGGGCATGGCTAGCTACAGGGCCTATGCCAGCAGCAAGGGCTGCATCAACATAGAGGCTCGGGGCTAAGCTAGCAGACAGGGGCTCTGCTGAGGGACTGGGTTAGCTGCCAGGGCATGGCTAGCTACAGGGGGGTCAAACAGGGCTAAACGGGAAGCAAACAGGGGAGCTAACCGGGGAGACTAACAAGCTAAACAAGGGAGCTAAACAGGACTAACAAGGAAGCTAGAGGGAACAAGAAAAAAAAAGGCAAACTCAACATACACCGTCTGTGCTGGCTGGGGTCGTCGATTTGGTGGGGTCGTACTGTTATGGTTTGTAACCGACCCCAATCGCACAACACAAGACAGGTATGATGGTTTGCCAAGAAACAGATATTTATTGAGAACAGGGAAAAAGGGGCACTGTCCCTTTAAGGGAGAACACAAATACAGGAATATAACAAGAGGGGAAAAACTAGGTGCCTTTAAGAGGCGGGCAGGGAAAAGGGAACACTAAGGGAAGGTTAATGAACGCTAGGGGAAAACATTAAAGGAACGCTAAACATTAAAGGAACAGAGGAACTAGAGACTAGGAGAAGTCGGGACAAGGAGAGCTAGGGAACAGGAGAACTGGGGACTAGGAGAACTAGGGACAAGGAACTAGGTGGAACTAGAAGGGGAGAACTTGGGACCAGGAACTAGGTGGAACTAGAAAGGGGAGAACTAGGGACAGAGGGGAACGAGGCCCGCGGAGGCGGGCTGGGGAACAGGGAGGAACTGGGGACAGAGACCCGCGGAGGCGGGCTGGGGACAGGGAGGAACTGGGGACTGGTGGGAAAACATCTGGGCCGCTCTGCAGAACAGAGGAGAGGGTTAATATTCAAAAGGGAACAAACAGAGCAGATGCAGAACAGTCCAAATAAACAAAGAAAACAAAGTAATAATATCTTCGTGTGACAAACACACAGGGGGAGATGTAATGTCCAAAAATACTATCTAAGTGAGAACAAAAACAGAGTGGGAGATGAAATGTCCAAACTACTAACAAAGTGAGAACTAACGGAGGCAATACGCTGGGTGAGTGACATCACAATCAAAACTCACCCAGGCGTATGCGTAATGGTACAGGAACAGCAGCGGGAACGGGGGCAAGAGGCATTACGCTGGGTGAGTGACATCACAATCAAAACTCACCCAGGCGTATGCGTAATGGTACAGGAAACAGCAGCGGGAACGGGGGCAAGAGGCATTACGCTGGGTGAGTGACATCACAATCAAAACTCACCCAGGCGTATGCGTAATGGTACAGGAAACAGCAGCGGGAACGGGGGCAAGAGGCATTACGCTGGGTGAGTGACATCACAATCAAAACTCACCCAGGCGTATGCGTAATGGTACAGGAAACAGCAGCGGGAACGGGGGCAAGAGGCATTACGCTGGGTGAGTGACATCACAATCAAAACTCACCCAGGCGTATGCGTAATGGTACAGGGACAGCAGCGGGGCGAGGGCATCGCCACCGGGTGGCTGGCTGTCCGAGCCGAGGAACAGAGTGCTGGAACAGTGGCGGTGGCGAGGGTGTCGTCCACCGGGTAGCCGACTGTCGGAGCCGAGGAACAGAGTGCTGGAACAGTGGCGGTGGCGAGGGTGTCGTCCACCGGGTAGCCGCTGTCGGAGCCGAGGAACAGAGTGCTGGAACAGCAGCGGTGGCGAGGGTGTCGTCCACCGGGTAGCCGCTGTCGGAGCCGAGGAACAGAGTGCTGGAACAGTGGCGGTGGCGAGGGTGTCGTCCACCGGGTAGCCGCTGTCGGAGCCGAGGAACAGAGTGGCGCGCCACACCTTGGTGTGCGCGTCGGAACCGAGAGACGCATCGGGGTGCGTCTGCGAGGAGGAGTGTGCCAAGCACGAGGATCTTTGGAAAATGCGCGTTGGAGACTGGAGAGCGTGCCAAGCCCTTGCAGATGCGCGTTGCGCGCTGGTGACTGGAGAGCGTGCCAAGCCCGAAGGTCTAGGAGATGCGCGTCTGCGCGCTGGTCGGGGGAGCGTGCCAAGCTCGAAGGTCTGAAGTGGAACACTGGAATACCTCCCGTAGAGGATTAGAGAGCGCAGTACAGTGTCTCCCTCCAGGCAAACGGCGACAGGTGGCGAAGGCTTGAGCGCATCTGGCGCGCTGGTCTGGAGTGGAACACTGGAATACCTCCCGTAGAGGATTAGAGAGCGCAGTACAATGTCTCCCTCCAGGCAAACGGCGACGGGTGGCCAAAGCTTGCACCTCGTCTCACGCCGGGCGCTGGTCTGGATGTGCGTCAGGACGACAGCTGCGCGGGGGGTCTGAAGTGGATGACTGGGATGCCTCCCGTGGAAGTCTAGGGAGCGCAGACCAGTCCCACTCTCAGGCAACGGCGACAGCAGGCGAAGGCTGGAGCATACATCTCTACGCCGGAGAATCAATACAGCATAGGCAGAACAGAGGACCTCCCGAAAGAGTCTAGATGTTTGAGAATATGATACGGCATGTTTACAACACGACCCCACGCCGAAACGAGGGGAAGAGCCCTGGTATTTAAAGCCCACAGGGGAACTAATTAGCCTGCCACCACAGGTGCGAGAGGTAATTGATAATAGTCCAGGTGTGGCCACTGAGAGTAAACGAGAGTAAAGAACGAGAGGGTGGGGGCTAGAGAGAGTGAGTAGGGAATTCCTAACAGTAGGCTTAAAGAAGACAGAGAAAGTTGGTGAGCAGCGGACAAAACCTCACACCTTGAGCTTAGAAATAAGCCCAAGTACTCCACCCGTTGACTGGGAAGAGGAGTACTCTACCTCCAGTCTACAGCAAAACCCAGGCTGGTGAGGAATTCCACCACCTGCCTGGTATGAGACCTGGCGATCTTCTCTGACCGGCCGAGGACCAGAACGTCGTCCAGGGTAGAATAAAACTCGTATCCCCTGACGATGCAGAGACCCCAGCACGGTCTCCACGCACTTGGTGAAGATGCGAGGAGCCAGAGAGTAGCCGAACGGCAGCCTCTTGTACTCGTACGCTAAGCTCTGAAAAGGAAGCGTAGGTATGTCCTAGGAGGGAAGATCGGGATGCGAATACGCATCCTACAGGTCTATGGAGGTGAACCAGTCCCCCACCTGACATCGCTTAACAGGTGGGTGACAGTCAACATTCTGAACCTTCCATGGGACAGGTCCAGTATGGGTCTGACACCCCCCCCCCCCCCCGATTTCTCGGGCACCAGAGAATATCGGGAGGAAACGCTGCTCATCGTATTTCCTCCCATGGGACCACGATGACGGCCTGCTTTGCCGCCAGAGAACGAATCTCCTCGGCCAGGGCTGTCACTGCTGTGGACTAATAGAGTCTGTACCAAACACAAAAATGGAGGGCGGGGGTGTGTAAACTGTAACACAAGCGCCGCCCTCAGCGTTCTCTCCATCCACACCGACATATGGCTACCATTGCAGCCATACGTGGTAACATTCCAAAGTGCCCCCGCCGCCAACTGCTGCTGGTCCGCTAGGAATCGTAGATAGTTGGCCCGGTCCCTCCCGCTGTGCGTTGTCAACCCTGGTCTCGCCAACCGCGCGAGCAGGGTGTCTCGTGGAGCCGGGATATTGCACCCTGACTCTACCAACGAGGCAATCGCACCCAAGGGGGGGATCCCCACAGAAGGGGCGGTCTGATACGGGGGGAGCGGCAGGGCCGGACTGGGGAAATAATTCATACCGGGAGATATAGCGCGAAATATAGCCCCAGTCAGGCCACTTTTTAAGCGGGGGGTCTGGGGGTCCCCCACCAGGATTTTTTTTGTTACAAAGACTTAATATCCTGCATTCTGGTGAATTTTAGTGCATGTGAATCACAAACTAATGAGCCAACAATTGCTTAGTACAATGTACTGTTATGAACCTCAAATAAAACTGTTGTGGCACTAGCAATGCTACTCTCTCCACCTTCAAAAAGAAAAAAGCAAGAGCACAACATATTTGTCTATTTACTATTATAATACAGTTAACCACTCTCTCCACCTATTCAAACAGAGCAAGAGCACAATACCATATTCACTTTACTGATGCACTACCCATCAACAGTTAAAATAGCCCTTACACAAACATTAAATAACAGACCTTTCATTATTACAAAACTACCTGGCTCACTGCCTGGCTGTTACAGTATTCTGCAGAGTGCCATCTGCCATTCCATTCGCCGCCTCCACTGTCAATCAGTTGTATCGCCTGGTCCCGCCTCCACCAATCACAAGCGGCAGCACGGCTCCATTGTGTGTGTGTGATCCGAGGGAGAGAGTCAGATAGTTCTCCAACTCTGTCGCAGACAGTGAAATCCTGGTTGTTCCCCACCCACCTAGGTTATCTAACTATCGCGCCGCGCCGCCGCCACAACTAGAAACAATGGCCTGGCAAAAAAAAAAATATATATATATATAAAAAAAATATATATATAATTTAATTTTTTTTTTTTTTTTTTTTTATCTGTGCAGGCCAGGCCACCGGGAAAACTCCCGGTGCTCCCGATGGCCAGTCCGGGCCTGGGGAGCGGCCATCACCCCTGGTGACATAAGCTCCCACACTGAGCATCTTCCCGGCTTAGCTTGCTCTGCAGCTGGACATGCATGGTGTGTGGTCCTCACACTGCCCGATAGGGTGGGTCTCTACACACCGTAGCCCTGTAGTGATATTACTACCACCCAAATTACGCATGCCTGCTGACCACCGCGGGATCAGAAGTCCAGATGGGGGAGGCACTAACGTAATACCCGGCCTGGCGAGGGCGGGGCTGGGGGGAACCCACGCTGCAACCTCCTGGGCCTAGAGTTCCCCCTCTGACAATTCTTTTAGATACAGGGAACCCTGCTCCGTCGAAAGATACAACACCAGGCTCACCTAACACAGACGCAGGACGTGTGGTGTGGGAGCCGCTTTACAGCACAGCATTCTCATAGACAGACCCAGGCCTAGCTAGCAAATCCCGCCCCCCGTGTCAATACATCACCCGGTCGTCTCACAAGACAACGAGCAGTATCACACATGCCATTATCAATGCCTGATAGCGCAGGCCCTACCTGTGGGTGACTTAGCTCGACTGCTAACCGTCGTGCGATGTCCCTCGGTCCGCTGTCACGAGACGAGGAAAACCCAGGACAGGACCGCTGCGCTGTTAGGATGTGCCGAGAATGTTCTGGGGGCTGGTGAACTTCTGGCGAATACCCAACATTGTGTAATATCTCCCTACGCTTCATAACAACCAGTTCACGAAGTGCACTGCTACTTCCGCGTTTTGGAAACGAAATGAGGAAGGGTAAGCGTGACCATTTCCGGCGTCATATAGGGAGACGCATGGGAGTGGCTTGGTCATGTGCAAGTGGGTGCATTTGTTTGCTAGGTTTGTGGAGATAAGAGGTTATCTCAATATGGCAGAGCAAGACGCGATAGCCAGTAATGAGATATAACTGAACTAGTTCATTTTAAAATTTGTAAACTGTGAACTGAACTAGTTCATGTAGAAAGTGAATTTTCCCAACACTGGGACTGGAGAATCAAAGAGGAGAGTAGGATATTGGAGCACAGGGATCAGTATAATAGTTGTATTTGTTTAGGTACAAATATGACTGGCATTTTGACACAACAGTGTCTTCTTCAGAGTAAATGACGATGGCCATAGCAGGATTAATTTTGTTTTCCAACCATCAACATTAGGCTACCATATATCAACAGCAACATCTACTGTATATTATGTAATTGGGATATCACATAAATAGCTCACGTCTAATCTCATAGAAATTCTATACAGAAATTCTATAAAAAAACAAGACAAAATGAAATACTGTATTTTGAGGAGTAGACACCCACTGTGTTAAATTCGTATCCAAAAAGCTTCTCTTCTAAGCAGTTTATTATCTCAACCTTTTGTGGGGGATAATTTTATTTTCTATTTTATTTAACTTTATATCACTTGCAGACATAACTTTCAGTTTGCATATAAAATTACTCTATAACACTGTTAGGGAATTAATTTATACTCGATAACACATTTTGTGTCAGTTTGGCTGTTTGGTTATGTGGTTGAGGTCCAACCTGCACGTCATTTCAACCTGCAAGGTTGTGCAGAACCCTGCCACCAACCTCCATGTTGATGAAATGCTATTTGGTAAATGGTAAATGGTGCATTTATATAGAGCTTTTATCCAAAGTGCTTCACAATTTTTGTTCCTCACATTGAACCATTAACTCACACGTTCACACACCGATGGCAGAGGCAACCATGCAAGGTGCCAACCTGCACACCGGGAGCAATTAGGGGTTAAGTGTCTTGCTCAAGGACACTACGACACACTGCCCGGGGAGCGTTTTCCTTAATGATAAGCAAGCAGTGCAAGAATGCGGAAGCATTCTACCGTAGTGGCGTGCGGTAATGCGCCTTTCATTTTCCGCCGCCCAGCGCCCGTGCGTGCACCGGCGGCGGCACCGCCCCTTATTCAGTATCTAGAAATAGCTCAATTGGCAAGACTACATGGCTGTGGATCCTATGGCTCGTTTGCTGGCGAGTTCGAATCCCATCGAATATTTTTTTTTTAACGTGATTTTTTTTTTTTGCGTGTATTCTTTCGCCGGTTAAGGTTAGGCATGGTTAAGGTTAAGGTTAAGGTTAGGCATTGTTTCGGAGTTGGTTAAGGTTAGAACGGTTAAGTTTAGGCACTGTTAAGGAGCTGGTTAAGGTTAGAGTTTGTCAAAGAGAATGGCAATATAATTTCTATGGTTAAGGTTAGGCATGCTTAAGGTTAAGGTTAAGGTTAGGCATTGTTTCGGAGTTGGTTAAGGTTAGAACGGTTAAGTTTAGGCGCTGTTAAGGAGCTGGTTAAGGTTAGAGTTTGTCAAAGAGAATGGCAATAGACAGCCTATTTCCGCGCGACAGC
Organism: Notolepis coatsorum; assembly: GCF_963971535.1. Taxonomy (NCBI): domain Eukaryota; kingdom Metazoa; phylum Chordata; class Actinopteri; order Aulopiformes; family Paralepididae; genus Notolepis; species Notolepis coatsorum. The sequence continues at coordinate 122,928,124 of NC_140169.1, forward strand.
TCCCAAAGCGGGCCTGAAAAGAAAGGCGCTTTACCGTAGTGGCGTGCGGTGACGAATGCGGAAGCATTTTTGCACTGCTTGCTTATCATTAAGGTAGACGCGCCCGGGGAGGAGAGGGAACCTTCCGACTACCAGGCGACCGCTCTACCTCCTGAGCCACTGTCGCTCCTATTTGGGATATTAGCCATGCTATTGGAATGCAGAACATTCTATTGTCTATGTAGGTGCGGAAAGGAGTGTTATGCCTGGTCACTAATGAGGTCCAATTGGGCACTTGTCCACGGTTGCTGCTTTCATCTTAATGTATAGTTCTGGGTTTTGCCCTTTAAGAAGCCCCTGGGCTTTAACCAATAATTTGCCCTTTAAGAAGCCCCTGGAGGGAGAGCGAACAGGAGACATGAACGACCAGTTTATTAAAAATTTTACTAGGTAGGAATATATGTTTATCACAACATATTTTAGTATTTGCATGTTCGTAAGAGTCTCTGGTTATCGCCAGATGCTAACTGTCTCACTGCTACAGTAGTTAGCTTAGCCCTCTACACATCTGCAATAACCAGCACTCTCCCTGCAGCATCACGTAGCCTATAGCAGACCAGGGCTATCCCTGAGATGTAGGCCTACTGACTCTGTGTGATGGTGTTAGTTGTCAACATTAGCTTTGTTACTAGCATGGAAGCGGATGGACTTTAGCTGGTAACCTTAGCTTTGATGGCTATCTAAGCCTCTCCAATTAGCTATTAGCAAGGACACTAGCTGGATAGCGCCACAGACTATATCCAGGCAGCCTGTCGTGGTTCCTCCGGCTAGACACCTATAGGGAGCAACGCTAACCGTATAGCACCACAGGCTATATCCAGGAAGCTTGTGGTTCCTCAGGCTAGACACCTAGGGAACCGTATAGCACCACAGGCTATATTCAGGCAGCTTGTGGTTCGTCTTACTCTGAGGGAGAGTGGTCGGCCATCACCACACTAGGAGAGTTCGCGGTGGGAGCCATCTTTCAGCCCATCTAACTTACTGTAGGGTTTACTGTCCAGCAAAGTGGTGGTGAGGCACCAGAAACTTTCATACACTGTCAGACTGTGAGGTCCACAACCATTATTTTTGCTCATTGGTCGAATAGACATACAAGTTTGGACCTCTAATGTTAACAGGTCTGCAACGGGGGGTATTTGTTTTTGTGCCAGCTTTCTGTAATAACTTGATTCATAGTGAAGGTGTGTGGGCCCACAAAAAGAGTAATATTGACACTTTGCTCATTTAACCCAAAGTAATGATAGAGGGTGAAGCAGTGTTAATGGATGTATTTATTAATTATTATTTATTATTTAATAAATGCTTTATCCATTTTTATATATCTTGCAAACACATTCTAACAGAAAAATGTGTTTATTGAAAGACAGAGAATAATACAAGCAGACTCTAGTGACATTTCCCCAATCCAAGTTACAATATATATACTTACTGAACCCAGGGTGCTGCTATCTATTATTTAGAGGCATGGGAGCGTTACATCAGGAACAGAAATGTAAGAATCCTTGTTTCTAAATAACAAACCTCTTTTCCACAATATGTGAAAGTGTGAGCATCATGTTGTATTTTAGGTCAGTTTGACTAACCCACTGAAAATGCGCAATAAAAGAAGATTACATCAGGAGTGACCTGAGGTTCTGATATTATTGAAGGTCATAAATCAAGTGACAGTTGAATCTGAGACGCTGTCAAAAGGTCTGAGAGACAAAGTCTTCTCTAAAGGCACAGTTCTTTATGCCTCACTGGTAAGCCAGATTTGCAGAGTACTGTATATGTCAGCCTGGAAATTTGTGGTCTGAAACTTTATCCCCTGCAATCTCTGTCACTCAAATCCATTTGACAAGTGGCATTTGAGACAGCAGGCTTATTTCTTCGTTTTGCACAATCACAAAAGCATTTATGTCTGCCAGAGAAACTGGTTTCTGATGAACAGTGTGAGAAAACAATATGGCTGTACCAACAGACAAGTCTGTATCTAGGTCTTGTTGAAATGTTTTTTATGTAACTATAACATAACAGTAGGTCGACATGGCAATAGAATTATTTCAGATACAAATCAGTGATCTGAAATGTCATGCAGATAAAAGTAGAAATTAGACATTTTTATTGTTATGATCTAGCGCAGGGGTCCGCGAGGAGTCACAAGATGATTTATTTTTTTTGGGGGGATGGAAAGTAGCTAATAGCTAAGTATTTGTACTCATGTACATTACTTTAAGTACGGTTTCAAGGGATGTGTACTTAAACGTGTACTTCACCAAAAACAATGCTGATTTATTTTGCACATAATCTCACACACAATCAGAAAACGCTAAACAGTTTTGCACACATTAATTTTATTTGACAGTTATTGCGAATAAATTGGTTTGAATATGGCCAATTGGCCACTGGGACATTGAATCCTTGTGTTGTGTTAATTACTACAAACTCCGCCCACTTCAAACATGGGAACTCTCTAACATCTAGACATCTGAGGGAGGGGCCAAAGAGGGGCCCAGGAGATCGCTCAGGCTGCAGATGAATGCTCTTGAATACATTCACTGCAGTGGATACTGGCCAATGTATGTTTGGTCTTATTTAAATGTGAGATTACTTTTCAATTGTAATTATCTCCTGATATTTGGTCAGTTTGCATATGGTCTCGCATTGCCAGACTTCTCTCTGCACCTCGTGGCAGAACACATTATCATTGTCAACTAGGGAAAAAAACAAACATTCTGGGTTGTTTGTATTTCTCAAACCAATCACAATCATCTAGGGCGGTGTTAAGCACAAAATACAACTTAAAGAAAGGATGTCGGGGGAGAAATGAGTCTGAAAAAAAAAAGTTACCGTCTTGTTGCCGAAAGTATTCAGCGCCAATGGGAGGCCTATACTGTATGCATGGTCAACATCCTGTGAGTCAGACTAGTTTGCACTTAAGACCAAACACTGATTGCTCCTATGAGAAGGGATTTCCTCCCTCCTTCCTAGCAGGGATTTCTCCCCGGTGGCTCATAGCTCCAAGCGCTGATCAACACAGGAGGAAGTGAACTTAAGGCGCCTGTTAGTCTCATCCGTTTGCTCCGTGAACCCACAAAGTCAGTTGTCTTTGACACTTAAGTACGACAAAGACTGCGGTTTCACAGTAATTCCGTTTAAATGAGTTTCATGAGGTCATCACTCTTCGAATGGTAGGGGAGTTCCTCATAGGGGTTTCAGTCTTGAGGATACAACTCTAAGCCGTCTGTCATTATGTGATTCCGCCTATGACTGATTCCATCTGTACACTGTAGCACAACATGCATATACAAAACACAATAAACCCTGTATTAATCAGGTTGTTTTGGCATGACAAAGATTTCTTAGAATTAAGACCCAAACTTCCCATAATCCCTCCTTCCCTGTTGCTATATGTGCACCGCCCCTATCTCTTCCCATTCTTATTCATTTACCTTTGACTCAATACAATCCTAGTGAAGAGAGACCTATTTACAGACAATGCCATGTGAATGCAGCAGCTCACATGTCATATAATTGTGAGCTGCTGGGGAAGCTGTCTATAACAACAGATTTAATGTACTTGATTTGCACGCAAGCTAACAAGAGGTTAATTATACAGTACTGGCTTAACTGTCCCAGGATATGCTGTTTATACTGTACAGTAGCTTAACAAAGAATCCTCCTTCAGCAAGATATTTAACCCCTAATTGCTCCCATGAGCAGGTTGGCACCTCGCATGGTCGCCTCCGCCGTCGGTGTGTGAATGTGTGAGTGAATGGGTGAATGTGAGGCATGAGTTGTAAAGTGCTTTGGATAAAAGCTGCTATATAAATGCAGTCCATTTACCATTTAATATTCTCTATGAATGAACGTTTTTCATTTTTTATTTCCGCTTTCCTCATAATCAAATGTCGACGGGTTATATCGGGCTGTATTCGCTGTGACATAACAGAGAAGCGAGAATAGGTCCCAGATTCCCAGTGGTTGGCAGTTGAAGTGGCACTTCCTTCTGTGGACACAGTAGAGCATGAAAGGCCTCTTTCCCCCCAGGCTACCGGCAGCACCAGAATGTCAGAGAGGACGAGTGTGTTCTGTCTGGGCCACATGCCGCCACAGGAGGGGTATATGTTCTTTCTGGGAGTTGGGTCAGCGTGCGGAACAAACTCACAGCGAGAACCTCCAGAGCATTACTGCAGAGTGGACCAGTCCGTCACAACAACTGGCAGGGAGTCCCACTCTCAAGCCTCTGATCTACAGTGGGTGTGATTGCGCTGAGTCATTGTGAGTCAAAGGGCGGACGGGTTCAAGATGAGGGAGATATAAGGAAAATAAGAGTCAGACAAGGAGACGGAGCTCGCACCTGGCAGAGAATAAGAGTCAGACAAGGAGACGGAGCTCGCACCTGGCAGAGAATTAAGAGTCAGACAAGGAGATGGAGCTCGCACCTGGCAGAGAATGACTTCTAAAAGTAAACAAACAGAGGTGTCAGTCAGGTGAGGGGAACCTGATTTCCTCGGACTGAGAGAAGTCTTGTGGCACTTTTGAATCGGGCCGGCCGATCCTTTGATCCCTTCTTGGCGAGGGTGAAGTGTGGGAAACAGGAGAAGAGTGAATGGCAAAGGGATGCATTGTTCCATAAACGATGGCGCGTTAGCTGCTCAGGGAGGAGATAACTAATATTCCATGCAACGTCTACGTTGGGTTGCTCCACTTTCCTGTTATTGTAAAAAGGGACAATGCTCGGTGGAGTTGGTCTGTGAAATAGATATTGCGTCTTTCCATCGCCTTTTGAAAGCAGTGGATGTCAAGACTTACCGTCTGGTATGATGTTGATGATTAATGAGGAAAAGCAAAAAGCATACTGATTTCTCAGTTATTGACATCATGAACTGTCGTTGATGTTGTTGGAAACAGCATTTGACATCAGATTAAAAGGCTTATACGAACCGTTTCTGTGCTCATAATAGTAGTGCATTGCAATACATTTTTATGTGAGCCTAAAAAGGCTCACATTTTTACAAACCTTTATTTATTTATTTTAAAATAGGTAAAATAGCCTCAATTGTATTTCAGATAGCGTCCCATGTGTCAAGTCAGGTGTGAATGGTAAATAAAGGTTTTATGTCAGGAGTTTTGGGATATATTTTACTCCTGTCTGGCAGAGGCCAAAACAACCTTCTGGATAGCCACAGCAGGTTTGGGGCTCTGTTATGTGGGGGTATGTCTGTGCCCTGATCAGGCGCTCCTAATGTGAGTTGTCATGTCTAGATGTAGTCCTTTGTCATGGTGTGTAGTCCCTATTGTTTTCCCCCCAGGTGTACCCAATTACCATTACCCCAGGTGTGTGTTGTCTCGTCATTCCCTTGTGTATAAGTAGTCTGTCATCCCTTCCGTCTGGTGCTGATCCTGTCTGTTATAGTCCTGTGTTTGTCTGTCTATTATTTGAGGTTCATTTCAGTTACAAAAACCATGGTAACTATTAATTAAAATATTCTTTATTTAGATACTTTGGCTGCCGTCTCCTTATTGTGTAACATTGACAAGTTAACGAGCCTTCCTGTAGTCAATGGTTACGTAATATGGGGGCTCGGCCAAACGACTAGGAGCAAGCATTGGTGATGGCCGCTGGGCTGGATCCACACTGTGAGGTATGGTTGGCATTGTCGTGTGTGTGACCCATGTTTTAGACCCCCTTGGCAAATACTTCTCCAATAGGGAGCGTTCTCAACCAGCTAGGGCAGTTGGACCATTTTATATATGGTACCTTCCATCGCCTGGGGACACACCACATGCTTTCGGGGTATTAGAAGGACCCTGTCAGGCTCCTCCTAGGCCGGCGTGTGTATAGTAGTTACTTATATAGGGGTGCTATAGTGAGGGTTGAGAGCGTTTGGGGATGGGTTTGGTTTTTTTTTTTTACACATGACAGTGGTTGATTTGCGAATACCTCTAGGTGTGGAGGCATTAGGCGGTCGTGCCAGCGCTTGTTTAGATATCGTACATACAGTACCAGGGTTGGTAGTGGAGCGGTGGCCGAAGTAGGTAGGGACCAGGACTATACAGACGCTAGGGTGAAGCCGTTTTTGTTTTGTTTTTGTGGTTAGTTAGGGGTTGATTGTTTTCGTTTGTTTAGATATATCTCTAGCCTGAAACAGGCGGCGGTGGGACTGCGAAGTCCCGAGGGCACGTTAAGAAGGAGATATAGTGCTGGGGAGAGACTGAAGGGCCCCCGTGTCTGGTGAGGTATGAATCAACATACCACCGTGGTACCGTCTAGTCGGCGTGTGTGTCGCACACGCAAGTGTGGGGGCAACACGTGGTACGTGGATGACAGTCCACACCTAGCAGGGGGTGTTCTCTCTGTGAACAGGCAAGGCGGGTGAAAACGGTCAAAGTTTCCATACCCATAGCAAAGTGGGGTGGGGATCAGACCGTCGGTTCCTACCTGGGTGGCCAATAACCACTACGGGGTCTGGGGTCGCTATCGACTGGGTCACCTGCCGGTCGGATCGCATATGGCAGTAAGACCTCACACGGTGAGGGCCGCCGCGTTCGGCTCAATGTACAGTCAGGCCACTATAAGCTGAAACCGAGTGAGCTAGTAAGCGAGTAGTGTTTCTGTGATCGGTGGGTTTGAAAAGAAAACACCGGGAAGCAGAAGGCTATGGTCTGTCTGTCCAGAGGGGTCTGGATGGTCAGGCCTAGGGGTGGGAAGAGACCTAGCCTAGGAACTGCGCCCTGGTGTGGGAGGTTCAAAGGGTCAAAGCGGGCGTTGGTGGGCTGGAGGATGACGTAATTATCCCGTCTAAAGCGGTTGTGGAGGGCCGTCTTACAAACACAGAGTCTGTGGTCACTCTTGGGTGTCGGCTGGGCCATTTGTCAGAGCTACAGCAGGCGGATATCAGGGGCCTGGTTGGGACTCACAGCGAACTTTTCTCGGATATCCCTTCGCGCACGAGTGTCTTGTATCATGACATTGATGTGGGGGAGGCAGTGCCCATTAAACAGCACGCGTATCGCGTGAATCCACACAAACGCGCACGGTTGCAAAAAGAAGTGGAATATATGCTCGCTAATGGCATCGCGGAGCCCAGCTTCAGCCCGTGGAGCTCGCCGTGCTTGTTGGTGGATAAATCTGATAAAACTGATAGATTTTGCACTGATTTTCGTCTGGTAAATAATGTGACTAGACCAGATAGTTTCCCGTTGCCCAGGATGGAGGACTGTGTTGACAGGGTGGGGGGCGCGTCTTTTGTAACTAAGTTGGATTTGCTTAAAGGGTACTGGCAGGTGCCACTTACAAACCGGGCTAAACTGATTTCTGCATTCGTGACACCTGACAGTTTCCTGCAATACACGGTGATGCCGTTTGGGATGCGCAACGCGCCTGCGACCTTCCAGAGGTTGGTCAACCAGGTGCTGTCGGGAGTGGCTTGTTGTGCGGCCTACCTCGACGACCTCGTCATTTACTCTGACGATTGGGAGGGGCACATAGCTAGTTTGCGGGAGGTGTTTGGACGGCTTGTTGGGGCGAACTTGACCCTGAATCTGGCCAAGTGCGAGTTTGGCAGGGCGACCGTCACCTATCTTGGCAAGGTAGTGGGGCGGGGGGAGGTCCGCCCTGTCCATTCTAAGGTGGAGGCTATACTTGGTTTCCCAGAGCCAGCTACACGTCGGGATCTCCGGTGCTTTCTGGGGATGACGGGGTATTATAGGGGGTTTTGTAGGAACTTTTCGGCGGTAGCCTCTCCCCTTACAGATCTGTTGAGCCCGAAGATCCCGTTTCAGTGGACGCCTAGGTGTTCCTTCGCGTTTCAACAGTTGAAGTCCATTCTGGTCAGTGCCCCTGTACTTGCGGCGCCTGTGTTCACGAGGCCTTTTAAACTGGCGGTGGATGCTAGCGAGTTGGGCGTTGGCGCAGTGCTTCTGCAGGACGATGACGGAGGTATTGAGCACCCGGTGTCGTACTTCTCCCGGAAGTTTAATATCCACCAGAGGCGTTACTCGACCATCGAGAAGGAGGCATTGGCCTTGATTCTGGCCCTCTCCCATTTTGAGGTGTATGTTGGCTCCTCTCAATCACCTATTAAAATTTACACGGACCACAACCCATTGGTCTTTATAGGTAGGATGCAGAATTCGAACCAGCGGCTGATGCGCTGGAGCCTCTTTCTGCAAGCCTTTGATGTGGAGGTGGTGCATGTCAAGGGCAAGGACAATGTGTTGGCCGACGCGTTGTCACGACTGTAGTCAATGGGGGGGGGTGGGTTTGGGGCTGTGTTTCTGGGGGGGGGGGGGGGGTTGTGTGAGAGGTGTTGCTGTTGTTGTTTTGTTTTTGCTTTTTGTTGATTTTGCTCTGTGTTCCAGGAGTCGGGAGTGGTGAGGAGTAAGGCTGTGGCTGTCCATTCTCCGTACCTGGTTGATCGGGGACTTTATTGATGGATTGCAGGGTGCAATGCGGGGCAGCTCAATATGCACAGTTGTTTGGGGGATGTGGACCGGAGGGCGACTTTTCGTCTTGTTTACATCAGGGTTCCCCACTTATAAACCGCTATATATTTTTTTTTTTCCCCCTTTAGTTATTTAGGTACGGTTTTTCTTGTTTATGTCCATTTCCCCGTTTTTACTTTGGGGTTATGGCCATAAATTTGAGGGGGGGGGTGTTATGTGGGGGTATGTCTGTGCCCTGATCAGGCGCTCCTAATGTGAGTTGTCATGTCTAGATGTAGTCCTTTGTCATGGTGTGTAGTCCCTATTGTTTTCCCCCCAGGTGTACCCAATTACCATTACCCCAGGTGTGTGTTGTCTCGTCATTCCCTTGTGTATAAGTAGTCTGTCATCCCTTCCGTCTGGTGCTGATCCTGTCTGTTATAGTCCTGTGTTTGTCTGTCTATTATTTGAGGTTCATTTCAGTTACAAAAACCATGGTAACTATTAATTAAAATATTCTTTATTTAGATACTTTGGCTGCCGTCTCCTTATTGTGTAACATTGACAAGTTAACGAGCCTTCCTGTAGTCAATGGTTACGTAATAGGCTCCAATATCCATCTCATCTGAGTCATACAACCCTGCCTTCGTCACCTCCGCCCAGAGGAGCAGCGCCTAGTCCTACAACCCTGCCCTCATCACCAGGGGCACGTGCCCCCCCTGAAATCTCAGGTGCCCCTGAGGTGCCATGCAGTGGCGTCGTTAGCCCTGGGCTTCCGGGGCTTTAGCCCCGGATGTTTTTCTCCTAGCCCCGGATCAAAAAAAAAAAAAAAAAAAAAAAATTACATTTTTTTTATACTTTTTTTTTTTTTTTTTTTTTTTCAGCATCCCCATTGTCTTTGCTGAATGTTTGTTAGTGTTTGGTATTTTTTGTTGGTTTTTAGTACTTTTAAAAAAATTTAGTAAGTAGTTTTCATTTGATCCTATAATTTTTCATTCACCGATTTGTGGACTTTTTTTTTAGTGTCCTGAAAGGCGCCTTATAAATCAAATGCATTATTATTATTATTATTATTATTATTATTATTATTATTATTATTATTATTATTATTATTATTATTATTATTATTATTATTATTATTATTATTATTATTATTATTATTATTATTATTATTATTATTATTATTATTATTATTATTATTATTATTATTATTATTATTATTATTATTATTATTATTATTATTATTATTATTATTATTATTATTATTATTATTATTATTATTATTATTATTATTATTATTATTATTATTATTATCATCATCATCCAGGAGGGAAAAGACACTTTGGATAGTAGGGACTGCATCTCTGCCTGTCCTGACCAGGAAACACTTTGCAACTGTGATCTCCTCTGGCAATAGTTGGATATTGTAATGTGTGGCGAGGGGTTGCAGCAATTCCACTGAGAGAAACTGGTCTGAGGCTGGATAACATGCCTGTATGCCTCTCATAAGTTGTTATCCAACTCATGAGAACCTGCTCTCAAGCTCTGGATAGAACAGTCTCTGTCTCAGCTGATCTCCTGAGCTGAGGTCTGAGCTTGTGCCACAAGATGCCATTACATATGGCCTTTGTCCTGTCATACATGTCCACTGCCATCTCTGAGGTGCGATAACCTTTGAGTGTGTCCTGCACTGTGCTTTTAAATAGTACAGATAGGTATTGAAGATGTGCACTTTAACGCAGCAGCACCTGGAGCCTCCATACCCATGTCCAGTGTCCACTGACAAAGACATGCTCATGATACTGTGATAAACTATAATAAGCTTTAATCGAACCCTGGTTCATTTCCTCGGATAGTCAGGTTGGTTTGGGGTGGTGTGAAAGCTCATTCACTCTTGCAAGTGAACCCTGCATTTGAGATGTGAATGCAAAGCGGACCAAAGGCAGGAAAATACCCAAAAATCTAATATCTTTTTTATGAGACTTTTTTTTTCGATTGCTTAAGCATGATTTTTAAAACGGGGCCCGGTGTTTCAAAACACACAATTAGCACAACCACACACACAATTATCAGAACACCTCAGATCCTTTGCTAAATTAAACACTTGTCAAAACCATACACTAATTTAAAAAAACTACATTTTGTTACTATATGAAACACACGTTTTATATGACTTAATTCTGTTTGAACCAGTTACTCACACTGCTGTGCTTAACCTAAAACACATTTAGCTATTCTACTTCTCAGTGATTAGAGTACTGTAAGTGAAGTACGCAGAGAATGTGCAAATATACAATAAATTCACCAAACACTACACAAGACCAATGCTGTAGACTGATGAAAATATTATTTATTTATCTACATATACCCAAATCAATGATGCAGACTGCTGGAAAAAAAACATTTTCTCTCCATATACCCAAATCAATGATGCAGACTGATGAAAATATAAATTTTCTTGCCATATAACCAAATCAGTCAACATTTCAACATGGAGAATCACAACAAAACATGTCCCAGTTTTCATGCTACTATGTGCATAACACTGTAAGCTCAGCAAATATCAGACAAACATAAAATACTGTATCCAGTAGGCCTACAGGTTAAAATTACAGTAAAACAAAAACAAATTTGAAAAAATTTAAATAGAGTACAGAAAATACTAGACATTATCTCTTTGCCTAGCTGGATCTGGCAAGATACTTTTTTGCTCTGTGTATTGTTTTGCAAAAAGTGTGAGGCTGACATTGTGCTTATAGAGGTGCAAATCTGGGCCTATGTTTTGCTCCTTGAGTGTAATGTTTTGATAATTGTGTAATACTTTTGATTTGAGTGTTTATGCAATTGAAGAAAACTGTAAAGACTAGAGATTAACTGTTTATTTCTTTTGTACATAGGCTGTGCATATGTTTGTTTGTTTGTTTATTTGCTTATGTGTATGATTCTTAACTGTTTTTATTTTGTTATTGGTGTATATGTGTGTATGTATGTACAGTATATGTATATATATATATGTGTATATATGTATATTTGTACTCCTGTTGGGGCCTCTTGGACCAGATCAATGTTTTATCTGGCTAAATAAAGGTTAAATAAATAAATAAGAAACTGATGATTTGGTCCTGTTAACTTTGAATTTTCTATGGGGACTGCCCAGATCCCTCTCATGGACATGGACCTCACTTTGAGAACCTCTAATGATTCTAGTTCTTCAGTATTCATCTCTAATTACTCTAAAATTGCGTATTACTGTGTTTAAAAAAAAACACAAACCCCCCTCCACCCCCCTGGGCTGAAGCCCCCAATGTTTTCTAACCCTAAAAACGCCCCTGGTGCCATGTTGAATATAGAGGGTGTATGTATGGTTGTAACTGACTGTAATTGCTCTCTACTGCCCTCATGACTGCATGTATATCTGTGTCCACTGGAGGGCGCTGTAGGCGGAGCGTCTACTGTCTACACCAGGTTGGGACTATATAAACCTTGGTTCCCTCCTACTGTTCCTTCTTCTCACTCCTGCCCCTCCCGGAGAGTAGATCATATGTGCTGCTGTATTATGAGACAACGTGATAAATAAACCACTGCCAGCAGAGCTAGGCCAAAGATAGAATACCATGCCTCTTGTATACATTATTGTCGCCCCATTGCCAAATCTGTTAACATGCCACCCCAGAATTTATTTAATTTTATTTATTATTATATATTTTTTTTATATAAAAATAAAAATAAATATAATGTTAACAATCACTTTCCATCACAGACCGAAAATCTAGTTTTGCTTACAGGTGTCTAATGTGACATCCATGCTTATATATTTCACATTAGACTCCTCACTATGCCTGCGACAGGCAGCGTGATGCGTGCGTCATCTATCTGAAGCGGCGCGCATATAAAAAGCTGCCATTAAGCGCTGGCACGTGGACTGGTGGCAGTGGTGGTCACTCACAGGTGTGTAGAGTAAGGTGGATGACTGAGTCAGAGTTGTGCAATTTTTTTTTTAACACAATGTCGACGAGAGAACGCGATAAAGGGTGGAAATTTGGCTCCGGGAATTTACAACGAAAGAAGGCAAAGAAAAAAGAAGTGTTCAATAACTCAATGAGAGGTTTGTTGGATAAATGTATCACAAAAAACAGCGACCCGACCGAAGCAGCCACAGCCACAGCAGGGCCTCAGCAGGGGAAGAAGCTAGCAGCACCAGGGCTGCCCCCAGCCCCATGGAATACTTAGTTATTGCAACTTATTGAAAGAAAAAAACTAAGTGGAGCTGTTGTCAACACCACCCATAACGTGCTGGTGCTATTACGGAGTTGTGGTCCATTTAGGAAATCAGTTTGAACTTGAACCTGCATTGGTTTGTGATAGATTATTAGTTACTGGGTATTTCAAAGTACCTCGTATTTTGAAGCTAACAACTAGGGCTTTCCAATGATATAAAATAAGTGTATGATTATCATCATAATTGTTATTATTATGGTTCATATGTAGTTGCACTTGAACTTGTTGAAATTAAACTTGGAAGATACAAATTTATTTTCAAGCACTTTCCTTGCTTATATCAGATTTATGTGTAATGAATGGAATGTAGACAATCTTGTTGGCAATATAGAACAGCTGACAGATTAGAAATATCATCTATTGTTCAAAAGATATGAAGTAATATTGAAACTAGATTAGATTAAAAAAAAAAATTAAATAATCTTTTTTACATATTGTGATAGAAATTATAAAACGTTCATGTTTGTGTTACAATTTTTCTTCAAACTTACCCCATTCTCTTCATAGAGCCTTGTCTTCCTCCATACTATCTGCCGCAATAGAACCATATTTCCTGGGTAGAGAAGTACCGTGGCTCTTCCTGGCTCTCGATGGTTCTCAGCTGTATTTTATTAGCCAATGCTAGCATGGGCGCTAGCGTCAAGCAGCAGGCCTTGTCGTCAATTCTAGTTTTACATTCATGTCAGCTACATTATAATGTTATTAAGTACCAATAAAGTGGTGGATATCTACTTTTGGAAGAAAATTTCTAAATCTAACTTTTATTCTTCTTTGTGAGCTGTTCCAGCTTTTCTGCTTGGCCTGGTACCTGACTGGAGCGAGCGTCCTGCAGCTGCAGAGGCATTTCTCCTCCGGGCGGAGGTGACGAGGGCAGGGTTGTAAAAAAAAAAACGGTAGTAAAATCAATCTTTTTTATAGCTATATGACCGGTAAGTATAAAGGAAGTTGGGTTTATCTAGACAGGTAGCCTAAGTGTAGCAGGTAAGGTATAAAGGTAAGTATATTAGGTTACATTATTTTACCAATATAGCAGATCAGACAACTCTTCAGCCATTGGGGTTCATAGAAAATATTTTATTGGCACCACTGCATGTACAAGCAGCAGCGGCGCCAGATAATTGGGATTGTGGGTGCTACGGGGGGGGGGGGGGGGGGGGGGTCTGGATTGTTTATAGCAGGTGCTAATGAATTTTTATACAACAAACAATAACAAACAAAATAACGGCATTCAATCATTCCGGGCTAATATAGGCTACATCATTGAAAATGCACGTTACCAAATGTTTAGCATTAACTTATACACCAATGCAAGCACAGACCCAATAAAGCTTGACATTATATCGGGAGTCCGGGGTGGTAATCTGACGCTTGTGCGTAAAAAATTGCTCAGTAAGATTACAATTTAAAACAACGCTTGAAAGAAAAGTAACCAAAGAAAAGGTGTAATATTTAAGATTTCGTTTCTACAAAGGGTATAGCAACGGAATATTAAAAAACAATCCGTTTTCGACAATGTTGACTGCAAACATGTCATTGATAAGCGACGGGCAGATTAGACACATAGCCATAATTTAACACATAGATTATGCGTTGTTAACGCTAACATTGAAGTGGGTGGCGGCATTCAAGGGGGTAAAAAGGAAAGTGTTAAAATGGGCACAGCGGCCCTACATTAAAATGGGCACAGCAGCCCGACATTAAAATGGGCACAGCGGCCCGACATTAAAATGGGCACAGCGGCCCTACATTAAAATGGGCACAGCGGCCCTACATTAAAATTGGCACAGTGGCCCGACATTAAAATGGGCACACCGCACAGCGGCCCGACAATAAAATGGGCACAGCGGCCTGACATTAAAATGGGCACAGCGGCCCGTACATTCCAGTGTGTGTGTGTGTGTGTCAACAAAGACTGTACTCACCAGTCACAGGAGAACGATCCGCCTGTTGTTGTGATTTGCAGCGAAGCGATCGATCACTGCATTGACGTCCAATTCTTTGGTCCTTCTGGAACTGATTGCCAGCAGACCCACATTGCTGGTTCGAGCGTCTTCGCTTCTATTCCTCAGATAGGTCTTTAACCGGCGTAAGCAAGAAAAGCTCCTCTCACACGCAGCTGGGCAATGTCATTGAGATGCACACAAGTTTATACAAATCAACGAACGCATCATTGTACACTACGAAGTCGCTGATATCGCAGGCTCGATCAATGGGGAGCGGCCGGGGATTCAGGTCCTATTTGTCGAGTTTTGGGCGGAAGACCACCATCTTTTCTGGTCTTATATGGAAGACCTACCTCCACCAGCACACCAAGTATTAGTCTGCAGGACTTAGAGGAACTATATAAATGGCCCCGACACAACTGGCAGGGTTTTTTTGTAGATTTTCCCCAGAGCTTTCGGTCATAGAATACATTTCTGCAGGGATTCAGCGCATGCTCTTGCATTTCGAAACTACTGTGTAAGTACTATTTATACTCATTTGTTGGACTTATTATAGGATTCGTTAATGTGTATGACAGTCTATAGTGTTTGTGAGATGTGAGATATAGTGTTTTTCCAGAGATTCTGGTCATATTTTCCAATCAAAAAGCTTGTTTTGAAAAGTGCCGCTGTGTGTGTACTAACTTCACCCAGGCTGCGGTGCGTTAGCTGCTGAGCTAACGCATGGCTAACGTGAACACAGTTGACGTATTTATTTCGCAAATACAGTGTTTTCAAATAGCCACATTGCTGTATTTAGTGTATTCATTAGTGGCTCATATTCGTATATATAACATATTTCATTTGATCAACCTAGAATTAACGACAAGGCCTGCTGCTTGACGCTAGCGCCCATGCTAGTATTGGCTAATAACATATAGCTGAGAACCATCGAGAGCCAGGAAGAGCCACGGTACTTCTCTACCCAGGAAATATGGTTCTATTGCAGCAGAGAGTATGGAAGACAAGGCTCTATGAATGGGGTAAGTTTGAAGAAAATGTTTAACACAAACATGAAAGTTGTATCATTTCCATCACAATATGTAAAACAAATATTTAATTCTTTTTTTAATCTAATCTAGTTTCATTAATTAATTCATATCTTTTGAACAATATATGCTATTTCTATATTTCTATTTCTATTTCAGCTGTTCTATATTGCCAACAAGATTGTCTACATTCCATTCATTACACATAAATCTGATATAAGCAAGGAAAGTGCTTGAAAATAAATTCTTATCTTCCAAGTTTAATATCAACAAATTCAAGTGCAACTACATATGAACCATAATAATACAAATGATGCTGATAATCATACACTTATTTTATATCATTGGAAAGCCCTAGTTGTTAGCTTCAAAATGGTACCAAATAATGAGGTATTTTGAAATACCCAGTATCTAATAATCTATCACAAACCAATGCAAGTTCAAGTTCAAACTGATTTCCTAAATGGACCACAACTCCGTAATAGCACCAGCACGTCATGGGTGGTGTTGACGACAGCTCCACTTTGTTTTTTTCTTTCAATAAGTCGCAATAACTAAGTATTCCATGGGGCTGGGGGCAGCCCTGGTGGTGCTAGCTTCTTCCCCCCACGAGGCCCTGCTGTGGCTGTGGCTGCTTCGGTCGAGTCGCTGTTTTTTGTGATACATTTATCCAACGAACCTCTCATAGAGTTATTGAACACTTTTTTTTTCTTTGCCTTCTTTCGTTGTAAATTCCCGGAGCCAAATTTCCACCCTTTATCGCGTTCTCTCGTCGACATTGTGTTAAAAATTTTTTAGCACCACTCTGACTCAGTCATCCACCTTACTCTACACACCTGTGAGTGACCACCAATGCCACCAGTCCACGTGCCAGCGCTTAATGGCAGCTTTTTATATGCGCGCCGCTTCAGATAGATGACGCACGCATCACGCTGCCTGTCGCAGGCATAGTGAGGAGTCTAATGTGAAATATATAAGCATGGATGTAAGTCACATTAGACACCTGTAAGCAAAACTAGATTTTCGGTCTGTGATGGAAAGTGATTGTTAACATTATATTTATTTAAATTTTTATATATACATTTTTTTTTTATTATAAAAAATTCAAAGAATTCTGGGGTGGCACCTCAGGGGCACCTGAGATTTCAGGGGGGGCACGTGCCCCTGGTGCCCCAGTGTTAAAATCGCCACTGATCATGTCACATGTATAAAGCCATACATCAGACTGGCAACACATCGTCCATACTCAATTTTGATTGCCATGCCTCTTTTTTGAGGAAAACAACTCAAGGAATTAGATGGCGTTTGTTCATAAACTACAACTTCACAAAACACAGAGATTGAAATCATGCCAAAGACTATCAAGGCCCAGAAATAGTCATTACCTTCGTTTTATGTAACTTGGAGATTTATAAGCGTAATATTAAATGTTCCTTTGTGTACCTGACTGGGGAAACTTGGAGAGTTGATCGGGTTAGTACAAGCCTGCACCATACCCTATGTGACACAAAACAGGAAATGAGAGCGATGGTGAAATGGGTGGTAAACTATGAACTGTAGTTGTAGTCATAGTAACGGCAACTATCACCAATATATATATATTTTTTAAACGGTGGCGACAGTGGCTCGGGAGGTAGAGCAGTCGGTGGTAGAGCGGTTGTCTGGTAATCTGGAGGTTTCCGGTTAGATTCCCACTCCTCCCAGGCAGTGTGTCGAAGTGTCCTTGAGCAAGACACTTAACCCCTAATAGACCTTTACGCGCTGACGGGAAGTCCCGCCCCCCCGTGTTACTGTTGCTACGCTCTCCCACGCTCTCCCAAACATTCTCACACGCACACTGAAACAACGACATGTCAATTGAACAACATGGATTCTCTCTTAAGGATTCCTGAAACTATTGCTATCAGTTATTTGCATATAGTCAAGTTAGACCGCGCTCACAAGTTCTCACACTGGGTGCTGTAATCCCATAAAGTTCAGTATATCAAAGCAGGGTTATATCAGTTATTTGCCTAATGCCGCTATTCTATCGAGAGAGTTCTCCAGAAAGGCCTGAATTATTTTACTCAAGGATATATACATGACATTAGGATTTCGGATGGAGAAGAAGTCAAAGTTGATGCCAAGTGTTGGCGATCCATGCGGAAAACACAAACGCCTCACAAACTCCACATTGTAATTTGTCAGGATACAATTGTGGAGTCCTACTGCACATGTAAAGCAGGGTGAGTATGTTAGTGGTCCATTATTATAAAATTGTTAGAGTGATGCGTTTAAAATGAAGATTTAAGCCTAGTATCTGCTAACTGCTAGCTACAATGGGCTAATCATATAACATTATGCTAATCACACAAATGTTGCGGTATTTGTAGGTGACAAAAAAAACTTTGAATTTGAACTACTGTAATTAGCTAGCTTCTTACGTTTTAGTGTTGGCGCAGCTGTAAATTGATGTGTGGAGTAGCTATCAACCATTTGATTGCATGTGTATTTTCAGGATAAATGGACACTGTTCCCATATCGTCGGCATTGTCAAGTCTCTTCAAGGATTCAAACTGCACGACTTTACCCACATACCAGAACAACAAAGTTACACAAGCATACCACAGCAGTGGCATGTCCCCAGAGGTGATAAAATACAGCCAGTACCTATAAACCATGTCGTGGTTGCAAAACCCTCTGAGAAGAGAAAGAGACGGCCAGTGGTGTGCCATGTTGACACTTCTTACAGGTAAAGTGGTAGTAATACATCATACAGATATAATAAAGTGAACAAAGTCAATGAGTTACAATATCAAAAAATTTATTTTATTGGTAATACACTCTTTATAAGTTGATGTACATAAAAAATTAGCTCATGAGACATCAATATGTCAATGAAGAGAACAAAATCTTAGAAGAATTCAGGATTCAGAAAATAGCATAGTACTGAAACTGCCCTCACCAAAATAATCAGTGACCTCAGACTAAACTCTGACGAGAATAAGGTCTCCATCCTTATAGTGGTATTCATAAAAAAAGAATTGGAACGAAATATTACAAATTAAGTTTTTTATGACCTTGAACGTGATGCAATCTTTTCATGCACTGATGTGCCAACTCTGTCAGTTACCTAAGGCACAAGGGTTAAAACATACATCAGAGGGAGGAAATTCTATGTTAAACTAGGAGGCCACATGTCTGAGATATATGACAACAACTATGGAGTTGCACAAGGGAGTTGCTTAGGTCCTTTACATGTTACCGCTGGGTGATATCATCAGAGGACATAATGTAGGTTTTCTATCTATAATTCTAATTATCGGCCCCAAAACTAAAAAATAAACGTTAATAAAGAACCTGGGAGGACTAACCCCTTGGATAAAATCTGAGGTCACAAGTCTCGGGGTTATCATAGATTGAGAACTGAACTTCAATTTTCATATTAACAAAGTGACCAAAACATCGTTCTTCCATCTCAGAAATATAGCAAAAGTACGACCAAGTTATTATTAATATATGCAATACATTTAATACAATATTTTAAATATTTACAGACTTCCAGCTGTAACAGAGGAAGATATTGCCCATCTACAACGGATGACTGGAACACCTTTGGCAACTATCCTGTCTACCAGTGTGCCAAAGATCACAACCCCTTTTGGAGAAGTCCAAATTGGTTCTGTACTTTCTTATCAGGTAATGCAGGTCTATAATTTAATTTATCAGTTACAAACACATCCTGTTGTAGGGTCATATAACAACAAACTGACCATATCTGCTTTATCGTTTTGAAAAGGGTTGTTGGTATGCGATCTGAAAGGATTTTGTACGTCTTAACTTTACATATAAGACGCTCAATATGAACCCTGTGACGAGCAATTTTGTTAGTCAACGCCACATTTGACTGAGACATCTGAGAATGACCAGCAGCAAATGGAAGGATATTCAGACGTAATCCAAGTTCTTTCAACTCGTCGTGTATTGTAAAACCCTTGTCAGCCATAACAGCATCACCATCCTTGATGAACTTTCAGTGTTTTAAGTAAATCATAAAAACCACTGCTTTCAGTAATAGCCTTATCGGATACAGCACCTGTAAATAACTCGGACACAAAAATGACAGACCCACTTGGATCACATCCAATCAATGCTTTGAGGGTTGTGCTTGACTTATAGTCACTATCAAGCTGACTATAGCCAGTGCAGATGGCACCTGGGTCTTAAATTCAGTACCATCAATAATGACTAAAGTAGATGGAAATTATTTTCTAAAGTTTTCAGGCATGTTTTCAATAATAATGTCTCTATGAGGCCATATGCTAATTTGTCCAAATTTAAAATACATAAGTTCTATGCATGTATTAAAAACAAGTCCTGCAGACTGCATGGATACTCCAAATCTCTGAGACAAATCTTGAAGTCCCAAGTTGTGTCTTAACCTACACAGTGTCAAAAATAGGCCATTTCGTTTTCCTAGTGACTTCATGTCTTTACGGCCCTTTGCATAAGGTGCATCACAGCCAGCAGGCACAAGAAAAGCTAACAATAACATGAATCTAACATGTGATCCCAGTGTAGTACTTAAAAAGCCCTTTGATCTTTGTTTCTTTTTGGACAACACTTTCCACAGTACAGAATGTCTTTTTTTGACCATCCTGTTGGAGAGACTGTATTATCTGTTCCTTTTCAATAAGCTGCCCTCTCAACCAGGTTATTGTCCTCTCCTTCTTCTCCAGCTCTGACTTCAATCTTGCACCTTCCACAGCAGTGCCCAATACTTCTAAAGGGCAAACCCCTGGAAACAGAAATGTTAAAATTATTGTTAGGGAGTTTCCACATATACATGACATCACAATAATAACATTTTGCTTTTATTCTACAGACCAGAAATCACAAGAAGAAAACAGATCCGATTCCACACCAGAGGTGTGGAAATGTATTTGTGCACCAGCCATCTCCAGTGAAGCTTCCAGCGATCTACAAAGATCTGAATACTGCAGACACAAACCTGGTAGCACTGGAAGAACGCACTCGGGCCCAGGCTCTGT
Source organism: Notolepis coatsorum (assembly GCF_963971535.1). Classification (NCBI taxonomy): domain Eukaryota; kingdom Metazoa; phylum Chordata; class Actinopteri; order Aulopiformes; family Paralepididae; genus Notolepis; species Notolepis coatsorum. The sequence goes on from NC_140169.1 coordinate 122,948,851, forward strand.
CAAATGACTGGTTTGAAGAGCGGAGGTCACGACTGACTGCTTCAAACTTTGCGAAAGCGGTAAACAGTAAATCTGCCCCAACAACAACATTTCTGGAGAGTGTTTTCCTGTTAACATCCATTTGTGCCCCGGCTTTGGAGTATGGGAAAAGGAATGAGGCCAAGGACAAGGCCAAATATCTGGAGGTTTATCCCGGCAGACATTTTCACGAGTGTGGTCTTGTTGTCAATTCAGAGTTTGATTTTTTAGGAGCCACACCTGACGGGAAGTTGTGTGACAATGGCGAGAGTGGGATAGTCGAAGTGAAATGTCCTTATAAGGCGGCTTGCGACAAATTCCCAGATTTCTGTTTACAGGAAGATGAGGGGGCAGTATTTCATTGAAGAAGACACATGACTATTATGTGCAAATACAAGGACAACTTATGGTGACAGGCTGCCAATTCTGTGAATTCATAGTTTTTACACAGAAAGATATCTTTGTGGAAAGAATATTCCCAGACATACAATTTATGGAAAGATTACTGCACAGACTTGCTGCATTTTTTAAAGATCATGCTACTCAGTTCCTAAAAGAAAGGTATACCCTTACATTCTCCTTCAGTCTGAGTAGCTGTGCACGTCTGTGTAGCTGTAGAACTGAGCTCTGATTGGTGGTTGATGACATCCAGAGAGGGATTGATTCCTGTGAAGTATCAAAATTATAATAAAATAAATGCACTTTAATTAATAAATCCATGTTGTTCATTAATCATAACATTTGGTCTCAGTATTATTTATGTATATTGTTGTTTGATTGTAACAATAACATGCATTATCTTTGGTTCACAGATTAATACTAGATATGAGCATTTATAACAAATTATTAAATGACATCTGATTCACACATGCAAATGGTGTTTTTAGTTAGTGATTCACATCTTCACTAACACATCACAATATTCAGACAATACCGCCTATAAGGACTTTGACAATACCCAGTCTTCAGGACTTACAAGTTAGTATTTTCCTGCAGTAGTTCTTTTTTAGATGGGGGGGTAGCAAGGTGGTTGTCAGGATCAAGCAGGTGTATTTTCCTTGGCAATGGACGCACCAACTTACATGTGGTCCCATCAGCTTTTATAGGGTCTGGATATTGCACAGTAAGTCCATCCCCGGCAACAAAATGCTATAAGGTGAGATAGGCACAACACCAAAGAGAAAGTGGGGCACAGATATTGTAAGGCATTCAGGTTACTCATGCTAGCTGATTGTGGGGCGGCGTGGCTCAGGGGTAGAGCGGGTCGTCCTTGATCGAAGGGTTGGTGGTTCGAATCCCGCTCAAGCCCATGTCCATCCCACTGCCGTTGTGTCCTTGGGCAAGACACTTAACCTACTTGCCTCGTATGAATGTATATGCATGTGAATGAATGTTGGTGGTGGTCGGAGGGGCCATAGGCGATGATTATTCGCCACGCTTCCGTGAGTCTGCCTCAGGGCAGCTCTGGCTGCAATTGCAGCTTACCACCACCGGTATGACTGTGTATGAACGAATAATGGACTCTGTGAAGCGCTCTGGGTCAGTGAAGAGCGCTATATAAATCCAAGTCATTATTATTATTATTATTATTATTGATTGAAAACTGTATTAACAGATTGCAGAATGGGTACAATACAGTACAGCTCAATACACACAATAGTTAAGGGGATGCAGACCAGAGAAAGACTTTCGTCTTGTTTACATCAGGGTCCCCCATTTTCAATTCATAATGACATTTATGAGTTATGACATACACAACAGATATATAGCATGACATTTATGACATACAGATATACAGTACTGTTACATTTGTGACACACAAGATATACAGTACTGTTAAAGAGCGATCCTAACAGAAAATATATACATACGAGGGGGAGGAAACTGTACATTAGGAGGGGGTGGGTGGGAGGGGGGTTTGGACATTTACACTAACATTTAGCTAACGTATCTATCTATCTATCTATCTATCTATCTATCTATCTATCTATCTATCTATCTATCTATCTATCTATCTATCTATCTATCTATCTATCTATCTATCTATCTATCTATCTATCTATCTATCTATCTATCTATCTATCTATCTATCTATCTATCTATCTATCTATCTATCTATCTATCTATCTATCTATCTATCTATCTATCTATCTATCTATCTATCTATCTATCTATCTATCTATCTATCTATCTATCTATCTATCTATCTATCTATCTATCTATCTATCTATCTATCTATCTATCTATCTATCTATC